>NW_020450883.1:1999150-2128770 GCF_003343035.1 Apteryx rowi | reverse complement strand
CTCTGTCCCTTCATCCAGGTCCTTGATGAAGAAGTTGAACAAGACTGGACCCAGGACTGACCCCTGGGGGACACCGCTAGCTACAGGCCTCCAGCTAGACTCTGCGCCGCTGATCACAATAACTTGTGAATAAGTTTTTGCTAAACTTAAATTTTATGCCACTTTTTTTTTTCTGAGTGCATACTAGGAGTCCTAAAACTAGAATTACTGTTTTGTTAAATTACATCCTTAACAGGAATGCTGAACAGGAACTAAGGAATGGTTTTACAAGATATGGTAATTATTCTCCCTTATTCCCTAAAATGCTGATATTAGAGTTAATATCTGCATTCATGAATTACTATAAAATAACTCCAGGTATGTATGGCCAGGTACGTGAAATATACAGAGTGACACTACAAACAGCATGTGTTCACAAAAACAAGGATTTGTGGTTGTGAGTTTTTGAAAATGTGGATTCCATAAGTTTTACTGAAGTGTTTTCATATACTGCCTTGCTTCTGTGCATGCAGCTACCCAAAAGAAGAAAAGCTTATTAAAGTGCTTCAGGTGTTTCACATTACAAAATTAGCCACAATCTGTCAGTTCCTGTTGAGTGCTTATTGCGGCACCTGTAGTTCTTCAAATTAGCCACAGCTGGGTTGGCCTGAGTGTAGGGGCAGGGTGTGGTAGGGAGTTTCTTTCTGTACTTGCGTCGACAAGAAAGAAGTGGAAAGCCAAAACATTTTTGTTATCATATAAGATAATTGCTATATGCAAGTAAATAAAGAAAATTGCATCTCTTTTTGCTATGGAAGGGGACAAAAGACAGTATGTTGCTATGATTTGGTAATATACAAAGCAATTCTAAGTATTATTTCTGAATTAAGTGTATCTGTAAGAGGCTTATGAAGAAAATGGACCTGAAAAATGTTTTTCAGTTATTCCTAGAGAAGTTTCATATGTGACTGGAAAAAGTACTTTACACATGTGCAATGTGCCATGATATTTATGGCAATTAACCTCCCATATAATGTATAGACAATTGAAACAAAAGTCTATGTACTGCCTCAGCTGGTTCTTCTAGAAAGATATTTTACCTTGCCTACAGTTCTAGTCTCCCAGTCTAACCTTAATTCAGGTCCTTGCTTTGTACACCTTATTTTTACAGCATTTTCATGTTTTTTCTTTCTTTCTTTYTGGTGAAGGTATTTAAAGCTTTTATTAAAAATGTACGTTATAGGTGTTCAGGATCCTGTAGTCATTGTTTAATTGGTGACTTTTGTATGTATTTCTATTTTGAATTTTGTGAGGCATGAAAGTAAAGGATTAATGCAAATCATTAAGATTACAAAAAATAGTTCTGTGTCTGGGATCAGGTTTCTTTTCTTGTGCAGCCAGTGGAACTCTACACATAATCCTGATGAGATTGCAACTTAGAACTCCTTCCGTTTTCCCCCAAACACTTCCAAGTGTCCTTAATTCCCTCAACTTTTGTGAATAGTTCCATTACAGAGTCCTAAATTATCCTGAAAGGGATTGTTTTGAAAGACTCCCCACACTAACGATCATATTGAGTGTATAGACTTACAAGATGAGGAATAAAGACAGCAGTCAATTTAGAGGCAATAGTAGGGTAAAAATACAAATTTTCATTTATTTTTAATCAAATTAAGACTATAAAAAATGCCCAGTTTCTATTAGAATAAGGAAATGCAAGATATTTAATCTTATTTTTATCAATAACTAACTTTATATTGGAAGTCATGAATAATTAATCTTTTCATCAGATTATTTCAGAATGTAGTTCTCAAGTTCAAACTAACTTAGCAGGACTGATTTTTAGGAGCTTCATTGTTCACATTCATTAATAGATCAAAAGTTTGGAGACATTTTTAAACTTTATGTTTTTTAACTATTCAATTTTCTTTGGAGTATCTCTAATTTAATATTACTACAGAGTTAGAAATATGACGTTTGCCACAGTCTAGATATATCTCCAGTACTTAGGTACAGGTTACATTAAATTTCTACAGAAGGAGCCTGAGAAAATTAAATGCATACATTCCACTGAACTGATAATAATTGGGTGTTACCTCTTTTAGATCATTTTGGAAATTTCTTATAGATTTGTGTCCAAGAAGTCCAACAAACTTCTCATTTCTCTGTCATGCTTGTTCAGTTCACTATGTTACTAATCTTCAGCTGAAAAAGTAAAGGATTGCTACATGGCTTTAGAGTTTTATATTATTGTTCATGTATTCTCTGTGCTTCAGCACAATCTTGATGTGACAGAATCAAGTTACCATTATCCCATTCCCTATGCACAGGGGTGTTATCTGAGTTAATTTAATTAAACAATATATAGTGCAAACAGTTGAAGCACAGATAACTTGTTGTAGGAGTAATCTGATTAAGGAAACCCTTTTACTGAAACAGTTATGAATAATTGTTGCTATCAGTTTCTTTTAGAGCAGTTAGTTTCATGATTACCTGTCCTTAAAACAGGTAATCGTCTGTGTAGGTGTGGTGTTGAAAGCTTGCAAAAGATGAAAACAGGGAAATTCATTCCAAGAAAAACAATTATTATCTAAAAATTTATTTGAAAATGCATATGTCGAAGTACATAAGCTAAATTTGAAAGAACCTGGGTAAAGAAAGAGAAACCTTACACTGATATTCCGTGACATATAAATCCAGATTTTTAATTCTTGCATATCCATAATGACACATGTTCTCTCCCTCTATTTTTCATTAGTTTATAGTGGGTGGGATAGGTACAGGGAGAGAAAACAAAAAGATGAAGAGACCATGTGACTGTTGTTGCTAATGAGGTGTGAATTATACCAAGCTGTTAGCATACATCTTGCCAGAAAAGAGTCCTCAAGGGACAGAAAAGTAAATGAATTTTGGAACCTCCCCCGAGCAGATCTGTGTTGCTGTGAAGTCAGAGTATCCGTTTTGCTGTTAGCCCAAATTCTGTCTGCTTTGCAATGAAAGGACTGTGGCCCTTCCTGAGCACTCTGTTTACATGCATAAGTATCTAAGGGTATTGACATCCTAGTCCTTACTAAAGCTATATTGAAAACACTGGATATACGCTGCTGCAGATGTGCTTCCTTCAACCCCGGAGCTGTTACCCGTCTCAGGATGCACAAACACTGTTTAGCGCTCCATCCCAGTACAGGCAAAAACAGAAAGACATAGATCAACGTAACACACAAACCTAGTTTTTTTTTTTTTTTTTTAAATATATATAGCTATTTGTTTCAAAATTGAAACCCTTGTGTGGGACTCCCACTATTTTTATGTACCCACACTGGTGACAGCCACGYAGCTGGTGTGGGGGTCCTGCAAGGGCGCCTCTGCTCTGGAAAGGGAGAAAGGTGTTACAGTAAATTATGGCCTTCCTATAAGATTTTTTGGTCATACTTGGATAAAGAATACTAAGTTCACTGAAAAAACAGTATGGCTAAAATAAAATTATATTTATTTTTCTTTCCCTATGAATTCAATGTGTTAACAAGTTTCCTATGGACTTCAGTATGGTGTTTTTTTTCCTAAGTTTAAAGCACTGTTACTTTCATCCCAGTTCTGCTCTAAAAGCCATGTAATTTAATGTTGCATGAAATATTCACAAGTAGATTTTTACTATTTTATTTGAAATAATTATAGGTATTTTTTACCTGCTTTAGCTGAGATAGGAAAAAAGTAAAATACTTAAAAATGTAATGATATACAAATAAAACTTATTCAATATCAAAGTCCATGTAAACTAAAACTTTTCAGAAGAATTTTCTGCATGATACATTTATGTCTAGATGTAAAATTTTTGGTTGAAGATTTTGGTTGTTACTTTGCCTAGTTTGCTTTGGTCTATTTCCCTGTTCTGTTTTTACCCGTGAAGGTCAACAAGACTTTATGGACAAATAAAATCCAGGATACAATTTTTCTACCTGTTAATATTTTAATTCTGAGTTCTATAATAAATAACTGCAGGTTTCTGTCCTTATGTCACTGTAGCTTTTACTTGGTTGTGTTTTTGTTGTTTTTTTTTTCATTTTTAAGTGTCCTGTAGTTAAGCTATGTTTTCTCTATTGTGAACTGGTTTGAACTCCTGTTGGCATACAAAATGTCTCTCCTAATTATTCCTTTTCAACATTTTAAGAGAATACTTTGAATTCCAAGTGAAGTTCATATATATCTTAGAAGAGTCAAGTATTTTATTTATATGAATGAAATGTACGTGTAGTCTTGCTGAGGAAATCATACCAGTTAATTAAAAGGAAACCTCTTCATACATCATGACTTTAATTTTTTTATTGATTCCAGTAAAATAAAAGAATAATGTATATTTTGTGACTTTTCATATCATTTCTTTAGTTGTCTAGCTTGAAGCTGGAAAAAGTTAACACCCAAACCATTAACTCATTTAAGCTTTTGTATGTATTTTTCTAAATAAGCAATGAACACATGATTAAAAAAAATAAAAATAAAAAATTACCAGATTCAGAATTCACAAATACTTAATGAAACTGACATCTTAAAAAACAGAACAAAGCACACATTGAATACTATGGATCTGGTAATTCAATGTCTTATTAAAATATTAACCTAAAAGGTATGTTTTCCTCACAGAAATTCATACTGCCCCAAACCGCTTGTGTAATTCATAGAGCTGCATTTGGGAAAACAAAATATCCATCAATATTTAAAGCAGACATTGGTCTATAGACCTTTCTTTGACATTTCAGTAAAAGGAAGTTTAATGGAAAGAATGGTAAAGTTATGATATATAGACACAGTTTTTGGAAGGACTACACTTTTGGAAAAGAAATGTAGACAACTATCAGATAGTGGAAAATCATAAATATAACACTTTTAACATGAACTTAAGGTAGATGGTGTTAGCTATTTTCCGTAACAAGGGAAGACTGGGAATGGAAAGTTAAGGACTTGTTCAGTTTTACATAGCAAGTCTGTGAGAATGCCAGAAAATAAACCATATTAGGCACATTAATAATAGGTAATCTAGTGGATAAAACACATATTTGGAAGTGAATGTTTTATCTTCATTTATGTTTCATCTTCATTTATGTCTGTATGTATACCAGAGAGAAAAGAAGAAGAAAAGAATCGATGTTTTATTGCTGGAAGTTTTGAGTGACTGCACGATTATGCTCATTGTGGCTATGAAGACCCTTATAGTATATTATTCCATATTTTAATTGTTGTCTTACATTCTTAGGGGATTTTGTTGTTTGTTTGTTTGTTTTATTTTGTTTTTTTTAATAGCTGGAGGAGGGACCCATGTGTTTAAGCAAATTTCATGTCTTTTCCCCCTATGGCAAATATACTGCCACAGAAAAAGTGACAGTATTATTAATATTTTTAGAATCTGTCAATTTAGCAAATAGGGAACAGAAATTTCCCTATTTCTGGAAAAAATATTTCTGTAAATATCTTTCTAAAACTAACGTCCTCATGACTAAATATTTTCAGTTCATCTGGGCTGTCATATGTGTGTGTGTGTATATGTATGTTTTCCTTTTTTTCTGATTTGATTTTTCTGATACAATTTTTTTTCCCAAAAAATTCTAGTAGTAAATACTGTTTCTCAGTGCCTCTGAAAGTTGAACTCTAACCATCACTGCAATGTAACTATCATTAAAGTCAGTAGTGGAACATGAGCATGAAAATACAGAGGCAATAAATTACAGTAAATCAAAACGCTGTGTTTTGATAGCTTCTATCATCAGAAAAATGTCATTACTAGTATCAGAAGTCATCTTATGTAATTATCATGACCTTATAYATTTTACTAAAAACTGGAGCTGGGGTTCCAGTAACATTCTTTTTATTTTACATAGCTGTCAGCCTGCAGTAAGTGACAGGTGAGCAAATGTCCATGTCTGTAGGAGCTCTTCTTGGACTCGCATGGACTGCCGGGTGGCTGAAACAACCTTACAGGTAGATGATGTTTCATGTCAATTAAAATACGTGTCCAGCTTTCCCCCACAACCCCTAGCTGTCTTCATTTACCAAAGCTAAGACCTGAACAAGACAAACATGACTGTTGAGAACTCACACAAGAGTCAACATCTGAGAAAGAAACTACCCAGATTACTCATAATAAGATAAAAAAGAATTAGRCTGAAGATCTGTGTTTTAAGGAGGTGTCTGAAAAAGAAGAAGCAGAGACAGAATACCTGGAAAAGTAACAAGGGTACACCTAGAAAAGGCACAAATTTGGTATTAGAATAAGGATGAAAAAGATTTGTCTGGAAGAAGGAAAGCAGTCTTTTATATCAAAAATTAAAGCAAACTCTTGCAACTAAGTATTTAAAATTACAAAATATATATTAGGGTGTAATTGTCAAAAATAAACAACTTACTTTGCTATTATCATTTATGTTTTTTCAATTATTAAAGGAATTTTGTAACTGTCTAGCAAAACCATTTGTCTTTTTAATTTGAATAATAGCTTTGAATTGTTTCTCATTGTAATTACTAGGTAGCTTTAGGATGATGTTACCCTGCTGCTTTTGGATTTCAGTCTTCTTAGATCCAGGGCTCATACTAGGTGCCATAAAAGCACATTTGTGAAATGTAAATCACCGGTTCAAATCCTTTGGCCTCTCTCCTTCACCTAATGCTGTCTTAACAGACTGGAACAAGTTACATATCTACAGCATTAGCATTAAACCCTTCATCAGCCTGAAATGGAATTAAATTTGGAGCCTGTGTGGGATTCTGAAAGAACCTTTGTTTAGGACCTGAGGCAAACAAGCCTTTTAGCTTTGTGCTAGTGAACATGGTGGCATTTTAAAGTACTTAGCTTTAAAAATGCTGCTTTAAGGACAGCTAGCATGCATTATGCTTGTAACTTCTTTAAGAGTTACCACTTCTCAAGGGATGTGGACACTTAGGACTTTTCATTTTAAAGTCCTTCAGAAAGGCCTATCATTACCTGGATATTGTACTGGCTAACCTGTAACATGTCATCAGTTCATCATCACAGGATATTGCAGCTGTCAGAAATATAAAGAGATTCAAAAAGTGCATGGACAAATTCACACAAGAAAGAACTATAACGGGCTAGTAGATGCAAAGATCTACATATTCTACTCATTGGTATTTCAGGTAAAAATTATCCTGTGCCAAGAGGGTAATAGCAATGTGGGGAAAGTATTTCTGCATAACTGTCCTATTTTTGTTTTTTTTTTCCTAAAATATCCTTTATCACATCTGTCAGAGAGAGTAGGTTGTCATGTATAATCTGGACAGTACCCTTCTGATCACAATGCTCCTTTTTAAATATTTTGTTTCTTCCTGATATTTTCATGTTTATGGGCCTCAAAGGCCATTTCTGGCAAATGTTGCTAATCCACACTTTTCCGCCCCTGTCCCAGGAAGCTGGACTGTTCCTTTTACATTCATTTGGAAACTAAGTAGGAAATGCTAACAAAACAGGCTTTTAAGCACAGTTAAACTTTAGTTTTACTTCTAAAGGCTGTACCACTGCTTTTTTTTTCTGCTTAACACTGCCAAGCAAAGCAGACAGCCTGGAAAAGAGTTGGTACTTCTGTTTTTTAATCCAGCCCCTTGACCACTAGTGGCCAAAGCTGAGRGGTGATGGCCACATTCCTGCTCACCACAGCTGCCAGCCTTTCCTTGGCACCGGTCTGGTTTGAAGCTTTAAGCTTCAGATAAAAAGGCAAACCAGGTAGGATTCAGGGTTTTTTTGAAGTGGGCTCAGCAGTGTGGGGAGATGCAGGCCTTGAGCAGAGGCAGAAGCTAACGAAGGGGACAGGTGAGGAGTCAGGAGACATACCACAGGATGAGGACAACTGAAGGAAGCAGGCAACTACATTACRGAAAACCTCCTGGCGACTTGAGCGCGTATCCCTCCCCCCGCCATGAAAGCCTCTCCTTCTTCTTGGAAAGGAGAGTATTTCAGCACTTCCTTCCCCTGAGGTGCAAAGATCACTTCTTAACTCTGGGGAAAAGACAGAAGACCCCAAAATTTGGCTGAGCTGCCTGGTGTTATTTCCTTGCAGTCCTAAATCTCATTTTTAAACTGGAAGTGAGATTCTTACATAATCGCACCCCGAGAGACTGTCCTTTATGAATGGGCTATTAGTGTCTATGTCTTCTGTCTCTATTGGCCCTGTGTGGATATAAAATGTGGGTGATCTGCTTTTAGAATGAGTACTTAAAATTGTTAGCTAAGGAACAAAACAAGCAGATTATTAAAATATTAGGAGCGGAGAAAGAAAGGTAAGTTGATAATATCACTTACTACAAAATTACAATTTCAAAAGGTAGAGAAGACTTCATAGCCTAGCTTGTGTCATTTGTATGACTTAATATCTAATAGCTCCTTTAAGGGAATATTTTATCCAATTACATGAATGGTGAAAACCACTTGACGCCAATCAAATTTCAAAGCCTAACTACACTGACAGAAGGAGAGGATGGCAACCTCTGCTCTTCCAACTCATATAACATATCCACTTGCAGCGCTGCCTCTCTGTTTAAAGATTATTACAAGTTCCTCAGGTGTTTTGCACTTTGTTAGTATCTGGACTATCACTTCAGTCAGAAATACTCTGTATCTGTAATGGACTTTAAGTGCACTTTCATACCCCTGCTTCCTCTTCTCTTTTTCCTCACAGTTCCTCTCTCGTTCCAACATACACTTTCCTTACATTGGCACTTTTTAATTACTTTTTCGGTATTATTGGCAATTATTATTACAAACAACTTTCATTCATCTGTCATTTCCTTTTTCTCTTTAAACAGTGTAGTCAGAAAAGACAGTTCTATTGACAACTGTCCAGGGAATTTGGCTTTTTCATGAGAAACAGGGGCCAGGATATAAAAGCATGGGATTTATCTTCTCTTATTCTCTCCCAAATTCCTCCCAAATCTAAAAAGCATTTCTGTTAACACATCCCACATTCTCTGTCCACTAAAAATTAACATATTTATGCATATATTGAACTATAGTCAACATAGCTATGTAGTGGAGAAATGAAATCGTAACATTTAATCTGATTACATGGTATGTAATTACGTGGTAAGCTGTGATGATCTAAACATATGAAGCAAATTTTGTATCTTTTTGCTAGATCAGGTAACAGAGAATTAAAAAAAAAGGGGGGAAAAAAAACCTCTTCCGTTTTCTTCCAAAGATCTTTTATTAGACCAGTTGATAATATGTTCCTCTTCAAGTTCTGACCTCTTGTGTGATTTCATAAAWGCTATTTCATTCTCAAATGAGGATGTGCAAGCAAAAATTGAAACCATGAAACAATGTTTTTAGAATGCTGATCATCTCTGACAGCATATTGTTTGCCAATTGTGCTCTCTCATCTTTAAACAACCTGTTATCTTTTCTTATATACTGTTTTTCAGCCTTAGAGAATTATTTCCACTTCTCTAACTGTGTTGTGGGTATCAGCATGGGCGAAGTCAAAGCCTAAATTTCTTTCAGAAWTACCAACCTCAGCAGAAAACGAGATGCAAGTTTTTCAGAATAGTCTCTGTGCACTCTCCTCAGAGACTCAGCCACTGAAGAAGAAGTGGAAATCTGGAAAACTCATTATCATCCTAAAAATGATACAGTAAATACTTTCTTTAAAACTTACTTTTAAATAAAAAAACTTACTTGACAGGCAAAATAAGTTTCCTTGATAAAAAACAGTGTGGGTAGTAGTAAGGTCTTTATACTTCTATATTCTTGCTAAGAACTGATCTAGACTAGGCTTGTGGAGATATATGCAGGCTGAAATATTCCACCTACAAAGACATACTCTGAAATTACTG
Source organism: Apteryx rowi (assembly GCF_003343035.1). Classification (NCBI taxonomy): domain Eukaryota; kingdom Metazoa; phylum Chordata; class Aves; order Apterygiformes; family Apterygidae; genus Apteryx; species Apteryx rowi. The sequence goes on along the minus strand of NW_020450883.1, from coordinate 2,118,960 downwards.
TTTCATTTCATGGTATATATATCTTCTTGTGACAAAATATGAAAAGCAGAAAATGAACCTATTTATCTTGGCAGACAGTACCTCTGAATGATGGGTTTAATGAGAACTAAACAGGTGAAATTAAACTTGAGTAGAGCTGACAYAACAGTAATAATTCAAAAATATCAAGCTCTGCCCTAACACCCACTCTCTCTCCCCTCTGGAGAGTCATATGGTATTTTGCTTATAGCATTACTGCATGCGAATAAGATCACAGTTTTGAGACACTTGTCTAAAAGGCTTTTGAAGCCTCACTTTAACGATGCCCTCAAGAGAAACATAGTGTTAAAAAAAAAAAAAGCACTATCCAGAAAACTCTTGGCAACACACACAGCATTTCCATCATGTCATGACAAGCCACCCTGAGCTGTCAATAGTGTCTGCTATATAAAAAATTGCATCACTTCTAAGACACGCTTCACTTTACACTTAAATTCTCTTCAAAGTACAATGTATCAGGCCTTTTACTCTTGCCTGTTTTTAACAAGTGTCTTTCTACACAATTCTGTATTTTTCACATTTCTAGTGACCAGCTGATGAGACTTAGCTGAATGGTAATTATTCTTCCATTTCCACACATATCTCTATCAACTTCAATTTTATTCCATCTGAATTATTAAACATAAATGGGATAAGAATCAGACTTGTTGTTTTGATAATACTAGCATATTTTTCTGCTGGTGTCCACTTATCCCTGTTAATCAGGCTCAATACTTTGGTGAAAATCTCAGATCATCCCCTAAACATCCATAGTAATTACTTATCCTCCTGGGGCCTCCATAAGAATTTTGAATCACACAGTTTTGTAATACCACAATTTCTTATATTGCAGGAAAAAATGAGGAAGTAGTTTTTAGTTACTAGAAAGTATTTGTGCTCTCACAGCTCCCAGAAACCTTACACATGCACTAGGACTTTATTGCATTGCGTGACACAGAATGCACAAGAAAATGAAAATCTCTGGCCCCAAAATGTTTAACTCCTGTCATTGGTTAAAGGTCTTTCAAACAGCTGAAAATGAGCCTGTTGGTATCTCTTAGATGTAAAAGGATGCATTCACTATATTAGAGTAAGCTGACAGGCTGATTGTCTATCAGCTGTCTTCACTGGGAGGATCTGTGGAAAAATCTCTCAAGATAGCCAACCTTTGGTTACCCTCATAATACCCAGGCTGCCAACTGATTGTCATTTTACAAAGTAAAATGTAATTTTTTGTAATCTTGAAACCTCCTCACTGACTTGACTGATAACTAATACATTTCACACCACTCAGTGTCTGCCATCAGGTGTTAATTTTCAGTTATGTTTGGCCTAGAGTAGATTTGAACGACTGACCCATTAGTGAAAGTGTCTGCATCCCATTATCAGTCTTTTCAGCTCTCCAGTCCTCTGGATTACTTATCTTTAAAAAGCAAATAAAAAGTTATTAAAATGTAGCCAGTATCACACAGACCATTCCTCTTAGTCTTCTTGAAATGTTTGTCTGCAGAAATAATTACACAACAGCTATTAAATATGATGTGTAAGGAGAGTTTCGTAAAAAAAAGGGGGGGGGGATTAAGAAGCAGAGAGCGTATTGCTGATTTATCTTTGCATTGTAGCAGGAAGAAAAATTACTTTTTCCAGTATATGGAATATTAGCACCACATATTTGAAGGGGAAATATTAAAAAAAGTCCTAATCTGCCCAAGCAACTTGCAGAAAGTGATTGGCTCAAATAGCCATTTCATTTTTTTTTTTTATCTTATTATTTCCAGTATTGCCGTCCTGTTCAGTATTTCAGTTTCTGTTCTGTCCTCTGTCCCTCCAAAAATCTAAAGAGACTGGATTAGCCAGAAAACTGTGCTGTGTTTGGAGCACCTGCAGATGGGCTAATGCAGCAGTGAGTTACAACTTGTCCTGTAAATGAGACATTCAGGCTAAGCTTGAAGTGGATGAATATTGGGATCCTTGAAGGGAATGAGATACCATCTATTCCATTTCCTCTTCAAAAGGTGTCCTAAAATTATCTGGGTTACATATGTTTGCAAGTTTATACCTATGTTATGGCAGTTTCTCCAGCATGAGACAAAATTGCTAGTCCAGTTTCTTTTTGGACAAGTCAGACCATTTTACTCGTTAATCTCCTTTTAGAAGAACTATCATTATTCTCTTAGGTATGTTTCAGGTTTAATAGAGCAGGAGCAAAGTGAGAATAGTTCAAGAATATAGCAGTCACAAATTTAATTATAAAGAAAGAATTCCATCTTTCTTTGTTTCCAGTAAAGTCATGATTTACTTATAAATTATTAAAATAACTGAATATTCTAGAGCAGAATGTCTTTGCTATGGAAAAGGATTTTCCTCATCTAAAAGTTACCAGCTAGTCCTCTAATTTCCCTTTATAGTCTGTAGGTGATGAATTGTCTCTTGATGGTACCTGTTTTTCTCTGCTAGAACAACTAACTAGGGAAAAAATGTTGTTAGACAAAAAAAGAAAAGAAAAGAAAAGAAAAGAAAAGAAAAGAAAAGAAAAGAAAAGAAAAGAAAAGAAAAGAAAAAAAGGAAGGAAAAAAAAGAAATGAGGAAGGTAGGACTGTGAGAGGACAGAATAAAAACAGATTCTTCAAGGAGAGCACTCTATCATATTTATATATCAGGTACAGTACTGCAGTAAATCATATTCTACTGGCAAACATTAAAAAAATTATGTTGCTGACACTGGGATATTTTCTTCTTCTGTATGCTTATATGAGAAAAACACTCTGTCTTCAAAGTTGCCAAAACACAAAAAATAATTGTAAAGATACAGTATTTTTTGTTTTATAAGAAAGAACTTTCAAGTGTAGTTTTTGGTTACTATTGCTGTGTGTAGAATGCAAGGCCGTAGTGTATTTGCAGTGCTTGCCTATGTGGAAATTTAGGATCTTCTTGGTGACCAAGTATTAAACCCTATTATATATTTGGTATGAAATATTGTTGCCATTCCAAAGGACTGGTTTGGGAGTTACATTTTCCTTCTAAGAATGTTAATTTAACCGTTTGTTTTGTTTTGTTTTGTTTTTAATTTTTCATACTTAACTGTATTATGCATTTCATAAATCAATTCTATCAAAGTAAAAAAATAACCACAAAGTTTTAGATAAAAATATTTTATCTTGAATTATTTCAAGATATTTTGTCATCAGCTTTAAAACGGTAATTTGCTGAAATCAATTCTTTTCCATAAATATTTCTTTTTCCAGTGACAGAGATTTTGAGGGAAAAAAAAATGTCACCATCTCTAATTTTAAAAAGGAAATGTTGATGTAAAGAACTCATTTCTTTGTGAAACACTTCCCTTGCTATCATTTTTAGCATTTAAGGTTCCTATATGGAGAAAGAATGAGACAAACTTTCAATGTTTCTTCAGCTTATCTAAACATTTTCTGATAACACCAAGGTACATCCAGGAAGTCTGTTTCTGGTTCTGAGCCACTTCCATTACAACAGTATCCTGAACTTTACCAGACTTGCTTGTTTTAGCAAGAACCAAAAAAAAAAAAGTACTGCCTGACAACTATTTCAAACACAGAAACTGATAAGGTTTCACACAGGAGGTGTTTTAGGTGAACAGCGGTGACCTGTGTACCGCATACGTCCTGATTTTGTTTTGAGCAGGAATAAAGAGCGAAACGACCGCCCATCCGGGAGGCAGCTCCCCGGTGGCCGTGTGCCGGGTGCCGTGGGGCTGCAGCCCGGCGGCGGCACCATGCCCCAGCTCAGCGGCGATGGGGACACGCCACAGGGCCCGGCCAGACTGCTACGCAGCGTGGCCATGGCACGACCTGGACCGATGTGGATGGAGGAGGACACAGCTCCTGGCCCCCAACATGCTACCTGGGGATGTTTGCTGCGGGCCAGGGGCTCTGGTCTGGGACCTCCTGGAGATGCTGCCCAGGCTTGTCCAGCCCTTGGCTACTGCCACTGGCCACTCGTCCTCATGGGCATCACTGCTACGGTCAGGGAGGCCTAGGGGTATCAAGCATAACCATGAAGCTCTGGGGTGAGGAACGAGTGTCCAGTGGTGTCTCCTTGGTCCTCTGGAGGCACGGATGGGCTGGGGGAGAAGGAAATGTACCCTAAGGGTCAACAACTGGTTACACAGCTGGTACCCACAGCAGGGATTTGGCTTTGATGACCGCAGGACCCACTTTGAGGGGGGAGGACTGCTGGAGGGGTGTGASGCAGCCGGCACAGCGGGGCAAAGTCGCCATGGCCAGGAGATGGCCTGGTGAGGAGAGCCTGAACTGGGTGAGACGGGGAGGGAGACGGTGACCCAGAGTCACATGAGGAAACAGCGGTGGGGTGGAAAGCAAAGGGTGCAGGTGGTGGGAACAAGGGAAACCTCAGAAATGACAAAACAGGGTGAAGGGACATCTGCTCCAGYGCAGGTACRTGGATGYGTGCAGCCTGGGAAACAAAACGGGGAGGACTAGTGTGACCCTAAATCTATGGCATCGCTGCAACGAGAGAGGTGGTAGGACAGGTCACATGACTGGAGTGAGCGATGGACAGAGACAGGCTCTTCAGGAGAGACAGGCAGGGAAGAGGAGAAGTGGGGCTGCCCCCGATGTGAAGGAGCAGCTCAGATGTGTGGGGCTCCTGTATGGGATGGCAATGGGGTGAGAGCCTCTGGGTCCGGGCCAGCAAGTGAGACACCATGGTGGGAGCATGTTACAGACCACCCGATCAGGGCAAGGAATTAGACGAATCCTACTTTAAATAGTTGGAGGAATTCCCTGGGTCATGAAACCTCATTCTCATGGGGGACTTTAACCTCCTTGGCTGTTAGAAGGGCCACACAGTGGGATGCATGCAGTCAAGGTTTCTGGAGGGCATTGAGGATGATTTTTTAGTACAGGTACTGCAAGAATGAACTAGAGGTGATGCACGGCTGTATTTGCTATTCACTAACAAGGAAGAACTGTCTGGGAATGTGATAATCAGTGGTAGTCTTGGCTGTAGTGTCCATGTAATAACACAGTTCAAGATCATAAAAAGCCTGAGGAAAGAGCACAGACCCAGGGCTGTAGGCAAGTTGATTTTGGCTTATTCAGGGATCTGGTAGATGGGAGCCCATGGAAGGCAGCTCTGAAGGGCAAAGGAGCTCAGGAAAGCTGGCAGAGCTTTAAGGACATCATCCTCCAGGTGCAAGAGTAGTCCACTCTGGTAATCAGGAAGACAAGCAGACCTATCAAGAACTGGTTTGGCTAACGCGGGAACTCATGGCAGAGCTCTACTGGAAAAAGACAGCATACAGGAGGTGGAAGCAGGTACAGGCGACAAAGGAGGGCTTTAGAAATATTGCTTTGGCATGTAGGATTGGTGTTAAGAAAACCAGAGCTCGCCTAGGTTCAGAACTGGCAAGGGACATCAAGAGCAACAGGAAGAGCTTCCACAGCTACATTAGCAGTAAAAGGATGAACAAGGAAAAAATGGCCCCCCTGCTGAATGGGATGGGTGATTTAGTGACAGCAGACACAGACAAGGCTAAAGTGCTCTGTGCCTTCTTTTGCTGAGTCTACCCAGGCATTCTCCAAGAAACCTCCCATTTGGCACCCTCAATACAAGAAAAAAGTGGATAAACTGGAGCGAGTTCAGTAGATGAAGCTGAGATGGTTGGGGACAGGAGCCTGGCACTGTGGGAAGAGGCTGCGGGGCTGGGACTGTCTGGCAGGGAGCAGTGGTGGCCTCGGGGCACCTTGCAGCAGCCCCGGCACCCACAGGCAGGGGGGCAGGGAGATGTCATCAGGCTTGGCATAGCCCACACGGGGCAGGGCTGGGACAGCTGGCTCAGGAGGAGCGCTGGGGGCTCCGATGGGGGACGAGGAGAAACGTTTCCATCATCAAGCCGGTCCAGAGCGGTTGTGCCATGCCCATCCTTGGAAGTTTTCAAGCCCTGACTGGGTAAAGCCCTGAGCAACCTGAGCTGCTCCCACAGCTGAGCATGCTTTGGGCAGGAGTTTGGACTAGAGACCTCCAGAGGTCCCTGCCAGCCTGAACTGTCCCRTGATCCTATGAAAATAAAATTAATGAAAGAAAATACAAAAACTACAGTTTACTTGAAGAATTGGGAGCATTTCACAAAGTTGAAAAGTACACCTGGGAGAGTGATCAAAGTACAGGCAGCAGAATAGCATTAGAAAAGTAGAAAAGTTTGTGATTGGTGGAAGAAAGTAGAATGTAACAGCAGAATGACAGTTTAGACTTATGGATACTGAAGAATGGAGGCGTGTCATTTAAAAACAGGACATTATGGGAGAAGTACAAAAGTCAAAAAAGTTTCAAAAATTTTAAGCTTATTTCATTCCATAAAACAATATAGATCTTTTAAGTGCAGAAGCTTTGTTAATCATAGAAAGATAGAAACACGATGCACATTGAAATATGTGTTGGAAGGGACCTCTGGAGGTCACTTAGTCCAACCCCCTGTTCAAAGCAGGTTCAGCTAAAGCAGACTGCTCAGGGTTGTCTGATCAGGTTTTAAATATCTCCAAGCTTGGAGCATGGCACTAGTACCAGTGTTAGACCACCCTCATAGTGAAAAAGTTTTCCTTGTTCTTAATCAGACTTCCTGATTTCTGCGTCCCTGCCCTCCCATCTTCACTAACACCACCTAACAGCACCTCTGAGAGCAGTTTGGCCTTCATGTCATTAAGGAAGACATTAAACAGTGTTTGCCCTAGAATCAATTCTTGAGATACATCGCTAATAACTGGCCTCCAGCTGGACTTTGTATCACTCATAACAACTCTTTTGGCCTGATCATCCAACCAATTTTCCACCCACATTAATCTCCCCTTATCCAGTTCATATCTCACAGATTTGACTATAAGGATATTATAGGACACTCTGTCAAATGTCTTGCCGAATTTAAGTTATAAAATATCCTCTACTCTCCCCTTATCCACGGAGCAAGTCATCTCATTACAGATGGCAGTCAAGTKAGTTAGTCATAATTTATGCTTGGTAAATCCATGCTGACTGTTTCTAATCACCTTCTTGTCCTTTCTCTGACTGGAAATAGCTTCTAAGAAGACATGTTCCATAACCTTTCCAGGGACTGAGGTGAGGCTCACCAGCCTGAGGTTCCCTAATGTAAGCTTAATGAAATGTCAAGGTAGATACACATAATTTATACCTCTGTATTGCAAGACCAGTGAAATGAAATGAATAACAGCTTTCATTTTAACAACTACTTCAATGAGACTTATCTATCTCATTTCCAAATTGTCTGATGTTGTTCCTATTAAGGAAAATCATTTTGGTTTAATTTGGTGAGGCAAGAAAGGTTAGAAAGCTACGGCAATGGGAGAAGAATTAGAATAAACCTTAAGAAAGCATCCTGGCTTTCAGAACAGGTGACAGTTATTACTTACATAGTAATGAGAAAATCCTGTCATCTCCCTCCCCTCCATTTCTACCTCCCTCTGGCTGATTGAATCTATATGCTGATATATTTCTTATATTCTTGTATGTTTCTGCCTTGGTAGAGCTTATGGTCAAAACTAGATAATCTCAAATTTCTATGCCATAGGTAATTCCCTTTCTTGTTAATAGGTAGACTACCCAGAATATTTCTTGTGTGCTCTGTGACCTCTGTTTACTCCAGATTAGCTTCTGGAAGCAATCCAAGGGCTTTGTTTTAATCTATAAAGCCTTCTATGAGTTTACAGCAAGCTTTTTCAGAGAGAGTTTCTCTCTTTTCAACCTCATGAAAAGGCCCTTCTCATCAGGGATGTGGAAACTATCAATCATCAAGATGAAATATGCAGGAGTGAAAAGCAAATTTCACATTGTTCCTGGATTGTGAAATGCCTGAGAAGGAGGGATCAGATTTAGTCTAAACATCTGCATTCTGCTCCTTGTGCAAAAACCCAAATGGAATAAGAGGTGCTGAAGAATGAAGATGAAAATTGGGAAGAAAAAAAGTCACCTCTCTAACCATTAGAGAAGAAATCATAAGTTTTGAAAACTGTTGAGTTTCTTCAGCTCAAAAATACTGTCATAGCTTCCTATTAAATTAGCACTGTTTTTTTGAAAGAGACTGAGACAGCACATGTGCGTAAGCAAACCATCAGGATATTTATGAATTAAGAGCCAACAGTGAACCAGAAGGCTATCTTGATATGAGAATGGTATTTAAAAGCTACCTAAAATGTTAAGCTAAACTGTGCAACACAAAGCTTGAAAAGCAACAATAAAAAAAGCCTAGAGGAGAAGGAGATGCTCCTATTCTTAACTGAATTTTAACCTTCTGGGTCAGCTGGGTAACTGTAAATTTTGCCATCTCTTTAACTTTCTGATTTGTAGGCTGTGAACTGCTGCTGAGAGACCTTTAGGCCACGGACTAAGAGAAGATGCTTCTCACAGTAGACACATGCTGGGAAGGTTAAAAAAGAATTATGGGGTATTTGAGTTGTAGAAGTCTGCTGTTTTGCTGCATGAGGAAGGCAATTACAGCAGTGATTTCCTTTGCAGGTTCAACATGCTGCTAAACACCAAAAAGAAATAGATATGATTAAAATATATGCTACCATCTTATGATTGCTGTTTCCTTAAAGAGATTATTCCCAACTTCCCTCCAGTTGCCTTGCTGACATATTTGAATTCAAACAGAAAGGCTGGTAGCTCAAATCCCCAAATACCTGTTCCCTTCCCCTGTTGACAGTCATTTTGGATCAGTATAATCAGCATATAGAGCTCACAGAAATAACTGTGAAATGACAGAGAAGTTATCAGACTACTGTGGAGTGAAATATTTCTTATTTTTAATAAGGTGTCATTTTCTCAAAGCGAAGTATGCCTTCTCAAATCAATACAAAAATAAATGTACACACTGACACAGGTATACAGGGAAGCAAGGGAAACCTGGAGACCCAAAGAAGTCCTCAACCTAATGTTCTTGTAGTTCTGAATTTCCATTAAAATTATTGAGAGCTAAATATCATATAGGAGTTTCACAATAAACATTAATTTGGGGCTAGCTTTGTTTTAGTTTCACTGCCAGGCTGATGGTGGGAGTGATTGTCTCTCATTAAGGTATGGTGAGGTAAATGCACATTCAAGATGTCAGACAGCTTCTATGCCTCTATGCTTCCCTCCTTCCCCTTTCTTTCAGATCGAGTATATAAAAGATGGTCTGCAGAGGCACTGCCAGCTTCCCAAGAGCCTGAGTTCAGTTTCAGACAGTGCCACTACGGAGAAAATCATTTGAATTTCTCTGTGTACAGGACTGTCTTTGTGTGTTAAGGATATGTGTGCCTCACAAGGTGTTGTTATAAATTCAAGATGGAGAGTGTGATTATACTGCTTCCTTATTATGATAATAGAACAAAAATCAGTTGTCTCTTATTTTCAGCAGGATGACAAGAATTAGACTGCAGTATTTAGCCATATTTGCTATTAAAATAGCAATACAGATAAAGTGCATAAATAAAACCAAGTATTCACAATATAGGCATCTCAGCCCATCATCAAAAGTGATACATGAATTGGGGAGGTGTGCAAAATTTAGCGTGTTTTTTTCAGAGCTAATCAGACCACCTTTAGTCAGCAAAATGGGAAAATAAAGCTCTCTCTCTCAAAAAAAAAAAAAACCACTTGTAAGAGTCATTGTACTTCTTCTGTCTACTTTCTTGGAAATACTCCCAGAACAAGCATTTGTGCTTTTGCATAATTCTGATCCTTTCTGACCCCAGAAATATGGAGGAAAAAAAAAATGCTTTCATGCATTTAACACTGTTTCAAAAGACAAAGTATTATAAATGTAAAGGCTTTTAAATTAATGAAGAGGGCAAAGGTTACTTGCCTTTTTTCTAATTATTTCTTGCTTTTTTTGTGTTTAGCTTTAGAAAGTCGTCTTACTTGTTTGTGGTATATGATAGCTATCTTCTGAAAACGTAAAATATGCTATTACTGAATTATAATTGCTTGGTCTATTAGTTTTCTGTGTGAGTCATAGAATGCTGTATCATCTCAGGCTAGATTCTCATATTTTTACATTGAGATCTAACCATTTTTGTGAAAACTGCATTGTATTTGAGTCTTTCTTTTAGGTACTTATTCACTTATAAATTGTATATCTTTTTACCATCTGGTAGCTAAGTCTTGTTTCAACCTATTAACCCTCAGAGCAGGATAGTATGGTGTGAGCTAAAATAGAATTTTTGCTTGTACACTCAAATATTTAACTCCCATGCTGAATATTATTGTCTTTGATGTGCAATCTAAAATCTAAATCAAATAAAATGCAAAATAAATAAACACAGGAATCCAGAATGCTGTATCCAAAAAATTTTCACCCCTTTCACTTTGAAATGTTCACTACTTTTGCCCAAAAAGTGGAAAAGGAAGGAGGGAGAAAAAACTTATAAAAGAACAATCCCTAATCATTTTTTGCATAAGACAATAAGCAATTGATAATTGAATCAGGGAGCTTACATATGGAAAAAAAAATGGTGAGGCAAACATAAATCTTAGAATCTTAACAGATGCCTGGACAACAACTTGCAGAGGACATCAGGTATTATGAGACAAAACGTGCCAYAGTGGTCACTAGGGGATGGTCAGACTTCTGAACCAAAGCAAAAGACAAAAAACACAGAATAGAAAACTATGGCAACAGTGTTGAGAAGCATGAAGCATTTTCTGAACAGGACTACCAGCCAAACTCTGAGCAGCTATCCTTTCTCTTCTTAAATACATATATCTATGCTTAGTAACTTCAGGAGATGACTGTGCCTAACTAGAAGCTGAATAGAATTATTATTTGCAAACCTACAAAACAATCCATGAATAAATAYGTTTTTTACCTTATAAACAATGGATGGCCCACATCTAAAGCATACACTTGCATATTCTTATCCCTATTTCTGTGGGTATTCTTGCTGAAGTCACAGGATAATTCATGTGGGTAAACATTTAAAGTCTTTGCATGGGCTTCTTAATGCAGATGATCATTTCTGTGTACTACAGAGAGTGAGCACTAACATTATACTGGATATTGTAATATTGTAAAATGTTTCAGGCTTTAAATATTGCAAAATTTTATTGCATGGAAGTTATTTATGAGAAGACTAACAGTTGTAGAAGGAAGATATAACTGGAGTATCACTTGTTCTTAGTTAAAATTCATTGATGATTTATTAAGTCCCAAAGTCTTTCAGATTTATTAATAATGTTATAGATTTTTTTTATTCAAAAATCAGCCACATTCTTATCTATTTTATAAGTACTATTCTTGGCAGAAAACATAATATAAGTTTGTTGTAATGTAACTTTGCACTAAAGGCCTAAGGATGGCATTTTTTATTCTATTTTAACTGCAAGGTAGCAATTGCTACTATCTTAAAATGACATAATGCACAATGTGAGATTGATCACTCAGAACATTTAGTATGGTAACTGTTTAAGTCATTTCAGAATTCTTATTCAGAATATTGTCATTTTACAAAGCAGAATAGCTGCCTTATTGAGAAACGAATTGCTGACAATACCGACATTTACCTGTCTAGACGCATCCACTTTTATATTTCCGTCCATGATGACCTTTATCATGTTTTACTCAGAAATACAGAAGAATTTCCTGGACTTTTAAACAATTCTTTTCTTTTTCTTTCTTTTCTTTTTTTTTTTCTGCATAGAAGGATAAGTGGTCATCAGTAATGGCCATTATTCTACAAAGTGTCACATACAAACATTTCATCAGTTAGAAACATGCACTTAAAGAACATTGAAATGTCCATTTTCTCCTATTTTGTGATCTCCCAAAGTTCAATTCTTTGACTTATGATTTCCTTTGGACATTTTGAAAAAAGGGAAGAAGGCTGGAAGAAAAGAAACAGGCAGAAATGTTTAGCTGTATCAATTAATTACACATAAGGGTCTGCTTTTACCACAGAATATTTTTAAATTATTGAAATAATACTGATAATATTGATTTTAGAAAAACTTATTGAATTCTCTTTCAATAAAATATCTCTTTTTTATAAGGTAATAAGYAAAGCAGATATTCTGATGATAAGTTCTAATCTTGCACAGCAGTGTACTTGCATGTAAATACTGCTGCTCTTAATTCTTCATGAGCAAACATGGCATAATCCAAGGACTTCCTGATTTTTATTTCTTACCTTTGAAGTAATGGACAAAATGAAGAAAATCAGTAAGATATCTATAGTCATGTAGTTGTGTGCTTGGACTAGCATAGCTCAGTGCTTCTGCAGAAAACTGTATTTTTATATTACCACAGTGAATGAAGAAATGATCTTTTTCCACCTGGTTCTTTCCATAGCAGAAATACTCCATAAACTTTATTTCGGTAAGTGATGTGTGTAGCTACTTCTTCATTTAATGTTGTGAGAATTTAAAGCACATTTATAGAGAAATAGTTGGTGTGATACATGGTATTTCCAAACTGTGTTCATGTGAATTTAACTTTAGAATAAGGATATCTAGAGAGCTTAGTATAATTGTTTATAATAAAACTGTAGATTATATTTCTACTAAAAAGGTTGGAGGAGTTAACTCATCATGAGTTCAGATTTCATGAATGTGACATCCACTGTGCAGACAGTAAGGGGTCACAACCGATGACCAGAGTGACCTTTCTGTCTCCTGTTGGCTATGCTCAATGTCTCTTGACCATAATGGAAAATCTGCCCCCACGTATTAGTAGTCATTCCTGAGATGATCTGATGGCTTCAATTAGCACAGTGGTTTAAATTATTGTCATTAATTTATGCCTTTTTGGTCAAATAGTGATTCCTGGTGAATGGTTTAAATTATTGTCATTTTTTCTATTGTTATTATTAGTTTCTATTTCTCTTCACTCTAGCAGATCTTTGAAACAGATGGACAATGTATACTATTAGTGCTGGTGAAAAAATGCCCTTTTGTGCACATTTATTTGCCCTGAGTTGAAATTGACATCTCATAGAGGTGGTGGTAGCTACCTTCCCTTGCTCACCCCTCCTTCTTTTTTTTTTTTTTTTCCATTAAACTTTATTAGGAATACTTAAAACATATATATAAATTGAACTAATAACTTTCATAAATTAGGTTTGCCTGTTAAAGGGCTGTTTTCTGAAGAACAGGAACATGAAGCTTCTACCAATACATGAAAGTATTGATTGATGTATATGCATTACACATTTTAGTGCCTGACTCCTATTTCACATCTGTAAGGACAGTAGAGTTCATAACTTTTTATAATGTGGAGAAACACTATGTCCTCTTGGGTGAAGTTCTTATGTGTAATGTTTTATTTGTTAGAAAGTGTTTAAAGCTGTCTTATAAGCAGTGAAATACTTATTAATTTAAATGCTGTTAGTCACAGTGGACAGTGGTAGTTATACTGGAAGTCACACTTCCTCTTAAAAAAGGAAGAGACATTAAAAAAAATGGAAAGCAATGAATAGTTCTTTTATTTTACCATAATCTTCCCAGCAAGGCCTTTTTTGGAAATGATATCTATGTTGTATTTTATCAAATTTAAAGTATAGTCATACAAAAATAGTAATGAAAATTGAAATTATGGCACAACATTGACTGCCATGATACTAAAAATATGAAGAACCTTCACTTTTTAATTGCTAATGCACATATATGTCATGTTGTTAGCTATTCACATGAGCACTGTGTAAAGATAAATTTAGGTATTAGATGGGTGGGAATGCGTTGCTTCTCTAGCAAGTTAAATCCTATGATATTTAACAGACACCTCAGACTAAATTGCCCTGGCTTCTTATTTGTCACTGTATCATCTGAAAGAATTGGAAATCAATCATACCTCATGCATTTTTCTATTTCCAGAAAAATGTGCCAAAAGTCACAAGTGATATATGAGATGACTGTGATGGGGTGAGGAGAGCAACCATTTCTGTGTATTAACTATAACCTTTCACTCCCTTCAGCAAAAAAGTTAACTTTTTTTTATGATGTTCCTCCTTTTATATAAACAGAATGTATGGCAGGCATCTGAAGAAATGCAAGGAATCTCTGAAGTAATGCATTAAAAATTAGTACTCTTTCTGTAGAATACTGGATGGAAGATAGGAATAGTAGGAGTAATTATGGACCATTCTTGTAAAAATCATAGCAAAGTAATGTTATAGCTAAAATATTTAATTGCTGAAGCTCATCTAGTACTACAACCATGGCTCTCATTTCCATTGCCTAAGTGTATTTTTTTAATTGCTTTGGGGTGCTTATTTATTTATAGTTTTTTTCKTATTTGCTTAATGCAATATAAGCACTGGGTCACAGCAAAAATTGGCATGGCTGAATGAACTCTAAGTAAAACATCATGAAACAGATAACAGGGAAACAGGTAAATGGGGAAAACATTGCAGTCTCACATTTTAGGCTTTACTTCCTAAACTAGAATAACTGGCAGGGGGAAGGGGGGAAGGGAACTTTTGAGGTGACCTTCTACATCCATTGCAATTTTTATTTGAAAAAAAAAAAAGTCTCTTAATTCCTGGATACAATTACATGTTCATAATAAAAGTATCTATCAACTGTATTTGACATCATGTTCAGTCATGATATTTCTCTGGTACTGAACAAGCAACACTTGTGAAACCGAAATGCATCATTAGGTAGGAGGATGTGAGACAATTGCCAAAAAGAACTAGAGTGAGGAAAGTGAGAAATAGACTTGTAGGACAATTGCGAGGTAAAGGGCAATGGCAGGATGGGCGCTGCTCTTTGATTCATCCTTCCCCTCATCTTGGGATAGTTGATTAGCCTCTGTGGATGCCTCAATTTGGTAATCTTGCTCTCTGTGTGAATTGCAGACAAAATAGGGACAAAAGGAGAACTGTAGAAACCGCTAAGGGAGGAATTATTATTAAATATTGTGTTTATATTTACATTACTGTTCTGTATCTGAAATGCACCAAAAAAAGAGTGTTTTGTCCTACTGTTTGAAGATATTTAAAAAGTATATCTAAATGTTTCTAGTATCTACAAGAATTTAAATTAAAGTAGGGAACACCTATATCAACACTATGAAGCAGCTGATTCTTCATGCTCCTAGCAGGTGTGTTCAAATCTGCTAATTTTTGTGCTTGATACTGATTCTAACACACTTATTGGCTTAATTGCTGATTTATATTTTTTAAAATATTGACAGATTTCTCTGTGATTCTGATACCAGTAATGCTTAAAGTCACTGGAAGCAATTTCATTGGGAATATCTTCAGCTTTTCTAAGGTTAACTTCAAAGTTGGTAGGTCTGAAAACTATCCATCTAGCAGCTTTTCTTAAATACTCAAAAAAGACTGATTCTCAGTATGTGAAATGGGGGAGGAAATGAAAGTCTAGACTGGGGTGTTGTTTGGAAAGAGATGATAGAAGACTTGAAAAAAATGAAAATTTTTATTTAGGCACCCTTTGTCAGTTAACCTATATCAAATTTCAAGTTAACCTCTATCAATTTTCATAATTCCATTAGAAATGAGGAGTCTTTATTAAAAATTCAAACCAAAAACCCAGACAAGTTATTCTTGCTGGAAAGAGATATGCTCAGGTTGTACAACCTCAAATAAGAGTTCACTATAATAGCTACACAGTAAGCAGGGGAAAAAAAGTAAAAAGCACAAATTTTTAAAAACAAAAACTCTAAAACACCATGTATGATATGTAACCATTAGTTATGCAAACTACAGATGCAAATGATAGCACACAAGAAGTATGTCATTAGACTCCCCCCATTTAATGAGAGCTTTAAATCTAACAGCTTTGAATTTGGAACAGGTAATTACCAACTACTTAATTCAAGATTTTGAAAAAGGGATGTCTGAAACCTTCAGTCATCTTTGTTAGAGCTTTTAAAACAAGATGGATATCTGTAACACTGTACATTGTGGCAATTCCTGAAGAAAGTACAGTAGAACTAATACGTCAGAATAACTCCAGGAAACCCCCTCCAGTGGTGTGAAACATGATGAAAGAACTGTCATGTTTGAAGATCAGATCTATTAATTTTACATTTAAAATCAACATAAGATAGCCTGGGGGCACATAACTAGAATGTTCCAAAAATGGATTGCATGAAGAAATCTTTGAAGAGAGAATTCAGGGGAAACACCTGATTGGTGTAAAAAAGACGAATGCTTATGACAAGAAATTTGGAGGTAGGAGCTGTTTAATCTCAAGTAGATGGAAATGGAATAAGGAAACTGTACTTTCATCTTTACTGGCAGGAGTACTATTTGCACAAAAATGCTTGCGCATCATTGCACATGCACACATTGCAGATGTTGTTGACCTGGATGATGGTACAGTGTGCATTTTTTTTTTCTGTAATTGGATAACTTAAGCTCAAATTAATGTTTCACTAGTTTTTATAAAAGTTTGTGGCTTGACATGAAGCTGAATCATCTCTCTGTAACAGTCTACACGTTGTTCAGTCATCTTACATTATTCTTTTTGGCTTATGTCTAATAAAGAAAACATAGAGTTTCCTAAATTTGTACGAATAAGTTTGTTTTCATCCAGTAACTTGAGCATGGCTCATGCCCTGGAATAATAAACAAGTGCGCAAGAGAACAGTCACCCTCTTTCTCTAGTAAAGCAACTTTTTTTTTTTTCCCCCTTGGGGTTATGCTAGTTCTCAGCATGTATGTAATCTGTGTCAAATTATATGGTCTCCGTTTCTCATGTAAAAATGCTATTGAGCCTTCTATGAAGGGAAATATAATTGCTAGTGCTTTAAGTGCTTTCTCTGCAAACCCCATGGTAATACAAATATTTAAAAGTGTTCTTTAAACTGTTTCTGGTTTTTTTTTGAGATTTCTCTGCTAATGAATAGAACTTGGAAGGAATAATTTCTCTCTGCTTTGACAAAATGTAATTGTAATACTTAGAACTTCTTGTTTGTTTATATGTGCAAAGCACTTCACAACTATTGATCTTAGAAAGTCATTAAATAAGCATTATTCCCAATTTACAGATGAGGAGACTTAAAGACAAAAAAGATTTYTCTAAAATTGAATAATGGATCAATGGCAAAGCAGGGAATCTAGCTCTCCTGTGATGTAATTATGAGACCATACTGYGTCCCTTATCACAATAGCATTTAGCAATTGAACTGGAGCTTTGTTCTTCAGCAAAGAAATAAAAGTATTTTTTAATTAAAAGCAACTGTGGTCATGCAAAATACAACATACTATTAACATCAGCCATGGGCAGATTTTAGCATCATAGTCCCCTACCAATATTTAATTATGTGACTTTGTAGAATCTACAAAAGAATTCACATAGAAAGCACTCTTTCCCAGTGAAAGCAACCCCCTCATATGCTTATTCTAGGATACCTACAAATTTAAGCAGTCTAGTCAGATCACACAGTGAATCAGAATCAGGTTTAGCACAGAGTGGGCATTACCTCACACTAGCTTCTTTCTTCCTTTACTTAGATATCTATTAAAAAAAAAAAGTTGGCATAAAATGTTCTTGAAGGGCATAGTTATAAGAGCATGCCCCATCTTTCCAGGTTATTTTCCCAAAATGAATTTTCACAGTGCCAGAACTGTCTGTGCAAAAGGAGTGTATACTGTCTAGAGAAAGAAGTGCAAAGTAGCTTGCTCTTTCTCTTGCACCCAGAACTCCTAATTCTTTCTTTTCTTTGTGACCTGGGAATGATCTAACATTTCTCACTTGTACAGTTCTGATGGAAAACATGTTGTCTCAGTTTACAGTGAATGGTTTTGTTATACTGTGTTGTAATGGGCCTTTCACTCTCTCCGTCATCCCCTCCCTCGCTCTCTCACACGCACACACACCTAAGAGCTTTTCTGTTATCTAGTTCCTTGATATCTATCACAGAACTTGTAGATTGATAGTGGAAAATACTTTTCAGCCATCTGTTGTTGGTTTCTAGTGCAGGTCAAGGTATTATTAAATCACCTAAGTGAAGTGAAGAGACATTTATTTCACCAGTTTGGCTGTGTGTTTCAATGTTAGATATCCAAAGCACAGCATTTGCCACATGTTCTGTCAATTGTTGTCTGTTGGAATACATCTCAAAAAAGAATCTGTATAATATTTTTTTATCTAAAACTATTTTCCACGATTTGTTAATTTACACTGATGGAATAATATTGCAGAATGCATTCTGTGGCAACTACTACTTGCTCTCAAATTTACATTTTCTTGGAATATAATCTCTGGGAAAAAGTTTGTATTTAAGTGCAGTATTTTAAGATCCGATCTGGTAACATTTCTACAAATATTAAATTCAGAGTGTCTAGTCTCAGGAGATGCAAAGGAATTTGAAGGTCTGCATACTATTTTGATGTAAAAGAATATTTGCTTCTCTTTAGCTGTTGCCAAAAATTTACCATTTATTTCTATCATATCTTAAAAAAAAAAAAAGGAAAAGTAAAACATTGTATGGTTCATCCAAGCCTTTCAATGAGGAAAAATTAGTAGAAAGGTGAGTGATTTAAAGCCAAGAAATCTCACTTAATGTTGAATAATAAGTAGATTTTGATAAAAAGTTAAAAATCCATGAACAAGTCTTTCTGTGTAGTTTAATATAAGTTATTAAATGTGYCCTGTATATGAAAAGACATATATTCAGATATAATATATAAAAAATATATATTGCAGGAAGAGAATATTGTTATAGTGTCAATAAAAAGAAAGTTTTTATATCCAGTCTCCCAAGTAAAGCACTAACTGTTTAACTTCTATCTTAATCAAAGCATCAGCAAAAGTACTCAACACAAGCAAAGGCAGCGCCCAGCCCCTGGGATGKACAGACCCTGCAGCGGGACAGGCTGGGCCGGTGGCCRGGGAGCAGCTCTGCCAAAAAGGTGTCCCCGGGGGCYCTGCGGACGCCAGGTCGGCCCTGAGCCAGCAGCGCCCGGGCAGCAGAGACGCCACTGCAGCCCGGGCTGCGCCAGCACGGCACTGCCGGCAGGTCGAGGTCGAGGTCGAGGTCGAGGTCGAGGTCGAGGTCCAGGTCGAGGTCGAGGTCCAGGTCGAGGTCCAGGTGCGGGCGGGCTCCGGCCCCGCTATTCGGGAGCTGCGAGGCCGCCCTGGGTGCTGCGCCCGGCACGGGGCTCCCGCACAGGACGGGCGCTGGTGTCCCGCAGCGAGTCCACGGAGCCGGCGAGGGGTCGGGGCTGGAGCACAGGGCGCCCGGGGAGAGGCCCAGGCAGCGGCGCTCGGTCGCCTGCGGAAGGGGCGGCTCCGGGGGTCCTTGCTGGTGTGCACAGCTGCCTAAAGGCCAAACTGTTCCCACAGACGGACAGTGCAGGCCGAGCAGGAAGGGCACAGTTATAACATAGGAAATCCTAATTCAATACGCGGAAAATCTTTTTCACTTTGAGGATGATCGAACTTTTGCTACGTGTTTCCCAGATGGGTCGGGAACCTTCATTCTTGGAGATATTTAAACCCTACCAGAAAAGACCCTGAGCAACCTGCCGAGAGCACATCTAGACAACCTCCAGCAATCCCCTCCAACCCAAATTACTCAATGCTTCTTTGATTCTATGCTTCCTGTGATTTCATTGCTGTAGTTCCATCTTTCAGAGTTGACTATATTGAGCTACCTTTAACTAGAAACAGCTGTAATGTCAGCTGTGTTACTAACATTGCAGCAATGTTGAGAAGCTTTCTTGACAGATCAAGAAATACACAGTGCTAGATGCAGTGCAACGACAGACGTGTAAATGGATTCTCGTGACAAAGATAGTTGTTTGGCATTGGTCTGGTATCAGATCTAGATGTTTGGCCTGTCTGTTAGGAAGGGGGGAAGAGTTTACTTTACTTTTTGGCTATTCCTTAAAGTTAGTATCTGAGATAATAACCCCATCCACATGTGTGAAACCATAGTAACAAAAAGGAGACCTTTCCTTTGCACTTAAGGATAATGGATTGCAAAGTAATTTTCACACCTTGTGTAACACAAGAGTTATGGGTAACTTCTGTGTACATAATCATTGTCACAGCCATAGGCTGCTCATAAGAGGTAGTATAGACAGAGCTATTTAGCTAATTTGAGGGCAAAATGAAGGCTAGAGGTGGGGGCAATGGTTATATAAACATCCCACAATTGACACTTCCTGATCTACCTTTGATGTCATCAGCAATCATGACTGTTTAAAAGAACATTCACTATTTAGGAAGATCTGAAAAATGGATTATTTGCTTCATCTCTTTCTCTCATGCTGTCACAGGGAGCATTTGTGGTGTGGCTGCAGGAACAGACCTGCACCACTCAGTGACATACACCAGACACGTATTTCCTCAGCAGGATGGGTATAGCGAGCGGACAGTGATTTCTCTTCTCAGATTTCTATTCCACGACAGACTCTCACACTTCATGCTCACACAGACCAAGGCCCCTGCTCCAGTCCACCGTGGCCCAGCACTAGTGGCCCCAGGAACAGGACACCCTTGCTAATGGCCAGTGTGACCAAGCAGTCTGGACAGCCCAGCCCTGGCGTGTTCTGGCTCCACTTCAGGCTCAGCCTTCAATGAGGTGTTGGATGCCTGTGGATGTGTTCACTGCACTGAGGGACTGAGTTTTCATTATTTATTATTGTGTATGTTATGCAGTCAGGGTATGCCACCGATGTCCTTGCTAATGACATTTCCCTGAGCCAGTCTCTTTGACTTTCTCCCCAAGGCCATCAGCAGTTGTCACCACAGTTGTCTGGGGTTTCTGTCACCTTCTGGTCTCCCACTCCAGATGTGTTACAAAAGTATGAAGTTTGTAGCAGTTATGGGATGAATTTCATCTTTTGTTTATTTGTTTTCCAGCTCATATTTCATTTATCTAGTCAGCTAAAGCTGGGCAAATATAGTCCAGGTCTCCTTTATCTGAGCAGTGCCTTCAAGTAGTCCTCATTCCATGACAACAAACACCTAGGACCAAAGCCCTGATAACCGAACATAAAAACTTCCTTGTCATGAGACACCTGAAGTATATAAATGATTACAAAGAGTGATATGTTTAATTTTCCGCAATAAAACATAATGAATTATGAAAGATGCCCACGAGACAGGAATTCTGCTGCACAGCAACTTGTGTTCAGAGTTACCATGAAAGATTTACTTTCTCACTTGAGGAATAGGTAAGGGACAAAAGGTACTCAAATTCAAGCCTTTCCCCATGGGATTTAGAGTACCTTTTCATAACAAGTAACTCTGAACTGGACAAAGCAGAGATGTGAGCCTGCTCATTCCGTACCTGTCAGTCTCTAACAAAGCCTCATTCACTTGTATATTAACTTGACTGCAACAATGACATGAACTTGTTTCTTGCATGCTATTCCCACAAACTAACCACTAGACAAAAAGGCAAGTTTCTACATCCCAGAACAAAACCAGATTTTCAAATGTCACAGCTTACACAACACTAAGTCATTTTTCTAACCTGGAGGGTTAACCTTTGGACTTCTAACCCTCGTGGTCTGGAGGCTACAGATCATTTTCTCTCAGAGAGAACAGTCTCCTAGTCCTTGTTGACAACAACTCCATAAAATATTGTTCTTTGTTTCTATCTGTTCTAATGAACATTTGATAAAATAAAGTGAGTATTCTAGGTCAGTTTGTAGTCATCATAAATGTTATTCTCAAACTGACGAAACTATAAAATCCTGTTATGATATATCATAGTAATTTAATCATTTTAGCACACTTACAGAACATGTCCCAGTTTTGTGGGACAGTCCACCATTATATGTAGCCCCCTATGGTATGAGATTAAAAAAATGCTAAGGAGTTGTAATTATTTTATGAATCATCACTGCTGTCAACCAGCTTCTTCGCACCTGTTGGTGCTTGAGACAGTCACAGTGGATGAATCCTTTGAATACATACTATTATGAAATGCTTTTACTTTAAGAGCATTTTTCTTCTCTCCTAGTGTAATTGTATGTAATATGTTGTAGTTATTCAAATGATGAAGTTTTTTCACTAAGAGAAATGGATTCACAATAAAACAACAGGTATAAAGTCCAAATATTTCTCAAAGAGTTTTTTCTTATTTGTTTGTTTGTTTGTTTGTTTCCCCCAGTAATTGAAATTCTTCAGCAAAAATTATCGGGTGGGACATCTCTGTAGCTAATTTAATTTTAACTTGAGTCTTTTCTCTGTTTATCTCTGTAAGATGAAAACAGACCTGCCTGTTTCTCAAATTTGTATTCTTAAAAATTGGTTTTTTACACACATGCACACCTGAAATGAACCAGGGTCTTAACCTTTGACATATACATTCTGTAAAGTAAAATTGTAAAGACAAATCATTAACCTCTTTGTGTTAGAAGTACATTATTGTTTTCCAGTTGGAGCTCTGAAGCATTGGTCTGACTGGAAGCCTCACCAAAAACTCTGAAGTTGGCAGCTGTGAATAATGAGCAGCGATAACTACTATATTCCATAGTTCTGTTCCTTTTTACTTTTCCTTTTAACTACAATACCTCATTCACCCAAAATATTAATCTGCAGATCAAATATTTCATGATATGATTTGATGAATGGTCTCACTTCCCCCAAAAAAGAAAGAAAGAAAGAAAGAAAGAAAGAAAGAGAGAGAGAAAGAAAGAAAGAAACAACAAATTTAGTAAGTTAAATAAAGAGGACATATATCCTGCAGCACTGATTGATTGACAGTTACTTTGAGTATACTGATGCCACCTGTAAATATTCGGCACTCTAGTTATTTGATAGTTCCAGTGTATCTGAAACCAAAAATAGTAATGACTCTAATATAATTCCAGCTGTTCAAATTCTTGTTTCAGACCTCACAGTAAATAGATTTTCATAAATACATTTTTCTTACTCAGTAGCAAACCTCAAGAAACTGAATTGACAGAAGGAATATTTCTTGCTATAACCTAGAGTAAAATAAGAGTTTTACAGAGAAGTATCAAGTTATATCATAAAATAGATGTTTCTTGCCACTTCTGTGCTCCCAAGAGTGATTGCTTACATAGTGTACACCTGTGATCAGCTCTGACTTTTATCCTCCCCTAATAGCTGCATTATAGATAATTGATTCATCTTTTTCCTATCTTAAATGATGATAAAACATAGGACATATATTAGCTCTATGGTGTCCTTTGAAAGATTATATATTGTGTAAGACAACATGACTGCATTGTCTTTAGTATAAATCATATTTCTTCAAGCTTAGATTTGAATGATTTTAAAATACTTCAGTTTGGATTCTTTTAAAGGAATGCTTTCATTCTGGCCTCACAAATTTCCAATATTTTGGGCTGATGTTTCTCTATGTGTCTCTTCCTTTCTCTCTCTCTTGCTCTTTTTTCACCTTTCTGGTTATGCAGAGCAAGTTTTCACTGGAAGCAACTAAAACAAGTCAATTAACTTTTTACGTACAGACCAGCCAGAATTATAGTGCCAGGTTGGATGAAGCCTTGGAGAAAATAATGGAGACGCCTAAGTTTTCTCAGTTCTACTATTAAAAGAATTTGCAAACACCAAAGTCAGATTATTAAAATATGTGGTGATCCCCAAATTACTACTTTTATAAACGATCATTATGAAGGGCACTAATACAGTTGAGAGGATAATATTCTTCTGCTTCATTAATTCCATCATATGACTTCACCCTTCTGTGACATTGCAATTTAGGTGCTTTCCTGAGAATTCATAGATTCTAATTTTGTTTACAGAGTTGATTTTATTTTCTCTCATTTTGAGAAGAATGTAGTGTTGGTATGAAATAGTCGGTGTGAAATGTTGTTATATATCCGTATGAAAGGACACCATTATACATGGTTTCTATAAATTGTGGAATCAGTTAGATTTTATACCAGTTCTTTATAACTTTCATCCATGAGTTTCTTTTACTTACTCAGCTTTGATTCATACCTTGGATATCCAAGTCAGACTTTTACTCTTTTGTTGATCATCCCAAGTCTTGGTAGCACRTCTTCTGACAAAAATCTAGGCTTTTCTTTTCTTTCTTTCTTTCTTTCTTTTTTTTTTGTCTTTTACTTATTAAAATGATATTCCTTTTTTTAACTTATTAATGTTTGTAGAGGATATATAGAGGTGATGTTTGTCTGAGTCTTCAGCATTTTGCAGTTCTAAAAAATGTGCAGATCATTGGATATCTGAATATGGTAGAAACTCTAAAAGATATAGCATATATAGTATTGCAAACATCAGTCACTGGGAGATGGATATAATCAGTGCAGAACCTAGCTTTCTGTGTAGATTGTGGGGTATTTTTGACAAGATGACAATACAATTAAATGTGGATGTTGATACTGCTTTCTTCCCACACACTAACTGATTTTTGTAGGGGCCTTGGTGATTTTTTTTAAGGAGAATGAGTTTAGATTTTTCCATTCTTTACAGGCATTGGCTTCCTAGTTGTTGCAAAAAACTTGTGAGACAGATTAACCATGAATGTGAATTTCAGTGATGTGATTGTATTCACAAGAGAGGCCCAAGATTTTGAAGAGTCGGAGATGGGGGAATGGCCTCTTTATATTGTCTTTCAGTAGATTATGCTGATCTTACTTCTTGCCAGAAGTAGCTGTCTCTGCTTTGTGGACAGATTGATTCAGTTGGAAACAGGCCAACAGCCACAGAAATACTGCATCAAAAGTATAATTCTGACATTAACAGAAAGGGCAAAACAGTTCTAAACACAATCAAGTTTCAAACTTGCTTGAAAAACATTAAATACATGAAAGTTGTGACAACTAACCTCTTCTACATAAGGGAAATTCTATCACATAGTTAAATTTTAAGACTTACTGTAATTGGTGGTAGAAGCTGTAAAGAACAGCTTAAAACCCTGATCAGAATGTAAACTGAAGGCTCAAATCAAAATTCAAATTGCATATTTTTATTTACAAGAACTTAGTGGATTTTATGATATGGTGGGTAGAAAGGTCCTGATGCATTAATAACTCATGTTACTTGACTTAATCATAGTAATAATAGTCATTCCAGTTATACATAAAAGACAGTTCTGAGGCTCCAAAGTTGCATTTCCTGTAATAACTATTACATAGTTATGAGTATGGCAAGCATTTCTTAACTCCAAAAGTTAAGAGAGCTCCCCTCTGGTTCCTAAAATAGTTGGGTTCAGTTCTGCCATTGAGCAGTTACTTCTCAGCTACAAAGTTGAAAATTCTGAGTAGTTTGTCCTCTAACAGCATTATATCCTACACTTTTTAAAATAACAGTCTTCTGTATAAAAAAACCCTCACCTCAATAATTTCATTCATTATGTTTATCAGTTCATCAGAGTTCATGTGCAGTCCTTATAAAGATAATTATGACTATTTGTTAACAAACTGACAATCTCAAATTTAGTTTTAGCTGCATGTTATCAAGATGGCAACATAACTGGCTATCCTGCCCACCTCATACACACTTACAGAGTTACACGTTTGAAGACCCACACAACAGACTGACAGAAGAAACAAAGCATGGTTTTGTCTAAATACACTCAGACTTCAGCCCTTTTGTGCTCAGAACCTGTGCAGCTCCTCTGATTTCAGTTTCCTAGTAACGATTGCTCATTTTGATATACCTTGAGTCAAACATGAAAGATCTTAAACTAAACTAAAGTAACCACTCTTACACTGAAAATAAAATAGAATATCTGCACAAGGGTTTACATCATGTTAGCTTAAATTTGCTCCATTTTTAAAATCAATTCTGTGAACACAGGCACATAAAGAAGCTACCATGAAGTAATGAGTGTATATTTACAGTATAACTCCTTCTCTGATACCTATGCATGTATTCTCAACCTGTGATAATGCTTTATGTATAAACTTACAGAGAGATGTATAATTAAAGTGGCAAGCCACCTGCAACTTTGACTTTTAAATTGTGTTGGTCTGTTAATTACCAATTTTGTGCTGAAAGCAAATGCTAATGTCTTTGCAGCTTAAGGAAAACTCAAATTGTTCTAATGTTACTAATTATGGAAAAAGAATTATTTTTTTCTGAAATGTTTTTTATGTCTTTGTCTCCCAAAGACAAATTTATTATGAATTACTAAAGCATTTTTTTTCTATGAGGAGGGAGAAGTAAATATGACATTATCTTATTTTTTATTTTTATTGAGGTTTTTTTTTGCTATTACATATGGATCAGATGTAACCACCAACTGTTTGAAAAATTGCTTTCAGGTAACAAGGAATCATTCTTAGTCATTTCATCTGGGAGGTCCTGCAGGGTCTGTTTTAGCCTTGTTACTTTTCAGTGTTTAAAAAACAGAAAGATCTGAATGATGGAAGAAGGCATAAACTTTAAAAATGTGCAGCTCACAG
Organism: Apteryx rowi; assembly: GCF_003343035.1. NCBI lineage: Eukaryota > Metazoa > Chordata > Aves > Apterygiformes > Apterygidae > Apteryx > Apteryx rowi. Next base: position 2,092,612 of record NW_020450883.1, on the reverse strand, counting down.
AAAGCTGGGAACAACTGTAAATGCCCCAGAGGACAGGATTAGAATTTACAGTGATCTCAGCAGACTGAAGAGTTTATCAAAAATGAACAAAATGCAGCAAAAACAAAAACAAAAAGAAGGCCACAAAATGCGTAGATACGAAACAGAAATAACTGTCTAGAGAGCAGAAACAAACAAAAATGGGCACATCCTAAAATTGCCTGAACCACTACAGGGTAGACTGACTCCACACTGCTGTTTCCCTAATCATCCAAAATTTGGGAACTATTTAAGTTCCCAAATCATGGGGAACCATATCATGATTCCTTCTCTGCCTTCTTGATGTACCTGAGTTTACTTTTATGACAAGTTCATGAGGGGAAAGTGCATGATGAGGTTAAATAATGGGAATTAAATAATGAGAATATAACCTATGGTGTGCACCTTGGGACCATGCCCACAGGCGGGAAGTTAGAGTGCACCTGCTCTGAAGTCCAGAGGTAGCCCTTCAGAAGAGGAAAGAGCAGAAGTATGTGCAAAAAAAAAAATATATATATATATAAAATAAATAAAATAAAATAAAATATTTGATAGCATTGTCATGTAAAATATTGGGTCTATGGTGTGTTAGGGAAGTCTAAACTGCCATATTTCAGAAACAGAGCTGGATTTTTTGGCATGGCAGATAGTGAGAAGGAAAGAGAAAAAGAGCCATTTTATGCAAGTATGGATTACCTGCCAAGAAGTTTATGTAGGTTATTATGAAGAAAATCTCCATAAAGATATACATATTCCATAAGACTATATTTTTCCATAGGCAAGAATTTACCCTCAAAGATTAAGAAAATGGAATTATACTTTTTAATGGAACTTTCTGACACTTTGAGCAGGTGCAAAGTATTTTTGAGACCATTCAACAAAATTGATCAGATTGACAAAGATTTTGATAGCAGGAATAGATCGAATTTGAGAAACAGGTATTGTTCGAAAATTAGATACAATGATCACTGAAGTCCATGGATCGAACATACAAACACAGTGGGACAGAGTTAGACTATTTCTTCCGAAATGAATGGAAACACAGTTATCAGGTAAAACGACTGGTGCAGCAGCCCTAAACAGAATGCACTCTTACTTTAGGTTGTACTTGAATCTGTTTCCAGTTATGGAGGAATTAGATAACAGAATAATCTATAAAACAATCAACTGCCTCTTTTAAGTTATTCTCTTTCTCTAAAAATACAAGCAATTTTTAAGGAAAATGGGGAGAGAAGGTTCTTGTCCTCTCCAAAAACGGCAGAAAATTTTTAGACATACACAAAATGAAAGAGAAATTGCTGCCAAAAAATTAATTCTACTTGAATGAACTGTCAAAAAACCCTTACTCAGTCACAGCCTACTTGGAACACTCTTAATTTTGAATTCTACTCTCATTTTGGTAGACACAGGATATTTGCCAATAACTTTGCTTGTTCAAAATAGGACTGAAAAAAAGTTTTCAAGATAAGTTTTTTTTTCCTGTAACTGAATTTAAGTGTTAGTGAGAAAGAAATATCTGTGTGTTGGTGGCTAGTTCAGCCTTTGCACAAAGGAAAAGAATTAATGGAGGTAAGATGATGAAAATTGTATTCCTAATGGAATGTTTGCTTGTCTTGATGACCATCATCATAAAAGTAATAGGGCTTGTTTTTCTACATTGATTTATTACATGTATTTTAAAGTCAGAGTGCAAAAAGGTATTGAAAGGAGAATTTTAATCTCTTCTTTTTTCCTTCTGACCAGGGGAAAGATTGATGTGCTAGTACTGTCCAACACTCAGTCATGATGTAGTAGTTGTTACTGTCTTACTTAAAATAAAGGCTATTATAAATGAGCTTGAAAATGCAATAATCTTATTAGTTAATGGTCATTCTTATAGTGATTTTTAATTAAGCGTTGTCAGTAAAATAAAGCATTATCACCTGATAACAGCCTCCTGCTTGTTCTCTAAAATTCTGACCATTGCAGACAATAGAGCTTTTGTGAGTTTTAAAGAAATTCAGAAAAAGGATCCTTAAAAGAGTTAACAGTTGTCAGAAGCAACATCCTAAAAACTGGGAATTACCTAAACATTTAAATGTTGCTGTGTAATGCCGTGCCTTGTGTCAGTTTGCAGACTTGGAGAATAAATCACTTTTTACTTAAACGAAAACTAAATTACTCTCAGGAAATATAGTTTCTGTTCTCTCAAGAGTATGATTAATTTACTGGCAAGACAAAATATTAATATTTTATTTTTATGTGAATATAAATAGTACTTGATACAAAAAATAGCCCTTTTTATCCAAACCTCTCAAAGCACATTAGAAACTTTAACTGAACCTTACAACACTTGAGGTAAAGAGACTGAAAATCCTGAGACTCTTTTACAGAGGAGGAAAGTGTGTGGACAAAAAGAATTTGTGACTTTTCCAAATCAATAAATTCACAACAGAACTAGGATTATGCCTGAGATTTGTTAACCTACAATTTCATGGTTTAAAGCCTTTGGAAGTTTTCTATGTAAGGATTAGAGTGTCTGAAGGGAAGGTAATAAGATTTATGTTTTTGCACCCAATTTCAATCCTTTGTAACTCTGGAATGGCTGACATCCATCCTCCACAGACCACTGTTTTGTGAATTACTGATCTCAGATTTATTAGGAGTAGATGGAGCTTTTACTGGGTAAAAATTTTTGGTAAATCTTTTAACAGTTGTGATAAGAAGACAGAAAGTGTTAAACATGTAAGTCAAATTCAGATTGTAGAGTTCCCCAATGTGGCATGTAAAGAACTAATGAGCTTGGGTGAATTCAGTTTTAACAGTAGTGTTTTGAAGTTCTTGAATTTTTATCAGGACTATCTTAACTGAAGTGTCACATAGAGAATATAACTAAATTGGGTTATACTCAAAAATAGCTAGTAAAATCATAGTATGGCTGGCTGATGGGTTTTACTAGATCCAATCTTCATGATTACAGCGTCTGATTATTATTATTTTTTCCTACTTAGTCAGATTAGGATATTTTACCTGAAAAGGAGCTTGTCATGATTTTATTAATCTGTTATTCCCAGCTAGAAATGATTATTAGCATGGGGGGGGGGGTCCTCTCCCTCTTTCTCTCTTTTTTTTTTCCTTCCCTGATAGTGATCTGCCTAAATGACTGTTCAGAACTGCTGAGCAGAATCTTCTAGCTTAAGATCAAAATATTTTTTGAAAACTGCATTTGGGTTTTGGGGGATTTGTTTTTTTCCTTTTGAAATATGTTTTTATGTGTGTAAAAAAACCTAATCAGTAGTGTTTCAAAAGCATTTTTATGCATTGGGCAAATTAAAAAAAAATTAAATTAAAAAATTAAAAACCCACACATGCACACCAAAAAAACAGGATTTTCATTTAAATTTAAGCATTCACATAGTGTGATATTTGAGTGAAACAGCTGGCATAGCTGTCACTTAAAACAATGGCATTTATAATCTTCTAATTTGTCCCGTTTGTGCTATCAGACTATGTCTTGAAAAAAAAAAGGAGTATGTTGTCAATCATTTGGTATACTTAGTAAAAAATGACAGGAACTTGGATAAAGTTGGGATGTAATATGTGAACATTAGAAAAAAATAGCCAGAATGGGCAAATGTTTCATATAACTGGCCACCGTGTTTCTAAAAAACAAATTTATGACATGCTGAAGAAGAAAATGTAACTAACAATTTTAACCTATCTTCATGGCTAAATACTTTATGTAAAAAATGCATGCAGTTCCCTCAGAGAAGCAATAAGAAATCATCACACTGTAAAAATTATCTTCTTTTCTCTAGTAGTTGAATTCTTCATGAATCTTTCCTGTTTCTAATAGTTGAACTTGCAGCTAGGTTACCTGGCAGTTGTGTGAGCTTACCTAACAATTTGTGTTGCTGCGTACTTCTGCGTGAGTTTCATCTCTGTTCAGATATGTAGCTCACTAATTAGAAATTGCTTTTCCTGCTTCTTGGCCCTGTGTCTCATAGCTCTTAATAAGTTTAATATGCTATTTTTGCTCACCTTTAACGTTTCATTACAATTTGTAATTCACCTCTTCAGTTATTTCGGTGAAAGTAGGGATACCTTCATTTCAGTAGCTGGTTTGAAAAATCTTATCAATATTACTAAGTCTAATCTTCTTCTAGGATAAAAGTGTCTTTATAATGAGTTGAATCAAATTAAATAAGGCTTGTTTGTTTTGTTCGGTTGTTTTTAATGGGGTTAAAATATATCAAAATACTGCACATTCAAAACAACGGAATAGAAAAAGGTATGAACAACAGGTGAATTTATAATCTTTTAGACAAGCTGCTTGCAAAGTATATTTGGTATATAGGTAGTATAGGAGGCAATTTTTCACCTGCATTGTGGCACTGTTGTTAATGATCATATACCACTATTTTTATGAGAAAAGGAAATGGAAGGGCATTACAAAATACAAAAGAATGTCCTGGGAACATTTATTTGGAGAGATAAGAGTATTTCAAACTCTTAAGATAACAGTTGTTTTGTTTTGTTTTACTTTTCTTTCTAAAAATGTAACGTCAGTAGAGTATAATGACTTTTGCGGTGACAGAGCACAGCCTGCTCAGTGCACTGACACCTGGGTCTGACTGTGCTCTTGTGAGGGAAACTCTGAGGAGTTTCTAACTAGGAAACGTTGGTGAGGTTCTACTGGACCCATGCGATTTGCAGTTTTTAAATGTTCAGCTCAAAACCTTACGTCAGAAACTTTTAAAATGAAAAGTTACAACTCTGTTTTTTGAAGATGCGGAAAGCCCAAATTTTTCTTTCCCCTCAGGCTTGAACATGTGTAAAATATTTTGGCAAAAAATCTGTGCTGCCTTGAGCCACCAAAAGAGAAAATATAACTTATCTATGCCAAACACCATGGAAACTTACTGGAAATTGGCAACATTGTAAGCATTGATTGGACAATCTGGTAACAGGATGTTTTATATAATCTTAAAAAAGATTATAGAGACACACAAACTTCTTCCTAAACATGCAGATTACCACTATATCATTTAATCTAGTCCATTTTTGTGTTAATTACTGTTAGCATAAAACCCAAATAAATTTAATGTTAGTTTTATGCTGAATTTTTGTTACGCATCCTCTTTTTCTATTATTCAAAAATTAAGCAATAGTACATTCAGGCATGTTTTAGACTTTGTGTATTTTCTAATATGTATTTGCCAGATTTTAAATTTTAAGCATTAATCTTCATTAATGTTATATTGAAAAGAGAAAAATGCCAGTAGACAAAAAGTTGGAAACTAATCTGCTGCAGGAAAATCAATTTTTTATTGTTCTTATTAAGCTAATGGGTAACCTCAAGCCTTATTAATGGAATAACCATGGTTATAGTATTGATAAATTTAACAAATCTTAGCAATTATAAAGAAATGCATCCAGTTCCATGAAATAAATGATAATTCAATGATGAATCATTTTTATTTGATGCTCATAAAGGAGTTTTGCTGTACTGATTTATTTTCTTCCTTTTTTTTTTTTTTAAGAAGAAATTTCCTTTTCCCTTCACCAGATTTACAAACCCCAGTCAGATATTTTTGCTTGTACCTTGATGCTCTTTCAACAGTGGTCACAGAACATTTTCATTCCTTTCAAACATAAAATATGTATCCTCTATTATTATTTTGATTATTTTGATTTCCTACTCTTAGAACCAAAATTCTAAAATGTACCTTGAAATTCTTTTTTTAGCATCTTGTGAAGGCTGAAGTAATTTATTTTCCAAAGGAGATATTTATGCCCAGATAAGTCATACTTTGAATTGCTGTGGTGTACAGTCTGAACCTCTTTTATCCAGATATCTGGAGTTTATTGGTCTCCATGGAAATTCATAAATTCTCAGTTCTAGGAGAGAGCTTAAAATTAAATTTTTGTCCAAACACTGAGGGGAAAAAAAAAGAATCATTACACTTTAAAACTTAAGCTTTTATTGGGCTGCTTTTCCAACAAATAATATGCGTCATGCAAAGTGTACTATTTGATGTTTAAGTCAATTGATTTTTCTATAATATATGTGTATGTTAATTACTTAAAGTATTGAACAATCAACTTCCCATTTTACTGTGTACTTAATGCCTAACTATTTATTATCAATAGTGACAGAGGGGTTTTTTTGTGTTTTTTTTTTTCCCCCCAGGTCTCAGGATAGAGAATTTTTGATTGAGTTCCAAACCTGCAAGCTCAGGGTGAGTAATTATTTTTTATTATTTCTTTAGCCTTAATTTGGAGTTTAAGGTAAGGAACTATATTCCACCATGTGAATATGTTTCCTGGAGCATGGGTAAAATAAACCAACCAAACAAAAAAAACCTTTCAAGTCTACGATAATGTCAGCCGGTAATATCAGCCATTATTTTCTCTCTCTCTCTCTCTCTCTCTCTCTCTCTCTCTCTCTCTCTTTTTTTCTCCTCCAAGGAATTGTGGGGCAGAAAGGGTATTTTTTTTGTTTTTTTTTCCCCTTCTTAGGATGAAACCAAAACCAGATTTGTTTAAGAGTTGGGTTTTTATTTTGTTTTGTTTTTAATTTAAATGAAAAGATTTTAATGTTACTGTATTTCTTTAGTGTTACATTTGTGTAACTTGACTGTGTTACATTTTAGGATTAATATTAATATAGTCATAAAATACAAGAAGCTGGCATAATTTCACACTGAAATAGATAATATGAATCAGAGAGGCAATGATTTGTAAAAATGAAAGAAGTTCTCTAGACATAAATTGTAATTTTATATATTAAATCCCTTGCAAGAAAGCATCTTTTGGCAATGAATAAGGGCCAAGCAGCAGCAGAAAGTAAAACTCACTTTATCACAAGTCTTGGGCTTTATCAGAATGGTTTCCTCTTAACACAAGTTTAATGTCACAGTTTTGGGAAGCAAAATGCAAGACATATAGCTGTTGGAATAAAACCTAAAATTACTGGAATCTTGAGGTTTGTGTAGTTCAGATTTGGTTTTTTTTGTTGTTTGTTTTATTTTTTACCTATACTAAGTATTTTGGGAAGCCTTATGTTTAAATTCATTTGAATGAAGGGTATAGATTTTTAGCATGTAGCTGAAATCATTTAATAATTAATGTAATAGAAGATATTAAGACAAACAAGCTTAAACAGTTTATCAAACTATTCTCTTGTGTTTTAAGCTTGTTTCATAATATTAAATTTAATAAAGTCAAAGTGGCTGTTTATAACAGGAGACAATATGGTTAGCATGCAATTGAGATCAAACTCATGAGGCAACCTCATTTGTTCAACACAAAATAGCTGTCACACTCTGCACACCTGGGCAGGAGACAGTGCCCCTGCAGAGCGGTGCCCTAAGCCCAGGAGAACAGACCCGTCGGCTCTGTGCTGCGGCTCCACTGATGATGAGAAAGCAGCAGTTCAAAAAGTATCATAGCAGACATGATGTTGTATTTTACTATGCCACTTTTTTGGTAATGTGCTGCACCCGCTGAGATCTGAATCATGTTTCTGTTTCAAAAGCTGCTTCTGAAAGCCTAAAATTTAGAACTCTGTAATAGAAATTTAAAAGCCTCTCAAAAATATATTTTGTTTAGTTTTCGAACAGGTCTGGTGGGTTTTGTTTCCGTTCTATTTCCTTTATTTTCCCATAAATTTTTTTCTCGCTCTCTTGCTCATCGTCTCTGCAGAGCAGAGTCAATTATTGCTATTTTGCACATTGCATAGCACCATTATAGAAACTTCTGGCAGACCTGCAGGTGATTTAGGGGTGTGTGTTATAAGGCTCTGATCTACCTTCTACCTTCAAATTCCAAATCCCTCAAATCTAGCTTTTTGTAAGACACTTTGGAATATATGCAGGAAAATGTGGCTTATTCAGATTGCTGTAAAGGTCCCACGCAAGGAGAACCGTAATCGTAAGCAGCCTAAAGTATTGTCAAAACTCATAGCTGTACAGATATCTTCCCTGTTAGGTTTGATAATATCTAGTTGTTGATGAAAAACTAACAGTGTTTAATAAGAATACACTGAAGCAATTGTTAGGGCATTTTCATTACTATACCATTATATTACTTAATAGGAAATTCATGGTGATCAATTCTGTCCTATGTTTTGCAGTAACTGCTGCTATACAGTATACACACACACACACACACACACACACACACATATATACATGTGTATATGGATGTGTGTATGTATATCATATTCAGCAAAGTTTTATTTTTGAAGAAAGAAGTATATAAAACCAACCACATCTCATGGTTTGAAGTTCCAGGGGTTTCAACAATGACATTTTAATAAGTATTTCATGCTTACGAAGAGTATTTGTTTTACTAAAGGATTGTTAACTGACTTTAGTTAGGGATATCAAGTGTGAACTGAGATAACTGCATTAACTAGTTGCTAAATATCGTGAAATATGTTTTCACATGAGCCAAAAAAAAAGAAGAAAGAAAAGGTAGAGAACAGAAATTAAAAGGTTTTTTCTGAGGAAAGTCCAGCAGAAAACAAACTGCAACCACATAAGTTTAATATGAATTTCTCATTAAGTGCTGACAAAAATGTACCTGCAGCAATTAAAAGATATAGCTGATAGGAGTTTACTAAGGAAAGATGTGTGCTTCCTATACTCCATAATCTTTCCAAACTATTCAAAGTAGAAAGAAAAACAGTTTAATTCATTCTTTGCATAAGCTGGCCAAGTTCATTTGATGTAAATCAGACATGGGATTCTCCTCTGGTGATGTACAGCTATAACTTCAATTATAGCTCACTTGTTAGAGAACTTTCTTAAATGATTTTCCTGAGCTACAATAGGTTTACATAAAAGAGATGCAGAAGAGTGAAGCAGAATATTAAATTATGCACAGCTAATAAGGCACTGAGGAATCCCTGAGAAATTTGGATCAGGGCTGAGGTCTGGTTCCCTACATGAAACAGTACTCTGTTGAGACAGAAGTTTAAAAGAAGACTTCTGGTATGCCTAATTTAGTTGTTTATAACACATATTTATAAAAAAAAAGGGTATGGAAGAATCTAAGTACTGTTGGCACTTTTGAAATAACAGTACTTATTTTATACGTCTTATCATGTTTTAAAAAACATAAAATCAATTTATGTATTTGTTTAAAAAACGTTATTTGAATAAATTAATGCTTTCAGCTTCTTCCTTAACTTAGGAGTGACTTGATTGTTTTTAAGACTGTCTTATCAAAAAAACAAAGTGATACAGAACCAGTGGATCCAGTTACAGCTGCCCCTAATCTCCCTGGAAGATATGAACATTGATGTTAAACAGCCAATTTAGATGCTTTGCCTTAATTGCCAAAAGCAATTTTGCTTTTGCTTAACAGCCATATAGATGCTGTGATAAGTTACAAAAATATGCAAGAAGAGAGAATGAAAAATCTGTCTCCTGCCTATCTTTCGGATGGTTTGGGATGAGTCCATAAAAGCCAATGTACAACTGCAGCTATGGCTACCAGCTTTGAAGGATATCTTTACTTCTAGGATGCCAAAAAACTAAAAGGATCCTGATGACTGATCAGAGTTGTCTTGCTTGTGATTTCAGTTGTTTTATGTCAATGAAAGTAATGTCAACGAAGGGACTTGACATACAGTGTGGGCTACAGTTTTATTTTATATTCACCTTGTAATGCCTTTTCCCACTAGCTGGCACTTAAGAAAATCATTTTCTTGGTCTCAGATCTCTAGAATTGCCCAGCATGTAACATCCCAGGAAATATAACAATTTTCTCTCTTTTACTGAGTCAGATCACATGGTTTAGAAAGGAGATAAAACTTTTTTTTTTTCATTTAAAATAATAAGGTACTCTTTTTAAAGATGAAATTTGCAAAACAAATACATTTTAAATGCTGTTTTAGCTAAATGTCTCTGAATGTTATAACACAAATGACGAGATACGTGACTTCAGATATGTTTCTACGTTCACTGGCAAAACCCTGCTGTTAAATACCATGTATAGCACTATTTTTGGAAATTTTTACTACTAACTGTTAATTTATATATGGGCAGATAGACAGAAACACACCCATATATACATATATGAATGCAGGTGTTTAAGTCTTTATGATTTCTCTCTATATGTGATTCTTTTCTGTCCTTATATGAAAGCATGTGCTTTATAGATAGACTTATATCCAGAAATACATATTTATATATATTTTCAATGAGACAGGTAACATTTTCTTAAAAGCACTGTGAAAGCACTTAGCTAGTTGTTCTTTTAATGTAAAGTTCAAGCATGATAAGTGTGACAATAAAGAAAAAGCCAAGACAGCAAAATTATCTTTTGATGTTCTTTGTAGTAGATTCGCCAGAGTGTGAAATGGTATATGACTACACATTTTGCAGGTCATGCCACAGTATAAGTAAAAGGTTGTACGTAAATTAAGGATTAAATCTGTTACCTTTTGGGATTTTTTTTTTTTTTGCTTTTGTAATATTCACAAAAAAAAGTTACTCTTACTGAAACTCTAATGTCCTTCTGAGAGATTAAAATGTATAAACTTAAAAAAGAAAAGTTTTTTTATTTGAAGCACAATGTAATCCCCAATTTACTTTTGATTAAGAAATAACACCAATGAAAAGTTAACCAACTTGTATAAAATGTCTGAGAAATAGGAGAAAAAAAAAAAAAAGCTTTTGACCTGAAGAGAGCTTACCTTTTCTAGTATGCATGCTCTGAAAGTATTGATTAAAAAGTCCTACCATGGCTGCAGCCTAGGGCAAATTATCATTAGAATGATGCTATATAATCTTGATGATATTCTGTCTTTTGTACCTCTAAGAATGTCACTCTATCTTTTGGGAGTATGATTATTTCTGAAGTTAAAATGAGCTTTATAAAAAAAGGCAGCTAGAATCTCATTTTCAGGTGGATGGCGCTAAATATGCAGGGAACAAATCACTCCTTATATAAGCTAGAGTTCCACATTAAGATCTTCAGGGTTTTATGGTGGTGGTTGTTTTCTGCCATGTGAAAGGGATTTCAATAGTCTTCCGCCAGCAACAATTGCACCTTGAATCTTGCCTTCAGACCTTGCATGGACCAAGAGGCAGGGCTGTCATGTAGTGTTGTAAATTCTGAAGATAATGATTTGTTAGCAACTAAATGAAGTCGATCAAGAAAGAAATGATGGTGTAATACTGCCAAATAGTCATTAACTTTGGAATCAATTTCTTTTAATGTATTATTAGTCATTAATGTGTAACGCATTATTTAAAATATCCAATAGGAGACAGGCATGCCTTTCCTGACGCACAAAAATCACTAGTAATGGACACCCTGGAGGCTACCATTGCCAATGGATTATTAGCAGTTGTTCTTAGACTGATTCCCTGACATATCTTTGATCTTTGACAATTCACAGCCATCCCACTAAACACAATTATTGTTAGTTGCTGTCAGGTTACAGGAGAGGGGGAAAATTGAAGCTATTACCTTATATTCAAAGGCCATGTCAGTATCTGCTTATCATAAGCTCAGAGTTACCCACATTTACAAAGGATATGGAATTGGAAATGTAAATTATAAGTTAAAGGTAAAATTATTTCTTTCATCCGGGGTCCAATATTATTACTGAATATCTGAAACACAAATGATTTAAAATGCAGCATAGCAAAGAGTTTTCCATTTGCTTATGCAGAGGTCTGTTAACTCCCTGAAGGAAGGAATTTTTCCAAGACCAAAAGGATATCGTGGTAGCATGTCGTAATGCTGCAAGAGAAAATTAATGACTCGTATAACTTCACCGAAGTCATTGATAACATTGCATCAGGGAAAATTTTGAATTTCTTTACTAAAGCTAACTCTTTCTTTTTCTTTCTTTTTTAAAATGATGTAATGATGTATTTAATATATTTTGAAGTTTTTTAATAATTGAGAATTATTCTTTTGGAATTTTTTTCCAAAACCTAGTGAAAAGATTGCTGTTGATGTCAGTGACCTGTATATCAAGTCCTATTTCATACCCTTCTAGTGAGCTTGACTTTACACAGAAGTCCTTTTCAGACAGGTCCACATACTGTACCTTTCTAAGTGCACAGATATTTATAACTATATCTTTCATATAAGCAATCTTCCTTGGAATTATACGGAACATAAAAGTGTATCACAAATATTAAGTGAATCATTACCTGACACAAATCTCCTGCAAAAATGGATGGGTGGGGGAGGAATTGCTCAATACAATTCTATACAGCTTTATAAATGCCAAATATAGCATCAGATTTATTGCTTAAGTTATAATAATTCAGAATTAACAAATCATTCTCTGTTGTCTATTTTCTCATCAGTTTACATTCTGTATGAAAGTTGAAAAAATGTTTGCATAACTGGCATTACTGGGGGAGTGAAAGTTCTGTTAAAACATAAGTTTATCAGAGTTTTGATAATTAAAATTTCACTCAGAAAAGATAGAGGAAAAATAGACTGGGTATTTAGGTTGTTGCTAGATTATATGGTATATCGTTATATATATGGATTATAGTATATATGATACAAGAATGAAGTGCTGTCTAATCTTCTTCATCCCGGTTCTCTTCTTGAGGTAAATAAGGTCCCACAGCATAACTGAAAAAGTATCACCCGGGGTGGCTGCATTTGCTGACCTGTTGAGAATCTAACTCAAATCTGTAACTGTAAATGGTCTGATTAATATTGGTTTGCTGGAATAGCACGAGACAGAAACTATTTCTTTCCTTTCCTATTCAGTTACAGTTTCCTTGCAAAAGTTCTTTTGGGAGCTGTTAGATTTAAATATCTCAACATGGGCTTTTTCACAATGGTTCATAACTTTGCCCAATAACAGGATACAAACATAATCCCACTGCCTTTCACAGGAATAATTCATTCTTTTGTGTGTGTGTGTGTGTGTGTGTGTGTGTCTGTTTCTGTGTCTGTGTGTTTGTGTGCATAGAAAATGACAATTCGAGTACTGTGGAAGAGGATTTTCTTTTATTTATTTTTTTTATTTTTTTCATACTCAGTAGGGAATTACATAGAAATGCACACAGAAAAATTTCATAGGGAAAAACAGCCTTTTTTCCAGTTCGCCCGAGATGGTGGGTTCCCCAAAGTACATGATTTTTCACACAGGCATAGGCATAGCTGGGGAAAAAGCATCATTTGCAAAGATGGCAATACTTTCTTCTACACAATTGGCCAATAACTGCAGTAAACTCTGGTCTTAGCTGAGTACTTTAGGGGTTTTATTCCATTAGGAGCAAATAACTTATAGACAGCTAAATGCAATATTACTCCTGAAAAGAGGGGTCTGAAATAATATTAATCCATAAAACCAATTAAAAATAATTAGTTATTAGTTATTAGTTAAGAGCAAAGAAGCTGTAAACACATTAAAGAACACAATATAAACTTTGGGACTCTGAGTCAGGGTAAAGATACATCTGGCTCAGCGTGATTTTTCCAGTAGTGAATGGCTGTAAAGGTTTAGGTAATTCTTCTTCTGGAATAGCCTCCAGCTTCTGTCAGTCAGACTGCCAGTTCCACTCAGCTCCCTGTGCTATACTGAAACAGCAAAACAGGAAAAGAGAATGAAGAAACCTGAAACCATATGAAATTTTTATGGTTTTAGACTTTAAGACTAACTAGGCTGCGTAAGATTTCTCATGTTTCATGATGTATCAAATCCACTTGATGTTATAGAGAATTCACAGAGAATGTTGCAATTCTGAATTAAATTTCCTTTGAAATTTTGATTTCTTTTCAAAATTAAACTGAACTTGAAGGTAAAAAGGAAGACCAGTTGCTAGAAAAGATATTAGTGAATATGTGTGAAGCGGAAATTATATCATTTCCATAGTCACCGTCACTTCTTCAAGTACTACCTCTTCCTTCCATCTCCTTCCAACTCAGTCATATTTGCATACTGGTAAATTACATAGGACTTTGCAACACATGCCTGAATGCACAATCTGCATGGGCACATGCAACCTCTAGGATATAATTTTCTTTTTGTCCTTTTTTTTTTCCCCCTGCTATATCAGGAGTAAGTAATTTATGTACTATGACATGTCCTTTTGTCTGCTGATAACCCTATCAGTTTTTATCAAGGTTTGTATCTGGACTGAAGCTTGTTATTTATTTGGACTATGGATATACTGGGGGATCAAGATTAGGTTTTTGTTGAATTGTCTTATTGATAATGAGGAATTAGAGGAAAAATAGAATAAACTGCATTGAGAAAATAACTTTAGAGAATATTTAAGCCTGTAAAAGTCTTTCAAAAGAAGGAAGGTAATACTAGAGGAAATGAAATGGATGAGATTTCATTGTGTAGCTGAGCAGAATTCAGCATTCAATATGTCAGCTTTACATGACAGATTATTAATAAACTGCCACTTTCATCAGTAGATGCCAATCTGCAGTGACTGCCATTTCTGAATTCAAGACTGGAATTTTATTCTTAAGTATTCCATCTCTCTGGACCACTTTCTTACTCTCTAGACAATTATTCTCATTTCTACACAAAAGTATAAATGGCTGTTGTGCTATATAATTAATGGCCTTCATTTTTTTAAACTAATATATTCCTGAACACCAGCAGGGCATGAACATACAAGTCAAGTATATTCAAGTTGTAGTGCAGAAAATAAGGAACGCAGCAGATGGGGGTATTTTGGTACCTGAAAATACGTGAAAGTTCACAGAAAAATTCCAGCAGATAGCAGAGGCCAGCTGTCTTAAAACAAACAGAAAGAGGCATATTGCTGATAACAAATGCTTTCTGTCATAATTTAACTCATTTTCCTTGCCTCAGAAACCACTTAATCCCGTTGCTGATCAGTTCCAGCAATAAAAAAAAATGAAATGGACCTCCTAAAGTTTGTATTAACCTTAGAGATAGGTGATATACACTGTACAATGAAATATCAGATAATTCAGTAATCCCTTTGTGTAGAAAAATTTGTTATGAAGTAAAGACTGGAACTGTTACATAATAGGATCAAGGGTTGCTTTTTTTATATATTTTTGAGCCCTCTACTGTTGCATATTTGTGTGTATTTTCCCCCACATTTGGGGAAGGTTTTTCTATTTTGGATGTGTCTCTTCTATCTTCAAATTTCAAAAAATTCAAGGATAATAGTATGATGAACATACAGTGTCTAAGAAATTCATGAGAAACTTCTGTGAGGGACTGTCTTGGGAGAAAGCAAGCAACAACTCCTTCCCAAACTGAAACCCAGGTTGTAAGTCCTTGTTATTGAAGAAATCATCTGAAACTGATATAAAACCAAAGGGCAAGTAAGAGATATGCTTTAACTTGCTTTTTGCTTTTTAAACTTTGGGCTGAGAAACTGAAACTTTTAAATTATACAGGAGAGCCATAGAACAGCAAGATTAGATCATTCTCAGAAGATCGTTTGCACTTCCACTACTTTTGAACCAAAAAAATGTTCCTCTGTAGTTTTAAGGTAACAGTTCATATCAACTCTGTGCTGCTGTGTAAGGAGATATGCTGAAATGACCTCCTTCATCTATACCCCCTTCTTAGAATGTATGAAGATCTAGAAGTGCAGTACGTGTTTGGTGAAATTCACATTGTTGGCAAGAGTCTGGCAGAGCTATTTCCATTTATTCTTTAGAAAAACTGTGGCCTGTTAAAACAAGTTTAGTAGAAAGAGACTTGGGGGCAGTGTGAGACCCTCACATCACTGAGACACAAAGTGTCTACTAACCAGAGTTTGCTTTTGGGGTCCTCTTGGGACTACAGTAGCATTTTCACCTGATATCTTGGCTATATCTGTCCACAGGCAGTACCAGCCACTGCTGTCCTGTAGTAGAGCTGGGTCTTTGGCAGGATGGTGATACTTTCCCACTCCTCAGGGCTGGTTCACTACTCTGGTTGGCATAGCCTGTGCTGGTAATTTTGGATTCCAAAGGTGATTATGGTAAAAAATGCATAGCTTTCCTTTCACTGCAACATTGAAAGCTACAGTGATGTGCAACATCTACAACATCTACAACCTGTGGATAATTCCTATAGACTAGACTTGAAAGGTTGCATTTTGTAGTTGGATATAATTCTCTCTCAATGTCTGCCAGATGGTTTTAAAACCCTTTGGAAACATTTTCGTTCACTATTGCTCTTTAAAGCAACTTTGTCAAACCTTTCTAATTTCTATCAAGTTCCTTTTGTTGTTCCTACAAATTACATTTTTTCAGACCTCTCCTTAGGGGTAACTCTTGAATTTATATTCTGCTTTCCCGTATATCTGAAAGCATGTTTAATTTCTAGAGAACCACTGATTGAAAAATATGAGACATTTTACTACTTTTTTTTTTTTTTGAGATTCAGCATATATCTGTCTGACTATAACACTGCAGCTCTGTTTATATTTATCTATATCTAGACGCTTTGCACACAGAATCTGTCTTTAATATACTAAAAAGAGCTAGGCATTAGCATCAATTCATTTTATATTTCTGTTGTTCCACCAATTGCTTTCATATGGCAGAGAATTCTATACTTTGGGGTGACTTTCTTCCCTTGGGACAGAGTCAATCACCACTATCTCTAGATATACCTGGACACACTTTCTACCTACATTAAAAAAAATGTATTTTCTTTGTCCAGTTTGTCCAGTATTTGCCCAGTTGAGAATTGATTTGAATTACATGTTCATAGATAATTAACAGGGATCATGGGATGAAAACCTACTGCTTTTTTAAGTAATTTCTTAATTTTTTAGATGCTTTTATATATAAAACTCACAAGAGCACAGTGTTCTTTGTTGTTTTTTTGGAACTATCTTGTAGTTTTTATTGTGGACAGGGAAACAGTGGGTTAAAAATACCCAAATACTACTGGATGCAGAGAACATATTTAAGCATTTAATACTTAATGGGTCTAGAGTTGTCCACAGGGCAGATTTAATGCAGAACTTCACTAGCTTCAGTGACTGGTGTATTCTGGGCCAGGACCTTTAAAGGTCCTGAAAAAAAACTAAGGATAAGGTAGTAAAATATCCTGCCACAGTTTTCCTCCTTTTTGCTTTCTGAAAGTAGGAGAGTTTAAACCAGAGAAAGCATATGTTGGCTGGAGACACATTCCCACAGAAGATTCTTGTTTCTGAAAGGATTTTAGAGCCCTCTGTTTGACTCTTCCTTCCTTGCCAACCAAAACCATGAAGCAGAGTCAACATGAGAGTGCATCCCTTTCTCAAAGGCTTCTTAATGAGCTCCTTCAACTCCAGCATGGCAAGCATTGGTCAAGGTTTGCCCCTCCTTATTATATTTAAATAGACACACAGCTCATTTTCCTAGCTATTTCTGAACCAATTAGTGGCAATAAACCTAACAAAATGTAAATACAGGTTGTGACAAATGCCGTGTATAGTATTTCTCTGATGTGGATGTCCTTCTGATCATAAGACAGAAGACCACTGTCCTCCATGTTACATCTATAAACATATGCTTTTTCCCTTGTTTCTGTTGTGGTAACTTTATCCTCTGGGACAGGTGAACCAATGTAGCATTTGCCAATCCTTCTCAATACAAAAACAAAGCCCAAGAAGTGCTTTATGTAAAAATATATCAGACCAAGATGAGATTATGTCATGCCATATCCATGTTCCTTTCCAACCCAAGAAATCTACTCTTTTGTAGAAGAAATAGGACAGATAGTTATAATGAATAACTTTGATTTGTGTTCTCGCTTCGGTAGCTCAGTCTGTTATGATGGATCATTATTGCCTTCAGGCAGCCTCTTTCCTTATGAAAGGATTGACACATTGGTGCTGTAGTGATGGTTCCCCAGAAGTACCTTGCTAGCTGCAGTAGAAACTCCTCCTTTAGTTTTGTTTTTCTTGTTGTTGTTGGTTTTGTTTGTTTATTTGTGTTTTTCAGGCTTGTAAGCTTATTCAAACAGAAAATAAATGCCCAGGATACAATATACGGATGCAGGAGTGACCCTCCAGATTCATTTGGGCAATACTATTTGCTATATTAAGTGCAGATTTAGGAGGCAATTCACCAGTGAGTCAGCACAGTAAACCACATCTTATTAAGTACAGTTCTTGAGCATTAGTATCTGATTCTGTCATAAATTATGTGCCACAAGACTGCAGTTATTGATCAAGGCAGAATGATAGCATAGGATTTGGCATGGTAGCTTGTGCACAGAGCATGTTGTGTACAACTGTCCATGCACAGGGTGAAAGATGGTAAAACAACTCCCCCAGCTCAATAACAACTGGCAAATGGTATTCTCCTTATTATAGACCATAAGGACTCTCTTGAAATGAGTATACAGCATATTTGTCATGTCTGTATTGAAGTACATATATTTCTTCATGAAGACACATAAGCATGCTTACCACCCACTGTATAAGGAACAGCATTAATCCTTTTTCACTCCTGAACCTTTCATAAGATCTTTAAGCATATCAGGAAAACTGTAGTAAATGCTACAGCATGTTTCTTTCACTCTCTCCTGCTTCTGTGTATAAACTCTCCCTGTCTTTCTTAAGAACACTGGAGTCACTGACATTACAAACTAGAAAGGAATGCTGCTGCAGGAAACAGGTGAGAATCAATCAAACAGCAGCATCAGAAAGAAATAACTAGTTATTTAAACAAAGGGAAATTATATTAAATAAGTCAGCGGTTATTGTGTATGTTTTTCTTTTCAAATAATTAGGCCTAAATGGGGAATCAGGATTTAGGCAGTTCTTGGCTATATCTGGGTAACCTTTATGAGCATTTAAATGTGGAATTTGGATGCAACAGATTCCCTCCTCCTTTCTTTGGAGGAGGGAAGGAAGATCCTGCTCTAATATATTGCTTCTATTTTCATTCTTTGACTTTTATGTGCTTTGGTGCTTATTCTATGTAAGTTTTAGGAATGTCAATCAGGAACTGAAGTATGACTTTAGAAGAATGTTGTGCACCATTCATTGAAAAAGGAGGCGCTGAGCCAAAATGATAAGGATAGGTTTGAGATAAACAGAAGAATTCTACCTCTTTTTCAAATGTGGAAGGCTTACAGGATTTAATATATTTTTTACTTAAATGCAGTGAGAATAATGCTGAAATTGCCATGAATTTGTAGGCTGGTGCTTCGTTTTTGTTTCCCTTGCACAGTCCTTTCAGTAATCTCAGTCTGTTGTTTACAAGTCCTGAACAGCAAACATTTGTCAAGTGCAGTTCTAATTCCCCTCAATAACATTTTATTTATGCTAAATATGTATTAAAATAAATTTAATCAACAAAAGAAACATATGCCTCAGTTTTTCATATATTCCAGGCCTTGTGTGTTTGTGCCCCTGCTGACCCGGCATATCATCTCAGCATTACCATACACCTAGCAGGTTCAAAGGGACCCCATTATGGAGAAAATTCACAATGCAGTTAGGCAGCATTGTTTTTATGTATGTGTTCTCCTTTCATCTTCCTTCCTTCCTTATGTTTCTGAGTGGCTTTTCTCTTGCATTCTTTGTAGTGTTGCTGAATGCTAGTGATACTTTCCCTAGGCATTGTTTCATGAATAATTTCTTGTTACCAGCCATTCTTTCAGGTTGGTTGCCTATTTTTTCGTAAATGGTACCTGGCAGACAAATAGTGGTGATAAATATTAAGCAAAGTTCTGTTAGTCTGAGAGATTTAACCCTTTTGTCTGTTTCTTTGTCATCTAATCAAGATATGTTCACTTTCCAACTGAGATTATGTTTGTAGATTCTTTACAGAACAACCTGAAAAAGGACTATAGTGGGAGGCAAGACTTCAAAAGCAGAACCATTTCAAAGAATAAATAAATACATGGTTCTTAGTAATGGCTAGCCAGGAAACTGTCACTCTCTGTGCCTTAAGCTTCTTTGTCTGGAGAGCTCATGCTCCTACCCTGAGTAGGAGCAGGGCATTCGGCACCCAGCTCTCCAATGGCCAGGTAATGTATGTCAGTGGCTCCCTGTGTTTTCTTCCATGCAAAGCAAGACACATTGAGAATCTAGTTAATTATTTAAGAAACTAGGAAGTAAATATCTTACTTAAATAAAGATTATAGCTTTTGTTTAGGCCAAACCTTCAAGGCTTTCAAAATGGCACAAAAATATCAAGGCTCTAGCATCCTAGCCCTTTGCATTGCAATTACAATATTTACCTACATAGTTAGGGAGAATGATTTACTTTCAGTTTAATCTCACTTAACCATTCTTTCTTAAGATGTTCTTGCTCCTGTGTTTTCATATGACCCTAGAGATTTTTGGGGGAGGGGGATACTTTATTTTGAGTTTGGGGGGTTGTTTTTGCTTTGTTTTGTCTGTTTGCACTTGCTTCTATAGCAAGCATTTAAAGTAACATCAGATGGATGCAAAATGGCTATAAAATATTTAAAGATTCCTATGGTACTGTTCTGCTCCCACATTACTGGTAAATATGACCACAGACTATACTAAGCAATCAATGAATTTACTTAATTTATAATAATTGATACTTTCATTGTTGAATGATTTTATTATTAGATATAGGTACAGTGTTGCAATGTTTCATGGCTTTTATATAAATCACTTCAAACATGAATACTGAATGTGCTTCATATATAGGGGTGAAATACACCTTATTTATACAAGTCTCTTAGAGAAAAGCTGTCTTCTTCAGTCTTCCTAGTTACATGCATGCTTCTGTAAGAAAATTTACCCAAAGCTGTACATTCATTTAATGTGTTCTTAATCCCTATATATTCACTGCAGTTAGGTACCTGTCAGTCTGTATTCAGGATTATTTCCATTTTGCATCTGCAAAAGAACTTTTGCAGGCAGGAAGGTATAGACTAAACAAGCTAATGCTCCAGATACCAGAGCACTATGATGACTACGGAAGAGTGCCAAAACGGGGCTGTGATCTGAGACTAACTCCCCTAGATGAGTTTCCCACCACCAGCTTTTGCTTAGTGGAGCTAGAGCAAGGTGAGAAAGGATGTCTCGCCTACTGTATACCAGGTAGAGGAAAATGCGCTGGAGCCCTGGCAGCTGCTGCCTCCCTCAGGGGTGGTGGGTGCCCTTGTAGCAGAGCAATGAACAAGAGGTGGCAGCAGCTAGAAAGAGATGAAGCCTGGAGCAAGGGGAGAGAGAGAGACAGACACACAGCAGTGCTTGGAAACTCTTGCTACAGTTTGATAGGTGCTGTGTGTGGCAGGGTTGGGTGCATATCACTGCCGCTCTGACTTATTTTGCAAAATACAAACAAGGAAACAAAACTGAAAGCTTCTGGAAACTCCTGATGTGAAGCAGGAGAACTTTCTGAAAGCTCCACAGTGCCACACTGGATAGACACTTCCTTCCCAGTTCAGGCAGTCAGCTAAAGATTTCATCTTTGCCCTGGTACTGTAACGTTGCCACACGGCCAGTTTCATTCTAACGCCTCTTGCAAAAACTACTGCACCTGTGCATGTACATGCATCGTAGTTACACATCTGGGGAAGCCTGCTCTCATTTTAGTGACCTTGAAGGATGGCAAACTGCATATCATGTAACAAGCATTACCATTCAGTTATGCTTTTGATATTTCTTTCTTTCATTGTGTTCTGTTATTTTAATTGCTTCTGCTGAAAGAAAACAACAGATGCCCCAAGGAATTTGAGTCCTATCACTTTAGTCACTGTTCTGATGAGAAATAGTCCCAGCCTTCACAAATGTCTGTAGTTCAGAGACGAACTACCTACTATATGTTGTGTACCATATATGATATTCTGTATACTATATACTATGTCATATACCATATACTATATACTATTTTTAGGGTTTTCTTGCTCTGCATTACCTAAAAGCAACCTTGCAAATACTTCTGGGCACTACATGACAGTAAATATATATTTTAACCTAGTGGTGTTTGACTGACTAATTCTTACTGTATATATCTCTTTTAGTTAAATGCATTATTGTATTTTTCAGATAATATTTTAATGAATTGGTTTTATGCTAATATGAACACTGCACCATAATACTATTTTCCTTTATTTTGTGAAATGAGAATAGACAACCCATCTAAATTAGCTTTTGAAATCTGACCAAATGTTCCAGATGTTCTAGCATGAACGCTAGAGTTTCTCTGTGATCCATGTCAGAAATGCAGCTGTCAACACTAAAACACACCTGCCACCAGTTTGCTGTCAGCAAATTATTTTCTCAGTTTTATTAGGAAGTGCAGTAAATTGCCAGAACAAATCTTTGGTCTCATATTGAAACTTATGTCACATTCCAAATTCACAATGGGTAATTCAACAAGTCTAAAGAAGTTTAAATGGAAATAACCTTGAGTCTGAGAAGTCACTTGCTAAAAAGTTCTGCTTCAGAATAATATTGTGGACATCTACGGAGTGTTGTTCAGTGCTACAAAACAATAACTGGGCAATCCACCTATGCAAAAGGGAGAAAGGAATATGGGTCTTATCCTTTCCGGCAAACAAAGACAACCTTTTCCATTTTGCCACACCTAGCGTAGTTAGCAAAAGAAAAACTTGGGTCTTTGTCACATTGATCACTGAAGATGCTTAAATTAGGATGAATACGTGTAGTAGATGTGTTTACATGTTGGAATAAAGGTAGTCTGATGGGGAGATATATTTATGTACTCCAAAATGCATTCAATAACTAAGGCATTGACTTTCTTGATATTCTCTCACTGTCTGTCTCTCATATAAACAACAGCTTCTGGCGTTGGGCTTTCATCTGATACCCTCTATAGAGAATCTGGTCTCTAAACCATGTTACACAATTTTATGTTACCTGAGATTCTGAGAAGAAGCTGAGATGTAGCACATTTTATACAGGATCACAAGTTATAAGACTCGAACTGTGTTCTCCCAAATGAATGATCAGACCTTTATCTGATGTATCACCTTGCTGTAGGCTTTATGATTTTGAACTCCATTTGTCAATTATATAAGATTGCACAATCAGCCACTTGATGCTTTTATATCCTAAAATAAAGGGTCATTTTACAGTTTTTTTTTTTTTCTGGGACTGTTCTTTTTTATTTTATTTATGAAATAGCATTTAAAAGTATATAACAAATGCATATTTGAGATCCTATTTCTAAAACACTATCTTGTTATTGAATGTTGGCAAGAGCACTCAAAAAGCCTTAGTTCTTTTTTAGGCCTCTTTTGTTAGGTGTTTATCATTTCCCTTATCGCACTTTTCTGTTCCTGCTTTCCACTGGCTTACCACAGAGTTGTTGAATTATGTGAGTGAAGCACTCTGTGCTTGTATGTGAATAGAGATATGCACTGAGAAAGAACTGGCTGGAAAAACTACTCAAGGAGTATTTGCACCCCTGATTTTCAAAGAGCTAACCAACTTTTCTTTGAGACATCACCTTCTTGATTTACATAACTGTGAATATATGGGAACTCAGTCTTTAGTAGTACTACTGGTTGTAGGAAAGTACCAGAGTATTGCAGGTGCAGACAGTTACAGTTTGTTCAGTTATAACTAATTCTGAAAAAGTAGGTTATGAGGCAAGGCAAATTATGCATTAAACAGTCTTGTGTCTTATTAAATATGGAAAACCTATTTATTGATTCAATCTCTTGGTACTGGAGGTTTCTGTAGGCCAGAAGGTTCTGGGTTGCTTTCATCCTGAAAACATTTGTTGATGCCATCACCTGTAAAGTCATTGCACAATATCCCAAAACATGACATATTTCCTTTTCTTTTTTAATCTCGAGTTTTGAAAATCCCCAAGGTTGAGGGTTCCCCAGCCTTCTGGGCAATGTTCCAATGCTTAGCCAAAATATGTGGTGATTCTGGGTGTTAGTCGCTAGTTTTCACACCAAGACACTTATCATGACTTTTGCTCACAACTAACTTGGGAAAGATATCTCTTAAATACTGTCATGAAAAGACTGCTAAAATGCACTTAGGAGGCCTTCTTTAGCTAATGAGTATAACTCAAGCTGGTGTATGTTTAAGTGACATAAGATTCTCTAGTGAACAGATATTTCCCGTCATAATGAGGACATGATATCTATCCTGAATCTGATAATGTACATAAAAAGTAGCAGGATTTCTGTGCTTTAGGTTCCCCATGAGTGCAATAAGATTATTTGCCCTGGTGAAAAGCTTATAACAATAATAAATATATACCCTAATAAGCTGATATAAAATCTGAGTAACTTTTCATAACAAATTAAATGAAGGAAATGGTTAATTGCAAAAATATCCTCAGAATCTAACATCCTCTGAAATGCAGTGACACCCTCCCTTAAGTCCTTGTCTTCAGTTGTTATTAGAATTTTCTTTCTCCTTTTAAAATGCTTGTTAATCTCAGCTAAAATTATTAACAGATATAAAATAAGAACAGATTTGCAAAGAGATGTGGAGAGAATGAAGAAAAAAGGAATATATGTGGACAGAAGCTTGAACTTTTGCCTCTAGAAAACTCTGAAGGATTTCCCATCTACACATGTAGACCACTAAAATCCTACTGATAAGTCTTTGAAAACAATGCCTTTTTTTTTACTGAATACTACGTTAATTTGGCCCTTGAAAAATGTTACCCAAACTTATGAATAACTCAAATTGAGAAAAAGATTCCATTTTAGGTCTTCCGGTAAACCCACACCTAAACTGTGATTTAACACTGTGAAGAGTCAAGAGTGAAGCCAAGAGTGTGCTCAGAGCCCCTCTTATGAAACTGGTCCTCCAGCTGGTCAGTAGGATTCTTCACAGCAGCTTGCCCCTCCTGCAGTAGAAGGGTCATAAAGGCTCCTGAAATCTAAACAGCTTCAGGGACACAGGACACAAATGGAGCCTTTTCTGGCTCCTTTCAATACCAAATGAAATGAACCCCTTTGAGTCTGAAAACATTCATCATTGTGATCAGAATAAAGTAACACAGGAAGGACATAAGGTTATGTAGGTCTCAGACTTGCATCATAGCATATCTTCTTCATGTTGTACAATTCAGTGTGTCCCAGCCAACTTAACTGGCTCAAGGAAAATCAGTTTAAGGAAAATTTTCCATTGAATTGGTATAGGTACTCTTGCAGCAGTCCTGTTGCCCATCGACATGCAACATAGATTAAAACAAACAAACAAACAAAAAAATGACTGGAATTCAAGTGGTCAGTGTTGGGATGAGCTAATCTTCAACTGCATTTTCTGCCTCTTATACGTCTGAGTAAAGTGACTGTATGTCAAAACACCCAAGGACTTCTTTTATGTATTGCAAGTGTTTCTTCCTCTCAGAGGATCTGGGGAATCAGGTCTAATTTCACACTACATTTATACATTCTCTCCTCTTCCAACATATTATGCAGTTTAGGGTATCTCCTCATGTCCCTTGTCAAGTATGCTTGAATTTACCCTATAAAGTAACCAAATAGACATACGGGATGCATTTTTTAATTAAATTGTTTTAAAATAGATATCCTTAGTTTGCCCTAAATTATATTTGTGTTCATTGGTGTTTATATGCATATATATGCATATCAATTATAAATACTGTGGCCACTTTCAAACACTGCTAAGTAGATACATATTAATTTTCTAAGTGAATATTAAATTTCAGTTTGGGAAGAAAGAGGAACAATTGGTAGATCATAAAGTAAGAACAGTATAAAATAATGTCTTTGAAGGTTTTTACAAATGTTCACAGTTTGTTCTCTGATACAATCCTGAGCAAAGAACATCATGTTATGCCATGTAGATAGGCCAATAGTGAAGATAAATTTCCTTCCAGAGAACAGATTAAACCAGTATTCAACAAATTTGGAGCAGCTTATAGTACTGGGCACAGAATCTGATGCTTCTATGGTAAAAGTTGCCCCAAGAGTACAGATATACAGTGAAAATATTGTCTAGGAAGTGGCAGTCCCTACTCAACTGTATATGACCTGTGTCTAAAAAGYTGGGGCAAAGTAATCTAGGAAGCAAACTTTATTGTATCTTGCTGCCCAGAGTGATGAATTTACATACCCCAAAAGTATTTAAGGGAAGGAAATGATAATATTAAATTGCCACAAATTATTAGATCCAGATTTCTAAATATTTCATGCATTACTAACTACTGCAATTTTGTTTCTGTGTTTTAAAATTATATATAAGTTACAAAATATTTTCAGAGGGAAAAATGTACAGTACTGGTTATTAAATATGTTATTATAGCTATTCAGTTTTTCTAAGAGCTTGAGTTATTTTGCATTAGATAGCAAACTTAGCTATTAAGCACAAATATACATCTTTAACTATTTGCTTTTTATTTGCCTGTAAATTATAAACATTGTATGAGTTGTTTTGTTCTTTAGGAAATGTTGCTCTTACACAACAATGCATAATCATAAACTTTAAAATATTTGCATTTCTAACTGCATTACAGTAACCTAAATTAATAATAGGCTTCCTGCCCTAGCCCATGTTAATTCTACATTTATATTTTTCCACATAGTTTTGCTGGGATATAGGCCATATGTTCCATTTTTCATTGGTCCAAGTCTTGACTGATCAAGTAATGGCAGGCTGACTCACGTGACTACACAGAGGACAGTATTTTGATATGTAGCCAATCCACTGAAACAGCTTTTCGAAGAAAAATGTGTTCAAGGGAACCAAAGGAAGTAGAAGTTACTGTGAAAAAAGAAGAAAAAAAATAACCACTCTTTGTACTTAATAGTTGTCCAAGAGACAAATTGCCAGAAAACTTGCTGCCTGCCTAAAGGAAAATGTTACTTCCAAAATTTTTAACAGCTTTATGTGGATATTACTGTAAATGCTCCCTAAAAAAGCAAAATCAGCTTTTTATCCCCTGAAGTAGAGTACACTATTCTTTTACAAATAACAATCTAAAAACTTAATGCTGCAGGTTAGTGGGTTGAGACACCAGTGAAAGTGAAAGAAAATACTTAAAAAGCAGAGACTGATTACTTGCCAGTATGGCTTTAGAAAACCAACTGAGACTATTATTCTTGCTGCCGAAAGGACTAAATGCACTGGGATTCATCCTAACCCTTTCCAGTTCTTCTGTTAATAGTGGTAAGCATGAGTATTAACACAGAAAAATGGAAAATTTCCCCAAACAAGTATGTTCATCACTGCACGTCTTGCTGCACAGGAGAATTCTCATTTTGAYAGCAAACCTTCCCATATTCTCCTACAAACAGCTCCTAAAAGGCGTAAGCATACCCTGTTCAGCTCCTGCCTGACAAACACACATCTGACATTTAGCAGCCTGAAAAATATTCCAGTCTCTTCCCTACCCTTTCAGCTCTGTCCTGCTTTGACTGCTACCCAAAAAGGCAAAGGCACACACCAGACCTTTTTATTTTTCCCTTGCCACAAGAAAGTTATAATTGAAAAGCAGGCTGCCAGGTTCTCGCAGGGCATCAGCAGATTAGCAGTTAAACGAGAAGGGGCTTTTGGTGGAGGCTGCGGCGCTGATATGTCCCTGCGCCCTGCCGCTTTGAAGCGCGATAGCGGTGTGTTATCAGCGCCGAGCGCGGGCAGCATCCYGGTGCAGAGCTAGCCCAAAACAGACGTCCGGGCCGACGACGGCACCAGGCGCGTGGGACTCGCGGTGGGGCGGCTCCRTTCGGGCACGCAGGTGGATCGTCTCCCAGGGCCCAGCTCCCTGACATTTAACGAAGAAATGAACTGATAGCAAAAAGGTTCATCCCGGTCCAGCTCACAGAATWTAAAGGATTCGGAGACGGCGGTAGCGTTTCTCGTTAATAAATGATTCCTCGTGTGTTTGCTTATCATCCCTTTCGGCAGGAAAATGCTTCATGGGATTAGTCATTGTTGGGGTTTTGTATGCGCAGGAGGTACAAGATCTGAGGGACATTCATATCTTATATTCAAGTTTTAGATGCAAAGTGGGTATATGCATTGAAATCGCGGCTTCTGTGAGTTAGAATTAGCATAACTGTTTTAATATTTGAAGTCAGATTTTATATTGTTCCAGCCTGTCTTGTTCTTACGGAAAATGGATTGGATTATTTTTGCGCCTCTGTTGTCTCTCATCATGAGAGTCTTCCTGGACATGCCATGCCAATCTAAATATCACCCATTTGCTATAATTTCTGTCTAATCTTCTCAGACCCCTCCTTTAATTCTCTTTGTGGCAAAAAATCTGTCATATTCTCCACTGGCCATGAGAGAGGGAAGACACCCTGTCATTTTCTACATTTCGTCTCAGTCAAAACTGAGACATGTGGGAAGTCAGTAATTTTACAGCTGCATAGCAATTTGATGTCAGACGTGGGTTTTCTCTCCCCAGTCATTTGCCTTGCTCACTGGACTTTTTCCATAAAATGAGGTTTTCATTCTTTTCTCATAGGCTTCAGATATGGGTATATTTGGGATAGAAAAGCATAGAGGATATATATATATTTTTCATTTTCTCTTTCACACGAAAACATTTTTAAAATCAAGCAAAAAATCAATCAAAATAAGATCTAAGTGATTAAAAATGCAATTTTAAACTATCCGATTTGATTTCTATGCTTTGCTGCTGCAATGTAACATGACAAACCAGCTAATACAGCAAAAGTAGGATAAAAAGGCATGAAATATTAATGAATTTATCATGGCTAACATGTATTATTATTAATAAGTATATATTTAACAGCCATGATGCTTATACCTATGCCAAGCAGTTCTGTCATGCATGTTATTTCACATACCTTTGCAGATGAATTCTCATTTCTTGATGAAGTCTTTGGTGTCAGTGACTGTCTTTCAAGAAGAAAGAGATCCATGAAATATTTATACTGGCACAAGGAGAGCTCACCTTAAGCATTTACCTTAGAGTAATTTGACTGCTGGATATAGCTAATGGAAAGGCTAGCAAAGTTAAAAAAAAACAGATTTGCAAGGCCTTTCAGATGATATAGATTTTTGGTTTTGTGTGAACCTCACACTTGCTAGTTTTAATAAATGGGTTAATTTTTGTCTTAATAGACTTGCTTTATTTTCCATAGACAGATACAGTCCTATGCATTACATCTTGGGTCAGTAAATGTGTCTTTCACCTTAAATCCATATATACTTTTTTAAATCTGAATCTTCTTTCCTTATTCTTACAAGAGACAATACTTTTTTTTTTTCAAATTCCTTTTCCTTTGATGATATGTTATTGCAAAGCAAATTTCATCAGAAAATGATACTTTTCTAGCTAATGAGTAAATAGCCCTATTATTTTTTCAGGTATGTAATTTCTTTCTTTCTTTTTTTTTTTTAACTGAAAAAACTTTGGTTTCTCATTTCTTGATTTTTTTTAAGCCAGATTATCAATATAATTTAGCTGTGCTGAATTTATGAAGAAATTGGAAGATGTTTTTATACATTAACTTGCCAACCCTTAACTTCCAGGGACTGCAGATCTATAAAAATCACTTCTAATTAAAATTTCTGTTTGTTAAATGAATGAAATTGAAGCTTATGATTACATTTCATTATTTATATAAAGAATGTTTCTACTTTCATTTTTACTTCTGGCTAGAACAGTGGCTAAGGAAAAGAGCTACACAGCTGGAATATAAGTTTAAAATTTGTTTTAAAATTTTTATTCTTATGTTTTTAACTAGTTATAAAATATCTGAGAATTTGAAAATATTGGATTCTACTGCATGGGTGTGATTTAATTTAGGCTCTTCACTTTCTTCACTTTCCACTAAATAAATTTTGTTCATCCTACCTGGACTCTCTCAAGCAGACCCACAAAACACACAAGAACTCATATTGTCAATGAATGCACTAAGACAGATAATGTCATTAATACTGCAAAGGATTTGCAAGTATATATGAACCAAAGGAAATTGAATCAGATGTGACAAATTGCATCGAAATAAATCTTGTTTAAAAAATGTATCTTTTCTATCTGAAGGTCATTGCACATGCTGTCAGTTGCTCAGAACACTTTAAGTAGTTATTAGATCAAAGGGGGAAAAGGTAACGCTGCAATGCTGTAATACATCTAAAAACAGAATAAAGCACTGTGAGAAGAGAGTAACAGGAAATATACATCTGCAGCAGAACAGAAGCAATTTGAATCCTTGTTTGTTTGCATTCTTGCTAATTGAAAAGGAGACTATAAAGGAATCCAGAGGCTATAATTGAAATGCATTTGCTTTCTTGGAGCTGGTGGAAGGGAGAACAGACAAACAAGAGTAATAGCTTGTTTTTATTAGTGGTGGAGGGTTTTTCTGTAATTTTCTTTACATTTCAAATGACTTTTCTTTATGCTTAACATCTCTATACAATCAGTTTCTCAAACATTCCAAAAATAAAATTACAGTTAAAATAGTTTTGAGCTTTGACATAAATAATATATAAAATATTAAATATGTCTATCTTGCAGAAGTTCTGTTATCCATCTATCACTAGTAAATATAAGGGATATTTCTTTTTTTATTTGCCTGCAGTTTTCTGTGCATGCATGGGCATTGTATAGTTTAGTAAAGGAGACTGAAGTGAACATCATAGAGAAAGTCTGTGGATTTGCCGTGTTCTAATTGTTGTATTCCAGCATATGTGCAACCTCCTAGAAGAAGAAACCCAGCGTCATTTAGGCCAGCAGGCACCTCTGAAGATCATTCAGTTCAACCTCCTGCTCAGACAAGGTCACCTGGAGCAGGTTGCCCAGGACCCTGTTCAGACAGCTTTTGGATATCTCCAAGGAAYGAGACTCCACAACCTCTCTGGGCAACCTGTTCCAGTGCTCAGTCACCCTCACAGTAAAGAAGTTTTTCCTCATGTTCAGACGGAACTGCCTGTGTTTCAGTTTGCGCCTGTTGCCTCTCGTTCTATTGCTGGGCACCACCGAGCAGAGGCTGGCCCCGTCTCCTGACACCCTCCCTTCAGATACTTATACACATTGATAAGATCCCTCCTCAGCCTTCTTTTCTSCAGGCTGAACAGGCCCAGGTCTCTCAGCCTTTCCTTGTACAAGAGATGCTCCTGTCCTTTCACCATCTTAATGGCCCTTTGCTGGACTTGCTCCAGTATGTCCACGTCTTCCTTGTACTGGGGAGCCCATCACTGGACCCAGCACTCCAGATGTGGCCTCACCAGCGTTGAGCAGAGGGGAGAATCACCTCCCTCGACCTGCTGGCAATGTTCCGCCTAATGCACCCCAGCAGGCTGGTGGCCTTCTTTGCCACAAGGACCCATTGCTGGCTCATGGTCACCTTGGCGACCCCCAGGACCCCCAGGTTCTTCTCTGCAGAGCTGCTTTCCAGCAGGTCAGCCCCCAGCCTGTGCTAGTGCATGGGGTTATTCTTCTCCAGGTGCAGGACTTGTTGCTGAGTTGTCAGCTGCTGAGTTGACAATAAATAGTTTGCTACAGACACAAAATGGACTTTCTGAAATTTGCTCAGTCCAGCAAGACACTGTGATGATCTGGAAATGATCTGGAAAGAGCAACTGAAGGAAAGATGGGTTTAGGAAGGACAAAACAGGGTATTTTTTTCCCCCAAATCTTTTGTTTTAGCCTGCATCCTCCAGAAAATCTGAATTTATATCTGAAATTATTATTTTTTTTAATCGTGATCTAATTTAAGTAGTTTATATTCTATTGAATGATAACTTTGGAAGTGGAAAGTCCATTTAGTGGTTTTCAGTGAATGAAAATACGTATAATTCTCTTTCGAATCTCTTCCCAATTTGGAGTCTCATTTCTCTCTGAGAAATTCCTGCAGTTGTATCAATTTTGGCAAACCTTGGCACCTCATTGTAGTTACCGGATCTCAGCAGAAAGGTAAATTTTCATAAGTGCAAATCTGTCTGTAAACTGAAAGGACTAAACTGTGTGTACATATGTATATAACCTATATATTTGCACCATTTCCCTGTGCCTTTTTCTCAGTAGCACTTGGAAGTTATAATACTTGTGTAAGAGTTGTGATGCGAAGAAATGTGTCTTTAGAATTTTCAAACTGAATCACAAATAGAATATAGTGTATGAATATATGAATATGAATATATACTGTATATAAATATGTATTGGAATATATTTAAGCTTTTGCTCATTTGAGATAAAAATAGTTTTTAGACACATACAGTGTTTCTTTTCTGTTTCTTCAGTGTATGTGATTACATTTATTCTTTCAGCATTGATCCTCATGTGTGGTTAGTCATATTTTTCTGATTATTGTTGAACAGGTGATGGTAGAACCAATACAAAGAACTGGGGAGCTAGGGAAAAATAGTATTTTTTAACAGCAACTGTTTAATAAAGTTTGATTAACGCTTAGTTCTGGATAATGCACTGTAAAATGAGATAAATTAAACTTCTGAGTGAAGTGTTCTGTATTTATTTTAAATGTTTAACCTTTTAAAAATATTCTAAMTAAAACTTTATTTTGACCAAAATAGGAAAAGTTCCTCATCTTCAAAGCACTGAAATGAGAAACACTGACTCAGAAGTTTTTCCTAGTGTTTAAGAAAAGCCTGGTGAATTAAAATTTGTTATAAATTGCCAAATCTGCAGCAGTATCTTCAGTTTTGTTGGAGAAAAAAAAAGAATCAGTTACCTCCAAAGTTTTGGCTTTTTGTGCTGGCAATCTTCTGCTCTGAGTTTAGAAATAAGTATTCTTTAGAGTAGTATTTACTTTCATTTAAACATAAGAGATTTGAACTTTTTTAGCTGATAAAAGTTTAAGTCCTCAAGAAACTCTTCCTCCTCCCAGAAATTAATGGTGTTAAAGCCCATATAAACATGCATTGCTTTTGTCAAATATGTTGTGTGAAACAACTTTCAGCAGAGACTTGTTCTACAAATTTGACTTACTGTGCAAATTTTACAATAGCTGAGGTAAAAAGGCAGAGCTTATTATCTCAAGCATGACACCATATAGATGGAATCATATGGCTTTCAGGATCCAAGCTGGTATGGCTGAATATAATACCTGAATTACACATAAATAAATGCCACCAGTTGCTTGCTGACTTGTTTGGTACAGTTACATATGCACCTATATCCATCATACAATAATGAATAAAGAAAAAATAAAAAACAATATAAACCAATACATAGGGTCCCTTGCTTGGTGTTCCAGGCCAGAAAAGTGGCTGAACTCCTTGCTCCCTTTTCTGAAGTTTATTCTTAACAACAGCTGGCTACTTGGGGTTACAAATCATCATTTTGCTTTGGGTGTAAAAGTGTCTGATGCAATAACTAGAGTAATAACTGTATTTAAAAGCTATTCAAGTCACAAGATCAAGTTCTCAACAACAAAGCTGAACAAACTCTTTGTAATAAGTCTGACCAGGCGAGCAGCATGACAGAATGGAGTATGAAATTAAGTGAGAAATAAGCTCATCAAAGATTTTGCTGCTAAAATTGAGGTCATCTTTGATTATGAAAGAAATATTTGATTATGAAAGAAATTGACCAAATTTAGGTGGATTTTCACAACACCAAGCAAAGTTACATCCCTGATATATAGACTGTCTTTAATGCCTTCAGCTGGGTGCTTGAACACACTTTGAAGAACAGATYGCCTGCATGTTTTAACATAAATGAAAATGAACTTGTTCTATCTTCTAGAAAAGTTGAGCTGTGTTGACTAGACTTATTCCCCCCAAACACCTCCTGAGAAAAATGCACAGAGTGAATAAAAGTTTAGGCCAGATTCTTTTCTTTTTTCTTTTTTTTTTTTTTTTKCCAAATTGCAAGCAACTGCTTATATGTTTTATAATGGGAAATATTTTGTAACCATAAAAATAGTCAGCGCTGTCAAATCCAGAGCACATAATGAAAGCTATTTCATATCAATTATATCAGCTGCAGAGAAGGAAACTGTTCTATGTGAGCACAGGTGGCACACCCAGCTCCTTATACTTCACAACTATCATTCCAATAATCCAGAGGAAAAAGCATCCTAAGGGTATCACAGAATCACAGAAAAGTCTAGATTGGAAGGGACAGCTGGAGATCATTTGGTCTCAGTGCCTGTTGAAAGCAGGGCCATAGGTTATCCTGTGCCCTGTCAAACTGCTTCTTGAATATTTCCAGGAAGGAAGATTCCACCACTTCTCTGTGCAGCCTCTTCCAATGTTTGATTGCTCTCCCAATGAAGACTTTTCTTTTTATGTCTGTGACCCCTTGTCATTTCACCACGTGTCCTTCTGCAGAGAGTACCTACATCTTCTCTGTAACAGCCATCTAGATACTGGAAGATTGTAGTTAGATTTCCCCACACACACCTCATCTTCTCCAGGCTGAACAAACCCTAAGTCTTCATGTGCCAAGTTCTCCAAAGCTCTAAACACACTTGTGACCCTCCACTGGGCATCTCAGATCTTTCAATATCTCTCTTGAACTGTGGGACCAGAGTTGGACACAATATTCCCACTGCGGCCTAACAAGTCATTAAAGGATTGGAGCATATGTCATATGARGGGAGGCTGAGAGAGCTGGGATTGTTTAGCCTGGAGAAAAGATGTGTCAGAGGGACCTTATCCATGTGAATAAATAGCTGGGGCAGGGAGGAGGGTGTGAAGAAGATGGAGCCAGACTTTCTTAGTGGTGAACAATGCCAGGACAAGGGACAATGGACACAAACTGAAACAGAAGAAATTCCAGTTAAATATGAGAAAAACCTTTCGACTGTGAGCGTGGTCAAACACTGGAACAGGTTGTCCGGAGAGACCGTGGAGTCTTCACACCCGGACAAAACAGGACCCTGAGCAACTTGCTGTAGCTGACCCTACTTGAGCAGGGGCATTGGACTAGATGAATTCCAGAGGTGCCTGAAGGCCTTAACCGTTCTGTGATTCTGTGAAGTGCTGAGCAGAGTGGCACAGTCATATCCCTTGATCTGCTGGCTATGATTTTGCTGATGCAGCCCAGGACACAGGTTGCCTTCACAGCTTCAAGGCACACTGCGGACTCACACTGAGCTTGTTGTCCACCAGGGCAGGACAGGACTTTTCAGCAGAGCTGCTCATTGGCCAGCCAGACTTCAGCCTGTGCTGCTGCTTGGGGTTGGGCTATTCCACCCCCGGCACAGGACTTCACTTTTATCTTTGTTAAACATCACACAGTCCTCCCGCTTGTTGAAGTCTCTGTGTGGTGTCTCAAGTTTGGTGTCACGCATTAACTTGGAAAAGGTGCATTAAATCCCATCATCCAGCCTGTTTGTAAAGAAATTGAATAGTAAGTATTGAACACAATACCCGACCCCTGAGGAAATCTGTGTGTGACTAGCAGTCAGATCGACTTTGAGACATTAACCAGGCCTCTTTGAGCTCAGCCGTTCAACCAAGTCTCCACCCATCTTGTGTTCCATCTTTCCAGGATATTGCCAGCTTGTCAACAAGTATGCTGCAGGAAACCAGGTCAAACGCCTTTCTAAAATCAAATTAGATGCGGCACAAGCCTTCCCTCATCCACTGAGCCAGATGTGATAAATCCCTTGGAAAAATCCCTTGGTAAATCTCTATTAGCTTTTCCCAATCAACAACTTTTCTTTTGTATGCTTGGAAACACCTTCCATGAGGACCCTAGTTTTCCCAAGGGACTGAACTGAAATATCAGTGTAGACTTTATAGAGTTTAAACTATTTTTGGCCTTTAGGAGAAAATTAGACAAATCTTTGCCAGAATGAAATCATTTGGATTTATTGGAGTCGTGGACTATGCCACTACTTGACATCCCTTCCGGACCTATAATTCTGTCTTTTAAGGCTAACATCCTACACATATGACCAGAGCAGTTGCAGTGCAGAGACTCCTATTTAAAAAAAATTTCTTGGACTTTGCTGTTAATGTCTCTTGTTCATTTCTTCAAGTTTGTTTAGTCTTTCTTCTATACATATTTTCTTTGGCATCCCTGCTGAGACTACCAGCCATGATACAGAGACAGTATTGAACACATCAGTGCTTGAGGAATTACCAGTCTATTTCTTATAAATTAACGGTAAAAATATTTAATTGCTCCTTACCTGAGCTGATAGAGATCCAGTGAATGCCTCAAGACTTGGAGCCACTTCTAATTAAAACAAGAACAATAAAAAAGCCTGAATAGCTCCAAGTCTTTACTTTCATTTAATATCAGAGCGCTGTGGGATTTGTTTGTTTGTTTTTAATAATCCTGCAATAAATTAAGGAAAAATATTAAACCTGAGACCCTGACCAACAACTTAAAAGGCAGCATCTGCTTGTATATTTTCATAATAACTCTAAATAATGTGATCTTCTTCCTAGTGCTTCAAATTTGCATGGCTGGCCTACAGTAAAAATGTTTAATGTTACATGTAACAACATTACTTGGCAGAAGAGCTTTACTAGGTTCAGAAGTACTGGAGACACCACCACTAGCACTGGAAAATATTCATCCAAGACATGATTAAGGTCTTGTCAATAAGCTACCTGCAAACCTGCATCTTCTCTAAATCTTCTGCTTCTCTCATGCAGAAGTTGCTGCTTCATTCTTGTACCTCATCCCTTCCATCTCTGTCTTCTTCTGGTGCTGAATGATGTTCACATCAGCAGGATGCCATGTTGCATCTAGGAGTAGATTTCTGGGTTTTACATTTCCTTCCTACCGCTAGTAATGAAGCAAAAGGTTGGAGCAGCAAGGAATGACAGTATCAAACCAATTTCCCTAGTGACTTAATATTTTTCTCCTCAATGATTTTGACCTTCTATAGACCCAAAGATCTGTGTACATTAAAAAGAACAATCAGTTTAAAACTGGGGCCCAACAATAGCTCACATAATCCAACTCAAATGAAAGGTACTGTGGATGTTTGAATGCACTGAAAGCTAGGCTATTTGTCTCAGAACTTCCTGTATTAAAAAGATGTTCACGACTTAAACAGGTCCTAAAAAATCTGTCTCTTTTTATGGACGTATGTGCAATATCATTTGGTACAGGATTCTAAAGCAACATGATTTATAATTTACATTATCACAGACTGAATAAGCAACTGAGTAAGATCCATCAAATTATACGGTTGTATTTAATATGAATGCACATCCAATCCTTTCTGCAAGAAATGAATTGTAATTTCATGCTGTAAGATTTCACAATATGGAGAATTGATCATTAGATTTCCATTTTTAAAAGAAGCAATATAAGAAAAATACAGTCAGATCTATAGTAATTTATCATTTCATATGTCCTGGACTATGTCAACAGATTTAAAAAGTAGAGATCTAAGGGGGCTTATATACAAATTACTTAGTAGGCTTACAAAAAAAGTTGTATAACATTCCTTAAAGGGTTATCATATATTCTAATGTTATTTCTGTACCACAACACAGTGTTCTATACAGTGTTCTATCTACTTTTAAAAACTCCTGTTTTGATTCTAAAATTCGCTGTACTTTGAGACATATTGTCCTCAATCTACTCACTTGTATTTTTAGTCAGGCAGAGTTAAAGTTTGAGCATGTTTTTCTTAAATAAGCATTTCAAAACTTTAGAGTAGTCATCTGAATAATCAAATTATTGAGCACTAAAATTTTACTTTGTCCATTTTTATATTTAGCTAACTAATCATCTAGATAAGTAATTGTAGAGATTTGTCTTTTAAACTGGTGGAGCTGAAATCTAATAATATATACATAGGTAAGCACTAATTCATTATTCCTTATTTGTTTTGATTTCTGCTTTAGTTTGATTGTGTTTTTTTTCTTATTTCCTCCAATTAATTTACATTAAGAAACATGCATTGCTTTAAATTTCCCTTATACTTCAACAGTAGTAGTAGTTATAGTAGTAGTACATTAGGAGTAGTACCTAGTGCCCATGTAACCAAGAATTCCATCTTGTGCTAATGATTAGGATCATTAAAGAGGAAAAACAACCAGTAAGACCTATATTTTTAATGCTGAAAGTGCAACAGAAGATTATCTATGCTTTAGTTAGAAATCAGTACTGAAAGTCATTTTTTTCTTCAATAGATAACCTAAAAGCAAATGTATTATAAACTGTATCTAGTACATTGAATCTGTAACACTGCCAGTATATGTAAGTAGCTTTTTTAGAGGATTAAAGCATTCCCACCATGTAAAAAAATAAATAAATAAATAAATAAAAAGATTCTACTGTTAGTACATTATTAAAAATAAAGTACAAATAAAGGATGTTTCAGCTCCTAGCAGCCAGGGTTTTTTCTGTTTGTTTGTTTCTTTTAGATTTCATCAGTAAACAGTATGTGAGGCTACTGAAAAGAAAGTCTTTCTTCCCCATTCCCCAAGTAAAAAGCCCATTAAATACTTATAAATGAGTCAATCTTTCAATGAAATTACACAGGACATTCATACTCACTCCAGCAAAAGAATGATGAAAACAAGAAAAAAAGTAAAGAAGCTATACCTGCACGAAAATGAAAACTGCAAGTATGTTTTATTAAAAAAAAAAAAAAAAAAAACAACACACACACAGACATATTACACGTGTACTGTGCTCTTGTTGTTCTGCAAGCTTTGAACAAAAATGAGGCTTTCCTCTTTTAAACAGAAACCCAGCCAACCCTAAGTTTTGGAACTCCTCTGGTAGTTACAATTTCAAAAGTGACTATAGCTGACTGAAATACTGAGAAAATTGCAAAACTCTGTTCTGGTTAATAAAGTTAGTTTTCTCTCAGTTGCTGCCAAGTGATGAACAGCGTAAGGTTTTATCCATGTACAGTTTCCTGAATAAAACATACATACTGTCCCTAGTCCAGCATCTGCTTGTTTAGCAATGAAACAGTTTTTAAACTGTTTTTAAAGAATCCAGCCTGAGGGTACATCCTCTCCTTTCTACAGAAGGTAAAATTGAGATACAGATTTATGCATGCCACTCGCCACCCAGTGCAGTGTATTACTTACCTTTAAACTTGCCTAAAGTTCACAGGGCATCCAGGCATCATGATGATAAAAATGCCTTTGTGTAAAGCAGCAATTCTCCCCAGTCCCTTTGAAAATCCAAACAGTTTTGTTCTGTATACTAGACTGGTGTTGCCAATTTCAGGATGCTTTAGTGATTTTATAAAAATAAATATATACTATTTAATAGTCAGAGTTAACCTGCCGGAGAGAACAATGGACGTGATTGAAGATTTTTCACCGATAATGAAGGCTCATTTTCAGTTAGTCTTTTTTCTTTCTCATTCTTCTGTAAACTAGCACTGAATCCATGGTTTCATTTTTCTTCAGTATACTTTTCTCTACTAAATGTATTGTTATTTGATCGTGAGATTCTGAGCTTGACAGTGGTTGCCTGGCAACTTAGTAAGTAGTATTTATACTAGCACCTACAAACAGTGAACTTGCCTCTTTCCCTTTTATTCAGGTTAATATATATATATATTATCATTATTGTTGCTTTCCTGCAGTATTTTCTGATATTTCTGGCTTAGTCTCATTAATTTTTTTTCATCCCCACAACAGATGGTTTGCATTAGGCTTTATCTTTCTTTTTTTTTTTTTTTTCAAAGTACTTCCATATTTTTCTATGTGGCATTTCAGAACTTCAATAAAAGTAGTCATTTTAGAAATACTTCTGCATCCTGCATATTCTTCAACACACATGTATATTTCAAAGTGTGAGTGTTGGGAGTGTGGGAGTAAGAGACAATTCCATTCCGAATCAAAAGCAAAGTGTACAGCTATTCCTCTATAATATATTGATGCCACATTTTGTAGTTCAATAGGTAATGGTTTAGTTATTATGGTCAGAATTCCATGCTCTTATCTAACAGAGGACATAACTTTACAGTTATACAGATATGGTCTGATTGAAAGCTACAACTTGGCCTCATCTTTTTTTTTAACTTTCTGACAGAGCCATTTTAAGCATGAAATGGGGTCACCTGTTTGGAGATGTTACCTAAAAGGGTTAAGCTTTGGTGGCTCTTCCCAGTTCTTCCAGTCCTGAGAGATGCCGGTTCTTATGGAAGGCACATTGATGAAACCTATATAATGTGTCGATACACACTGTGCATGTGCTAAGCTCATGTGTTTTGGAGATGGTTCACGGTACAGGAAAAAAAAAAACAAAAAACAAACAAACAAACAAAACCTTTTATAATACCTTTGCTTCCACAGAGGCCTGACTTCTCATTATCAGTGAGCATCGGCAAAAGGATATTTATAACACCACTGATGTCCCAAACCAGAAGTAAACAGACTGTGTAGCAGCCAGGTGTGTACTTGTGTTGCGATAACACAATTATCTGGCAGTATTCTCCCTTTGACACTGATAATAGTCCATATATATTTGAAGAACTATTATTCATGGCATGTGCATCGCACAGGAAGTATTAGCATTAACGGATTAAGTAGGGTTCCTAAAGGGAGTTTCTTAGGTAGGTCAAATTTTCCAGTTTGAAGTGTAGTATCTCATACTTTACCCCATGATAATTTTGAATCATCATGGTTGCCTATTTTGTGTTTGCCCCTCACTCTCCTTCTTCAACCTGTGACTTTTCAACTCTGTGCAACAAATTCTTTGCTCTGATGCTGTTGCTACTGCTGTTCTTCTCTGGAATGTGCTCAGAGACTGCTGGAGAAAAAAGCCCTTTCCTTATACCTCATTTGGGGAATCTAACTATCTTATGATTGGCTGACTGCAAGCAGTTTCTTTAATAGTGTTTTGGGGGGAATGCTACTAGACTGGTGAGTAAAAGCTGTGAATCATTATTTCCCCCTATTGAAAGTTAGCTAAACTACCCCCCCTCCCCAAAAAATAAAATATGCCATATATGTGTATTTTAAGCTAGCCAGCAAAGTCTACTTGCTATGTTTGTGGGAAACTGTTCATAATCAAACCACAGAAATAGAAATTTACCAATACATCAATACATTTCTTGGCCTTTTTAATTAATACAAAATTTCAAGAAAATCACATCTCATCAAGTGAACTGAGTAAGAGGCTATATTTGTCTCAAATGATGTAATGTTGTAAATAATTTTGACATTTACATTTTGCATTTTGTTCCATCTCTCTCTCTCCCTCTCTCTTCTCTTGCTCTGTCCTATAGTGAGGTCATTTATATATTATTGTGATAACTCAGAAAAGAGCAGGAACTTTGGAACACACTTTGCCCTCACTGAACTGAGAAAGTAACTCTTTACACTTTCTTTGTGTGGGGTTTTGTCTGTCTGTCTGGGTTTTTTTGTTTTTTTTTATGATGGAGTGTTTAGTTTGTCTGAGTTTTCCTATAATGAAAGGTTTTACTGAACCTTTTAGTTGACAGACAGTCCAGCTATAGCTGATAAATGTATGTAATAGTAGATTTTCATTTATGCATGCTCTAGGAGAAGTTATAGGGGTGCCATTTACAAATACAGAAGCTTATATTTTATTTGGTCACAGATCAGTAATGATGTTTTATTGATTCATACATGAAAAAACATTAGACCAATTTACAGTATAGGATTTTTCAAGGAAGGAAAAAAAAAAAAGACACATCAAGATATGCTTGCAATTTTTATGCCAGTGATGTCATATTGAGAAAAATGTTGGTTTGCATCAAATCATGTTTGGGGGTATACCCTCATGTCAAGACCATGGTGAGATATTCAACCTGGCAGAGTGCTTCTCTCTTTCTTTCTCTGTAGCTCTGTCTCTCACTTCTTGGCTCGGTGTCACAGTTTGTCTCTGACTTCCTAACCCGAAATTTGGTGTTGAGGGGCTAGAAATAAGTTGCAAGCTGCTGGAAGCATTTAAGTTCCTAGAAGATACCATGTTTAGGATGATAACATATGGGTTGATTCTAACAAACATGCTATGGTTTTGACACTGTTGAACTAGGCATATATATGTTTACATTAGCTTAAGCTCTTTACTTCAATATGTACACAATTCTCTGCTTATTTATTCTTGATCCATCTTTTTCAGATATAATTAGTTCCCCTACTGCACATACTGTATCTTCCCTAGAGTAATCTTCAGTGTCAGTAAATGCAAAAGAATAGGAAGCAGATTGTATCCTAGGATGCTCAGGCATGTCTCCTACTAAAGTCATTATAGTCCCTGGGCAATAAGTCACCAAGGGCAGAATTTCACCCCAATTGTTTAAGTCACAAGTCACTGTCTCCTCAAGCATAAACCATTAGGGGAACCAGCCCTGTTTTTTTCTTGGAATCATGATCCCCTGACTGCTTTGGGAATTTAATGAGAACATGTAGGTGACATTTTAGGTAACTTCTGGAGAGTAGAGCTGTTTGCTGAGACCAAAGTTTACTATTACCATGAGC
The DNA here is from genome assembly GCF_003343035.1 of Apteryx rowi. Classification (NCBI taxonomy): domain Eukaryota; kingdom Metazoa; phylum Chordata; class Aves; order Apterygiformes; family Apterygidae; genus Apteryx; species Apteryx rowi. Next base: position 2,050,415 of record NW_020450883.1, on the reverse strand, counting down.
CCTATAATTTGGGGAAAGGTATTGACCTGGACAAGGAACTGTCAAAAAAGTGTAATATCATCCTTACATTGGGATATATTTAATCCAGAACCATCCATATCCTTAATATAGTCTTTCTGTGTTGCTTTTGCACAAGAGCAGGGAACTGAGTAGACGTGAATTTGGGCTGGGCTGGGAGGGGAGTGGATGACTGCTGAGTTTCCCTATTGTGAGCACAGAGGATGACTACTGGCATAGTGTCCTGTCCTTCACTGCCTTTGCTTAGTTATCCTCAGTTGTTACCCTAGTGAAAGACTAGGGTTGAAAACATAATGAATTCAAGGGAAGGAAAGGAGTGATGGTTGAGGAAAAGACGATTAAATAGCAATAATGACAACTTCTTATTTTCAGAGGTAAAGTGAAGATGTGTATTATAATTTGGTGGGACAGGGAAAATGAGGATAATACAGAGGAAGTTTAGCATTGTCTGGTGCAGTAAGGAGATAAAGATGGAGGGCCATAGGAGAGAAAAAAGTGAGAGGAGAGACTGAAAGGAGGAAAAGAAGAGTGGGAATGATTCACTGAATAAAGATTGGACCAGGGTAGAGAACAGAAGGAAAGCAAACCACAGCTGGAAATCAGTTTGGAAAAGGCCTTATATATTTTGCATATCCTCTTATCTAAAACATGAAGGATATTGCTTTCTAAGTAATAGTTTTGTGTCTCCTGGAATTTGGGAATCCTGTCTATTTTCCTTTTTTTAATGCATGGTTTTCTGCTACAGAATACCCCTTAAGAATGCCTTTTGTCCCAACTCCACCACAGAAGTGCAATATTAAAAGGGAGAGATTTGGGGAAAGGTAGAATGGACATATGGCAACCTTTTCAGCTTTAGGCTAGCATAGTCTGAGAGGAATATGGAAAGGAGGGATAGAAAAAGGAAAATCAGAAAAAAAGAAGGAGGTCTGGGTACTTTGGATGGAAAGAAGACAAAAAGGAACAAACAGTGATGTTGTGATGAAGTACAGAAAGACCTTTGAAAGGCAAAAATAAAGCAAAAGAGGGAACTGGTAGGTTGTGTGGAAGAAAAAGAATTTTGAAAGGTTGAAAGAAACCACATCTACCATGACCGAACTAGAAGTGATGATATGGTAGAGTAGAATACAAGAGTCTTATAAAACTTTGGACTTTGTTTTTCCTTTCAGAGACTCTGTCTGAGTCTGATGGCAGATCTAGGTCTACATTTTTCTCTGTTTATAAACAAAGCCAACAATGCTATTCAGCCTGAAAAAGGAATTTGAATTTCACACTTTGCAAAAGCAGTGGTGGTGGGCAAGGAGCTGAAGATGCAGTTTGGCTTGTGTTTTTGTGACATTTTAAATGGTGTGGTTGACTTTTGTTGAACATTGTTTGCACAGTTACATTCGCATTCTTTAATGTTGTTTAAAATCCACTGTAATTTATTTCCACTCAGCATGTTTTCTGATTGCAATTATCTCTTTATTCTTATCTTTCACTGCAAATCTTAATGACAGTTGTGATTAGGAGTCTGTTGCTTATTGATTCTGTTGATATGTGCATAGCAAGTTATTTATGTACTTAATTTAAATTAATTTTATTTGTAGGGTTGAAGCAGCTGTTGTGAAGTTGTGATTTTGTTTCTTTCCTCCCCTCCCACAGACTATGCAATGAAGTGTCAGTTGCATCAGGCTTTTTTCCCACAAGTTTTCATTTTCTTTGTCTATATGTTTCTGATCAGGCTTGCATGAGAAAATGACTTTCATAGCTAACGTGAGTCTATCTTATGTGACTTATGGTTCTTTATCTCCCTGTTGGATATGTACTGTATTATGTTACTACACATGTTGAAAATCTATCTGGCTCTACTCAAATGTGTACATTTTACATGCTTTCAGATACTATCAACAGTACATCACAACTGTCCAGACTGTGTGTGTGTGTGTGTGTGTGTGTGTGTTTGTGCGTGAATGTGTACATAACAAAATATGTTCTTTCTGCCCCACTCTCTTTTCTGTCCTGCTTTCTGAAAAAGAGTGAAATATCTCTTAATTCTACAAATGAGAATCAAAAGCACCCAACTCTGCGCCCATGCTCAAAGGGCTTGCAAGGAGTATAGATATTTGCAGTTCTGTATGTCTACTCTGCTGGTACTCTTTTGTACTGCCTCATATACCAAGTCCCTTTTGGTCACCTAGGTGAAGAAAAAGAGATTTAAATAATGCTATGGACATAGTCTACAGGAAAATGAGAATTAAGTCTGCAAAGCCTGTTTTTGTGTATCATCCTGGCACTTTGTCACCATCAAGGTCCTCACATTTCTTTCTGTTTGCTCTTTGGTGTCCTCACAAGTCTGAGAATGATGGTAATCACTTTGTCAAATTAAAATGTTCTGGAAGCAGGAAAATGGCTAGATTTTTTTAATGGAGTGTTATTTATTAGATATCAAACACTGTGGGTTTATTTATCAGCATTTTACAACAAAGGTTCAAGAGAATATTTTTCTTTTCCATAGTCTTATTCACAGATATGAAAAATTTCTAACATTTTCTTTGTATGTCTGTAGTGTATTCTGGAAATGACAATATGTTTTAGGAGATGTTTTCCTTGCTCTTGCACTGGGAGGTACAAGCATGAATGCAGGACCACATATGTTGAATTTATTATACTAAGTAAGACCCTGGCACTTATATTTTTTATCAGTAGGTGTCACAAACTTTGTTTTATATTGTTGCAGTTCCTAGTTGACTAAGTTTCACTGTATATCTTGAGAAGTCTTTAGCCATTCACTGTATTGCTATGTAATGGGAAATAAATCAGGGACACAGTGTCTTGTTGTTTTAGATGGTGATAGGGTCAGTCTCCTGTACAGGAAAAATGTGATCAATAATTTGAAGTCATAATGAGCCTTGCTGTAGGCAGCTCAGAAAAGCCCTTTCTATTTCTGATGTTATTATTTCAGGTTTGAGGGATTGTTTTTTGTTGCTCTTTAATACAAATGCTCTCATCATTAAAAATAGAAAGTCTATTTACTATTCTTAACTAATGTAGACCTCTGAAAGTGACTGATATGGATACATAGTTATGAATGTTATTTTTAGAATCATCATCATCATATTTGTCTGAAGTCTGGAAAGTATAATTTCTTAAACATAGAATGAACTTGCATATTATTTCATCTGAAATAGAAAAAAATAAACACATTCAAAGACACCAGCTTTCTGAAATGCCCATGTAAAATGGGAGCCCTTTGTGTTAGGAAATGTAGGTTTTCCTTGATTATTTAAGATATTCATGTCTGTTTTCCTTCCATACTTCCCCAGGTCCCAGTACAGGCTGGTCCTCATCAGTGATTAGAACTTGTTCAGGCCACAGTAATAATGAAAAAGTATGAGCTCCCCACATATAGTTAGTTATTTATTGTTGCTTATCCTTTTTATAGGAAGAGCAATATGTATTTCATATAAGACAGGAGCAACTCAAGAGATTTACATCATATATTATTTTTTTGGAACATATTCCAAAATGAAAACCAAAGCATTTTGACCACTGAAACATTCACCAGCTCTTAGAAAGGGAGGCTGGCCACCGCCAGTCTGAAAAGACCGGATAAGTAGCTGAGTCTGATGACATTAATTTAATGTCAGTATGTTACTTACTATAGTTTATGAACCTTTTTTAGGACATATGGACAGAAAGGGTGGAATACTTAACTGCTCAGTTTCTTTGATATCCGTGTTTACATTGTCCCAGAAGTACACATGCTAGTTTTAAAATCATACTGTGCTTGTGTGTGTGTGTGTGTGTGTGTGTGTAAACATATTTGTATATATTCACTAACTAATTGTGCAGACCTTTTCTTCTTACTTTGCAGGTTCTGTTGGTCTGCAAGGAAGCGGGGGAATACATGATATTTTGCTATGACAGTGGCATTGATTATACACGTGACATGAATCTCCATTCCTTTGGGTTTATTTGCGAGGGGGAAGGGGCTTTTTTGTTATTTTTTGTAGTATACCTATCCAAGATTTTGAAAAAGTATATGGTCTGAACAGGTGTGGTTGTGACAGATCATGGGCCTTCTTAAGGCTAACCTACACAAATGGGTAATTACTAGAATTTAAGCTGAATCATGTATTTTCTTTGTAGTGTGTGATTTAACTTTGTTCATTATGGACATCCCAAGAGGCGTCCATAAAAAGATGTAAAGAGAAGAGAAGTCATGCCTCTGGGGCTTTTTGGTCACCCATTGTAAACTGCACTGGACTTGAAGGTCCTGGGAAAGACGAAATGTCGGAGATGGGAAAGGGATGGCAGTCAAAGATCTATAATTTTTTAGAAATGCAATAGAAATATAGCAATACTATAGCTCTGAATTTCATGATCTGGATCTCTTTTCTGCGAGTATGGAGGAGGAAAATTTTTCCATATGCACTAGGTCCTATCTCCTCTCCTTTCCCCTACCTGACATGACAGTCATGAACAACTCTAATAAGCCACAAAATGTGCAGCTGTTGTGTGGGGAACAAAGAATAGTCTGAAAGCTGATCTGTTGCTACTTATGTAGTGGAGTCTTGGAAACTGTCTTAAAAAGGCTTAGACAAAGCTGTGCGCCACAGCCGAACCTATCTTTGTATTGCCAGAGGATTCTCAGGTCACGTGCTGCCATGCTCCCATTTATTCTAATACTGTAGGAGTTGCATCATCTGTGGTAATTATGTGTGCTTCAACAGCTCAGACAATGGGATTCACTATAGACGGTCACCCTGTATAGCTGCCAGAAACTGTACCATTCTGTGGAATGTTTAATACCAACATCACTAGTATTGTTTTACTAAAACGGAGAAATAGACTTCTGAAAACAGTAAGTATGAAGGAACAAGGCAGACTTTGTCAGTGTTGATGTAATACCCATTTTAAATGGCTGCCACAATATACTTTTAATTTTTTATAATAATATATTTAATTTTAACTTCTAGTCTTCTGCATTTATTTGTCAAGCTGGGTAATTTATCAGGACAAATCGGGAATTTTTAGAACTTAAGATATGGCAGAAAAGTGAGCGGTTGACAGGCTTATTTGTTTCAACCTGTTGCAGAAATATTTTTCCATTGCTTTCTATCCAGAAGCTATGCAAATATAAATTAATATTCAAAGAACCAGCATAGCAATTGTTATTAATGTACAGTGCCCTCCTAAATATTTATTGCTGCAGTACAACTTGTAGTTTGTATGAATCTGTTTTCATTGTAGTTTATTAGCAATCAACGATTATTATTTGGATCTAGTGTTTACAAACTATAATGCATCATGCTCTTATCTTTTATTTATGAGACAATGTCAAATGAAAGAAGCAAATTATGCATTTGTTTTTGGTTGGAAGAGCTCTGCACTCTGCAGCATATTAACTTTGCCATGAAGCGGCAGTGTTCAATGTTCTGCTCTGACTACCATGTACATCCAATCTGCTTTAATCTCACACCAGAGGAGAAGGTAGGCTCTTCACTGGTGTCTCACACTCTGGCAACTGTGATTTTAAAAACAGTTTGAGAAAAACCCTGACCCATTAAAGTCAATGGGAGATTTGCCATTTACTTCTGTGAAGCCAAGTTTTTATCCCTTCTGTTCACTGTGTTGGTACTTCACTTGACACCTGTGCTTAGCAAAAAGGAAGCAGAAGAGAGTATATTCCTTCTGTTCATCCTTCTCTCCAGAGAAATAATTCTTAGTACATGAAAAATGTTTGAATATTCTGAAATGGAACTGTGTAAATCCTGCTGCTCCCATTTTTATAACTGTCAGCTTAAAGCAAAATATTTTAAGAAAGGAAAAATTATACTAACATGTTATCTCTGGTGTCATTACAACTGTTACAGAGGAATACTGTTAGTTAGTGGGAAAACTAGCATTTTAATTCTGTATTCTTTAAATTGCTGCAATTACAGTTACATATAACTGTCTGATTGTATTTTTTATTGGATTATCAGATTCCTATTGTGCTATTTTGAAGATGACATGAATTTACAATAAAACTTCGTTGTTCATTTGAACAATGTTGAAAAACAAAACAGAACAAAACAAAAAAGTGACTCAAAGAAAGCACATGTAATATTAAAAATAGATGTTGAAGCATTTTTACCAGTAGATGCTATATTTTTCTTTTGATTTAGTGCTCCAGTATGATATTAGTAAATTGTCATTATTTTTATTATTGAGTAATATAATGTTAGTTATTTTATTCTAATTATCTTTCACATAGAGGACCTTTACTACCAAAATGTTAGTATTACATTTCTAGTATTAAATTACAATTAGTATTAATTAACTAATGCTCAATTAATTACATTAATTAAATTGTACTTTAATATTAAATTACTACTTAGTATTAAAATTTTACAAAATTTTACTATTAATATCTCTTGTAAAACTGAAAAACTTTTCTCTATGATAAGTCAGTTTCTTAACCTCTGAAAACAAACAGAGATTTCTGGAACAAGGCAAAATCAGTTGTAATCTATTTCTGCATGAGAAAGGAATATAGTTTCTGCCTGTTTTATGTATAGTATATGGTCATTTAGCTAAGGATTGCTCGGGCTAGGCTATAAAGTCAATAGACTGAATAAGTTTGGGTAAATTCCCCAGATTAGTTTGAATAAGTTCATTTGAGCAGGATCAAATCTGCCTAAGATATTAACTAACAACCAAATTTGGTGGTATACGGGAGGCTAAAAAACAGTAAAATCAGTTTATTTTCACTACAGAAGAGGTTTCAGGCATAAAAAAGGCAATTAAGATGCATGGAGCATTTATTATGGGAGACAACCTGGTCTGGGTCAGTGATTTTCTGACCACTTAGTATCTTAGTTGTACAGTACCATTCAAGAGCAAATATGTGACACTGGATGACTCAGGTGGATCTTCACAGACTTCAGTCTGGTCCTTTAATAGGAAAGCAACATTGTCTTCTATAATAAATGTGGCAGCCCCTTTTCCTTTCAAGACTGGAGTCTTACAGAATTGCTTTAGAAACACCATTCTTACATAAAAAAATGTATTCCAAAATTAATATGAAAACATTTTATAGGGAAATATTGCAATAGATCATTTATTAGTGTTTATGCAGTCCTGACTAAGTTATTTTGAAGCTCAAAAATTTTAAATAGGAAGCTCTACCTCAACGTTAGACAAGCATTGAATTTTTTCTTCATGTGTCCCTTAAAATGAGTATTTTAGCCCTGTACAAGGTCTGAATTTTAATATGTATATTATGGTGGAATTGTTTATTTCATAGATTACAACAGTAGACTGGGGCATGATTCATGTTTTAGCTTTCCCCATAGTACTTTTTGTCAAAAACTGCATATGTATCTTAGTGATACCATGACTGTTGGAAAAAAAAATCTATATGACAACACTATGACATATTTTCACAACATATTTGCTCCTTAAAGCTCCTGAACATAAAAGACTTATCTTAAAGGTACAGGATGAAGAAGCAGGATGTGAAGTTTCTGAAGAAAAGCACATATATGTGATTCATGACCAAAGTAGTACAGGAAACACAGTACACATTGCTTTCAGTGTGTTTGCAATCTCACAATGTGGTAGTTATTCACTATTATGAATATTTCTTCCTGAATCATACACCTTTGGATCTAACTAGACCGCAGACAAGGCAGTCTTGTTAGCGTAAAATTGTGGCATGCAATGTATTGGGATTTTCTGAAATTTAAAGCACAAGGAACCTGGGAGTGAGGTGAGGCTTTATGGATTAAGACTATTCCGGTTTTCAGTTTAGTGATATATCCCTGCATATTGGAGTTATTTGGTTCCATATCTGTCACGGTTAAGAATCTCCTGAATCCTCTCCCGACTCTCTGGGAGAAAACCTTGAAAACTTTTGCCTGCTTCAGCCACACTTTGCATAAAATGCAAGTGCTACAGGGCATCACAGAGAGGTGAATGACCTCTAGTTTACTAAATCCGTCGACTTTCCAGAGCTGTGCTCTGGCAACAGAAGGGGTGGCTTCCCAGTCAGCAGGCATTATAAGTAACTCTAGGTTGTATTTGTAGTGTCACAAGGGCACTGTGCTTGTCATATGAAATTACTAGTGACAGTTGATAGGAAACGTAATGTGGTGAAATGATTAAAAGCACACCTGCGATCATATTATCAATAAAAATTAAAATGGCCTGTCTCAACTGACTTTCTCTGCTGTCATGTACTGTGCACAATTTCCATGGTAATGAAGCATTTATGCCGCTTATGCTAGTCTTAGATAATGTGTTCCCCTCAGGTGTATGGTTTTTATCATCATCCATTTTACTGTGTGAATGCTGACGTTGTAGATGATTGCAGATGTGCCATAATCCTTGGTTCTTGCAAATATTCTCTCCCTTACCCCTTTCTCTACATAAGTATTTATAGCTCTGCCGCAAAGCCATTGAGTATTGCATATGTCAGTATATTGAAACTTTCCTTGAAAAGATTTAGTAGATGAATTGATACAGCAGAGGGGTAGCATACAAGTTTTATCCAATATTATACATTTATACCTAAATATCTATTCTATATATATAATATATTTTTTAAACTCTATGCAGTTTCAGTGTTCTTTCCCAGACTGTTTTTGAGAAGTCAGTAAAAAGACTGAATATTTTAAATATCCAGAGCTTTATGATATGTATATTTTCTTTTTAAACAATGTTGATAAAAGCGCATTTCTCCTTGGTTTATTCAACACTTTCTTTCTTCCCCTTGAGTCCTCAWATCAGTTAAAGATGACACAGTGTTTAACGCTGAAAAGATAAGTAAAGAAAAAAATCTCTGTAAATGCAAAGACAGCCTAGTAGTTTTAAAGACTGATGCTGAATGAAACATAGTGAATAGGCTTCCTGTGTGATAGATCCATATTTCTTTTAGGACAGTCTTTAGCTATGCTGCCAGGTTTGGGGAAAAGAGTTCAATTCAGATTTTAGATTCTAACTGTTCCGTTCTCAGCCCTGTGCGAGTCAGCTCACCTCACAAAACCTCCTTGCTCTAGGGGCAATCCACCTCTTGCAAAACAGAGTTGTTAGTTGCTTTGATGTTTTCCTTTGAAATCTTTCTTAAACAAATGAAGCTGTAAAAGTGATAATATTTTAGAGTAAATATTCCTGGACAAAATATATTTCACTATCATTAAGCTTCCCTTTAAGTTCTTTGTTGAGTTAACCTTTCTTCCTCTTTTTTACAAATGTTAAGTAGCTCTATAGGAAAACATTACAGCCTCCAAATATCACAGTTTTATAAGACTGTAAACTCCATGTTACTGTAAAAGTACTTTATGCAATTAGTAATCTTTTTCTGAGCCAGACGTCATTTATTTGAAAAGTGTTTAATATACATTATTGTAAAGTACAATCATATATGGAAGTTACCAGGTTATTAACTTTTCAAAGTTGAAGTGCACCTAAAAGCAACAATGATGGCACAGTCACTAGCAAAAATACACTCATTAAATCACTGATATTGAATAATTTGTCCTCTGTAGTTATAAAACTATGAAGAGTTAATAATACTTTACAGAATGATGCACAAAAGTCATATGAACTCACACATCTCACAGTTACCATTATTAAATTTTTCAGAAAAACTGAATGATGGTAGCTCAACAGAATTATGTTAACATTTCAGGGTAATATTTATGATGGCATGGAACTGCATCTTCTGATTTGAATGTGAGTCTCCCTCAGACTCACAACTTCGTTATCATAAACATTGTGTTGAACCTCTGGGCTCAAGTTTAGATAAGTGCCAAAGCTCAGTTGTCTTTGAACATGTTTGAGAAAGTCAGTAAAGGGCAACAGCTAAAACCTAATATGAAATTAAGAAAGAAATTTAAAAAATCCTATAAATAGAAAGAGTTAATAGGATAATGTTTACAAAACATGTTCATGAAACAGATTAGGACCTGGATTCACCTGACTCCACAGGGAACGAGTTTTTACTAAGTATATTCAATTCATGTGGCCAGAGAACAAGCAGTTAATAGTAACAAGTGTTTTAATGATTAATTCAAATCAATGAGAATGCCTTTCTTTCAGACGTATATCCACTAGAGATTGAAAAGAAGATATAAATCTATTTAATCAGAAAAATAGTGCATCTCTTTCAGAGACTGAGGTTTGATGTCCAATCAGAATTAGATCTGGGATTTGTTTTAAGGAGATCCAAGGTTCCTCTTTATTCAAGTTTCTGTAAATTTCCCTTATTTCTCCAAGTATACTCCTTTGAAATCAAGCTCTAACTACTGGCTTTTTTTTTTTTTTTTCTTTTTTTTTTTTTTTTTTTTTTTTTTTTTTTTTCTTCCATGTTATATCAAATTTGATCCAAAATTACTTTTTTTGTGTCCAGCAATTCTAGATTTTTTCACTGCTTAAAAAACACTAAAATAGAATTATGCCTATTGCAATCTCTTTTGTTTTTGTCCCTAACCCAGCAAAGCATTCAAGCATGTTCAAAGCTTCAAATATATGAGTAATTTCATTGATCTTATTGAAACAAATGCTCTTGGTACATTTGCTGATGCTTTCTGAATGTAGAGATGCTTATTGTTTCACTGAATCAGGGTTGTAATTTGGCTTGGCTTCAGATGACGAAGATCAAATGAAAATCATCTACTGCTATTTAAAATTTATTTCAGCACATTTAATTTATTTTTTCATTTCTCAGTACAATTTAAAAGACTAAAATACACTTCTTAGCTTATACATTTATGACTGTTGAGACGATTCCTACTTAATTTCATACCTAAAATATATTTTCATTAAAAACCTCTCGTATTTCTTCTGCTAATTTCATTGTAGTTGAGATCACCCAGTAGGCATGAAAGACTAGTGATCCTTTGTTTGCCTGTTCTAAGCTTATTGATGAGCTTACGAAGAGAAGGTATTTGTGTTTGCATGATTTAGTGGTTTATACATGTAGTTTATGCTTTCAGCATGCTTCCGACCCCAGCTTGGCCACCCAAATGCTTTATCATCAACTGCACAAGTAATGTCCATGCCTCTGAATGCTCTCCTGCCCCTATCCCATTTGGATGATTGGCAGATGGGGTTGATTCATAGATTTTCTGTCAAAATTCCTCTTGAAAAAGCAATAAATCCTGTAGGCAACTTGGCTAAGGGTACTCATAGAGAAGAAAGCACCAAAAAGAATTTCTTAACTGTAAGTTCTGTCATGGGTCCTTACATCTGAAATTGCTAACTATTTTACAGTATTGTATACAGTATTGTATATTCATAAAACCTATGTAAGCAACTTGAAAATCTTGATTTTGTAGTACATACACTAGTTAATTGAGGGTTAACATGCAACATAAGTCCTTACACTAATAGCCAGTTAGATTCAGAGACCTAGGAGATCTCTCATAGTCTATTATTATAGCATTATTATTATTAATGTAGCCTTATTATCCTCAACTTTTTATACTGTATTAACTCACATTGTAGCATACTGCTGTTTCTATTGCAGCTCTTCAGGAAAGGAAGGGAAAGTAAACCTTCTGTGGGAAGAGTTTCTTTCTTATTTCACACTATAGGTGTATATATATAAATATAGGTGGAAATTGGCTTCCACAGGCCAGTTTTTGACATTCTGCAATCCAACTTTTCTCTTTATACAATCAGTAAATGGGGTGATTATGTTCCTTGTGTAAAGGCCTAAGGTTAATTTTCCATGGTTCTTTTACATGAATAGGAAAAATGAAAGGGTCTTCCAGGGAGATGCTCAAGACACTAAAAGTTGTGCCGCTTCTCTGAATCACTCTGTAAAGGACTCACTCTCAACCAATCTCACAGAAGTCTCTGATGATGTCTGCATTTTTTGGCTGGTCTTCCCTCTTTCTTCTTTTCTTCTCCCCTACACTGATCCCAGGACTTCCAAAGTTACCTATTTATATGTATATTTATTACATCACTGAGTATGAACCACCGTTTCCTTCCAGAAGATGCTGCTTCCCTCTAATGCCTTTTCAAATTAATGGTACAGGGTGTCTCCTTGTTGTTCAGGTTGTCTCTCTCTTGAGTGTCTTCCTTGAATCTTGAGTTATTATTTCTATGATGATTACACCATAGATATCTTTCCACCTCTGATTTCTTATTTCCTGCATAGCATCCCATAATGTCAGCCTTCTGGGATCTTTTGCAGGATGTCCCATCATTAACCTGGGGAATATGTACAAAGTCTGCTCCATGCTAAGCTGTTTCATCTTTTCCTCTAATTCTGTCACCATTCTAATTTATCTGCCAAAAACCATGAGCTTGCAACTTAAGACTATTTTTCCCTTCTTTCCTTTTATTCCAGTGCCAATTCCCTAATAAATCAAATGTATTCTTTTTGTCCTCAGTGTAAAATCCTGACATCTGTCTTAGCTGTTTCTTCTCTTCAGTATTAAGGAGCGCTCTGTGTGTCCTTTCCTTGTTCTGTCTCCATTCCCTTAAGATTTGCCTAACTTAAGAAAATTACACTAATCTTTTCTCCCTCTCTGCCATGTACATATCTCTTTCCTTCAATAGACATCATCCTCTTTCTGCCTGAGGCTTTGGAATCACAGCTATTTCTCTTGATTGTTCTTTTGACCATCTTTTCTTGTGCTTATTATAGTTCTGTCCTGTTTTCTTTGAAGAAGTTTCTGACATCTGTGGAGCATTGTGGCTCTGTGGAATCCATGTTCTCCTCTGCATTGTACAGATCAGTTGATTTCTTCTTCTTTTTTTTTTTTCCTGGTTATAAGTTTCAGGATCTGCAGCTCAGTGTTTTGGCTCATTTATGGCACTAGATTAAATATAAAATGTCCTTTAAAAAAACATTTTAGGAGACTTAGACAAAAATTGCAAAGAACAGACATAGTACTTAGCTTATGAAGAAGAGACAGAGTTTTGGGTTACTTAGTAAAGGAACTGCCAAATTTTGTCTTGAAAGAGAGAGAATATTTACCAATTGCTGTATTTCATATTCTCATTTGCTGTTCTATTCACCATTGTTGCCACAACAATGTTCTTGAAATTGAATTTGCTGTCTGTGATATTAAGTGTTCCTGTCCAGTAGTTGTGAGATAATATATCTAGCAGCAGGTGGAAATGGATCAAAAGCAAAACTGTGAAGCATTATGCTACGGGGAGCATCTATTTCAGTTTTGTCTCAAGTAGGCACAGTACTGCAGAAGGTTTAAATGTAGAAATTCTTTGTTTGAATTCAGTCTTAAGAGAGGAAGAATGATTCCCCACTTCATTACCATTCTCAAAAGACATGTGGTTGGTTCTCCTAAGTGATAATACTGTTTCCATTTGCTTCAATCCTCAGAGGTGTGTGCATTTTGATTTCTTAAGATTCAGTGAAACAAGCAGACAAATCCCTTGTAATCACTAATCCCTTCTACGTAGTGAGCAGCTTAGATTAGGATGCCCTTTAGTCACTATATGAAGTGTCATATCACAAGCTTATTTTCTGGGTTTCCCATAAACTGTAGTGTTGTACATGATTTTCCATATTGAAGATGTAGACCTGGTGTAATAGATTACCATTAGCAACATTTAAGATGCATTTAAACTCTTCATTTCTATTTTGTAAAGTTTATGGCTCTTCGCTCTGCACTCAAACTGGGAAAAGAAGAATGTTTATGTGCCAACAAAAGAGGTTTTGCTTTACTAATTTATTTTTTTAAGAATTGTGTAGGAGTTACTGACTTCTCTTTCTGTACAGCTAATGTAAATAAGAGCCTTCTAAAACAATGCTATGTTTCTATGGCCTGAAGCTTATATTAACTATTAGTGAAATCACAGGCAGTTTTGGGGTGGTTGGGTTTTTTTGTTTGCTTGTTTGTTTGTTTGCTTGTTGCTTTTCAGTGCTGGTATTATGAACCTGTAGACTTGTCTTTAAAACACATTTTCAATACATTTTTCAAATATTCAGCATCAGTATGAACTCATTCTATGTGCCATTGCTCATTTCACGTGTTGAAGAAATTATTTTCTAAATATGTATTTAGGATTTGTTAGTGGGAACTATGCCTGAAAAGACCTTTGAAAGACTTGACTGATTTATTTGCCAGTAGACTTTACATGCAGGTTTGTCTTGTCATTCATATCAGGTAACGGTGAATACCCTTGGTTGGATAGGCTGTGAAACTACTTTTGGCACAAACATGCTCATATACATAAAAACAAATGAATCATAGTAGGTAGAATCACACAGCATATCCGTGTGATATTTTTTCTTTTAAAATATAGACCAACATATACTCACAAAAGATCTTGTAAAATATATGTGTGGAAACTTGATTGAACGGAGTCACATAGCATAGTTATAAATACCTTTTCATTAGATTCACCCAGATATGTGCAAATGCCATGTACATGTGTGTATGTACCCCATATGTTTTTAAGAAATGAGGATTTCAATTTCTACCTCTTCAATATCTAAATTACATTTTATTATATCTAAAATGTATTATAGATATGTATTAAACTTACCAAGTAGGCATACTTTTGATGCTAAGAAGGATATTCAGTGCATCTTTTAATTGCTCATCACTGCTATGCAAATGTCAAGATTTTTCCACCTTGAAGCAGCAAGTTTTCATGGGTTTGGTTTTGTTTTGTTTTTATGTAAACCTAACTTTTTGCACAGTGTAACCATAATGGCATAGAAGTGAAAAGAAAAGAAACCCTAAATGTTATTGGAATTTAAAAAATTGCTACTGTAATTTTCTTTAGGCTGAGATTTCTACCTTGGTGAGGAAGTCTTCACGGCTGCTTGATATTCAGAGTTAAAATACAGGCTCGTACTGTATGACTTCCCTGTTCAATTTTATTTCTGTGACAATTGTACCTTCAGATGACCCCTGTGGGAAGGTCATTTTTAGAACTGGATTACTATACCATTCATCCACATCTGGAGAAATGGATTAAAGTCTTGCTTAGATCCAAAACTCAATGATAAAATTGTTATTAATCTTACTCATGGTTGCCTTGTGATAATTTTTCACCTGGATAAAGCCCGGGCCTAGGAAAGCAGTGTTTCTATGCATAGTTTTGTTAATATTCAACTTTACTATGTTTAAGGCTAACCTTTAGGGCATTTTTTTTCCTTTGTTGAATAAATTTTTGCTTCAACCAAAGGGCCAACAGTATTGTAAAGGACTTCTCCACATTGTTAAGAATGGCTTGTTCTGACCCCTGTTCTTTGTTTGCAAAATAGAAATGACTAATGAGGAGTATGATGTTTAATTAATGTGAACATTAAAATTCACATAATATATAGGAGCATTTGAGATGTCCCTACTGTAAGATACGTAAGTTCATGACACATCTCTTAACTTTGGTCCATGTATATGTTTTGCATTCCCTTTGAATGTTTGACTTTCTTTGTGAGAAAACACAGACACGTGGGCAGAGAAGCTGTGGTGTCTTCTAGTGGACCTCCTGATCTGTGCAATTCAGGAACCAGAATGGAAAGATTGGGCCTGCTCTGCTAGAAACAGGACAGGGCTTATATGGCCTGTCACAGAAAACACCTGCCTCCCAGTGGGGACAGGCAGCAAGTCTTTTCTGCTAAAATGCGTTAAAGCAAAGAAAATGTTCTGACATATTCATATTCACCACTGCAAAGAAAGTAAGGCCAGCCTTCTGTAAAACTCACATGAGCCCCCAAAATGAACATTTCATGATTAATATTTTGTGAATAATTTGTACAAGGTGGGGGTTGCATTGATCTAGCTTGGCTCATTACACAGTGTAGAGGTCCTGTGTAATTTGAAATTTGTAATTTGAAATTCAAATTTTGAAATTGCAGTTATATTTATTAATATACTAGGGTAAATGAAGAGAACCTCAGATCTTAACTCCTCATGCAGAAAGGGAGCAAACATAAGGCCCCACGATGACAGAGTGAAAATTATAAAATAGTAACAAATTACTTGTCCACTACAAAGAAAATGTCAATTCTCATATGAATTGAACGGTGTTTTGAAAATATGATTATTTTATCCATTTGTGATGCCAGTTAACATGTTTATCATTAAAGCAACCTGAATGTATCATTAAGAAAGTTATTTTCTTGAAATAAGGAATTGCTGATGGATCAAGACTGCAAAGTTTGATTCTAGATGTTTGTAAAAGGGTAAAGAAGTCCAGATTTGGGAACTCGCATTTCCCTGTCCTGAGAAGAAAATAAATTCCTTGCCAGTGGCAAAGCCCCCATACTTGGAGGCACTAGCTATCATTTCTCCATTAATCTAACACACCAGTCATCTGCTTCTCTGCTAAGAAATTCATTCTGTCTAGAGGCCCTTGATTTCATGCTCACTGGTATGATGCACTCTTTGTTTTCATTTTTAAGCCCTCTCCCTAGTTAAACACTTTACTTTATGTCAGGGCATAATGCAGGTGACACAAAACCCATGTATTTTTCATGCACATTCTTCTTCATTCCTTATGCTGTTAGCGTTATACTCTGATATAAAACTTGAGAAGTAGCTCACACAGGAACGCCTATTGTTGTGCTTTATATTTCTACGTAATTTGTTCATCTTTTCTTCCAAACCAGTATACTAAAAGTTGTTCTATTCACCAGTATGAGACAGCTTTAGACAGTCTTTCAAAGATTGCATTTGTTTTCCATGCTGGAAAATTGCATGGAACTTTTTGTTGGTGGTGATATTGTTCAGATCAGCCTAAAGATATGCTTTAAACAGAATTATGGAAAAGATAGAGACTGATCAAGGGGCTGCAAAATAGGAAAATAAATAAAGCATCTTTGAAAACAGTAAATAAGTAAAAGTTAGATGCAAGTGAGCATACAGAAATAATCCTGTGTTTCAATGCGTTTGAAAGCTCTGTAATCTGAACATTTTGTATAGACTCAGCTACCTAATTCTCAGAACACAATATACACATTCTGCAATATACACACTGGATGAAAGTTTTGTGTCAAGAGCTTAAAATCTGATGTCTGTTGTAAGGAGAGAATTAAAATCATTATGCCACTACACTATAATCTGTAGAAAATCTACTTTCCTAGGCACTTGCTGTATGTAGAACAGTGAAGAAAAAGAAGGCTGAATATTACAAAGACAAAAATTGTGTAAGAAAATCCTTTGGGAAGGGAATAGGAGGGAATGTGAACAGGAGACAATATGTAGTTGAAATTCATTATTTTAACATAGACATTGCCATATTAACTATATTAAAATTCCTTTGTATGGAAACAAGATATAGTTCGATGGAATGTGAGGAAAACATAAAATGGTATCTATAAAGTGGGCAGTAAGAGATTCAGATGAACACTTTCAGAAAGACTGAAGACCCCCATGACTATCACATTTAAAATTGTTTCCTGATACCCTGTAGCTTATTGATCATAGTCAAGGAACTCGGAATGTTTTCGTAATCAACATAGAGGGAAGATCTGACCATAGCATGCATATGCAAAGGAAATGACAGAAGTGCAATTCTATTGAAGTACTGTGGTTAAATAAAAAACAAATCCAATTCCTTTTTTTTTTTTCCTTGCTGGGTCAGTAGAAGTCATTTAATCCTGTTTTCCACACATACTGATTGTATTTTAAAGCAACATAAAGCTCTAGATCTTCTGGGATGTACAAGAACTTGTGAAATTGATGGCTATTTACAATTGAAGGAAGATTAGTTATCAGCTTAAAAGTAGCTGGTGTTTTGGAGTCTTTAGACTGCCAATATGACCTAATTTCACCTGCAGAAATTCAGGTTCCTACTTCCTACTATGTAACATTACAGATGGTAAGTACTTTGTTGTACAGCTGGAGCCATGATATAAAACTACATGTTGTGACAAATATGGGGTATGTGTGCAAAATAAAGTTTTCAACAAACACTGCTATAATCCCTCTACCATTCTACAGTTTTTCAAACTCATATTGAAGTAATTTTTTTTTTTTGCTCTGCCTCTTCATTCAATTTTATATCTGAAAAGGTGATCAAAACTATTAACTTTTTAAATATGCAAATGTAAGAAAAAAACATATTTCATCACACTTTCAATTAACACTATAATTTTGTTCTGACAATTCCAAAAAGACTGAAATAGAAATTGAAACTTTAAGTCAAATTGAGTGTGTGTATCCCAGTGACCCCATGATCTCATATTCATATGTTAATGTTACCAGTGCATTAGCTGAGATAATGAGTTTATCACTTAGAATCTGAGTTAATCTCACTGTGTATTGCTCTGTATACCACATCAGTTCCCATATTAGTGCAATCACTTTGATCACCAACTAATAAGTATTGCTTCACCATCAGGCATATGTCCTCCACATTTATAGTAAATAATCTTGGTGGAAAGAATTAGTTATCTGAAAAAATGTTTGTTTAATTTTATTGATTATCTGTAAAAAAAATAGTCTATAAAAATGATTCCGTTGATATTTTCTTTTTAAGTCTAACCATTATTCAGATTGCTCTAGCAAAGAAATCCCTGAAGTTAGAAAGCTGAAAATTGATTTATTTGTAAATTATATCAAAGTGTGCTTTCACAGTTTATTAATGCGCATATATTTGATTTCTGAAAACTGCTAGTCATTAGTTATTGATGTTGAAATGCATTTTATATAAAATTTATTTGTTAAATATATTCCCTTGAAATCTTTCAACATTACAGATTTTCTGTCACTTTTTTTTAATCAAAAATAAACTGCATTATGTTTCTAGTGCTATGAGTTGTGTATGAGCAACTTGACAACTCAGATAGACTTCTCTATATGTCAGATGCCTTCAGACTGGCTCAGCTATAAACAAAGGTTCTCCAAGCCTGTGTCCTTGAGCATTTGGACACAAGGTGGTTCACAGGAAAAAAAATACTACCTCCAACACACTTTTTTTTTTTCCTTCAGTTTTCTGCAGCTGTTCTCCYCTTTCAATATTCTAACTTCTCAGCTGCTTTGTAACTTTCTTTCCTCTTTTTCTTGTGTCTCCTACTTTTAATTTGTGTATATATTTTATGTCTATAATATTTATGCACTGAAAGTGTTAACATTAAGAGATTTTGTAGACATATATGCAGCTTTCAAATATTAATAACTTTGCAAAAATAAAATTGGATAGTACAATGGTATATTGGATGTGGAAGACAAAGCAGTCTGTTAAAACGTTAAAGCAGTGGAAGGCAAGGCAGGCTGAAGAAGTAGAATCATGTACTTAAATTTACTCTACAATCTGTGAAGATTATACCTGGAGAGGTACAATGTGACTGAATGTACAGGTCTATGCTCTGTTTATCCCACTCTCTTGCTCTGTATGAGGATATACTCAGAATCTCCAAATTTTATCTGTATTTTAAGTTAGGCAGAAAGCTTGGAAATAAATAAATCCATCTCAGGATTTCCATTTTTATTTTTGTTTTAGACTGGGAAATGCCTGTTCACTTGATTAAATTTTCATCTTGGGAATATCTGAGTTTTTGAAATACCTGGAAAATTAATAGAATTTTTGCATAGTTTCAAAGGTAACGGCAGTCTGTGCATTGTTCATGAAAGTGAAATATGTACAACATCCCAAATTTGTGCCAATGAAATTCTTAAGACTTAACACCTCCTGAAATCTGTTCAAGTCTCATATATTAAGCACTTGTTAAATCTGATGTTCAGAAAAATTATATGTAGACCTGAAATAAATTTTTAAATTGCAAAGCAGATCTTTCTTTTTTGCCTTAATTACCAGGTTACCTTACTTTTCTTCCTTCTAAATTCTAGGACAGAACTAATATTGACAATTTCGTTAGAGAGGTGAGCCCAGTGGATCCAATTACCCATGAATTTAAGTGAGACATAAAACCTTCAAAAATAATTTAAAATACTTTTTTATAAATTAAAAATGTATACAAAAATTCTGATTTTAGCAGATGCAATTTGTTCTGAGGAGCTTGCAGACAATTTAATGGAAACAGCTCAATTTCTAGATTTCCTAAGGCAAAACTTATCAAATATGAAAAGAAAAGCATCTGTACATATGAAATGTAGGTCTGAATCTTGACCTTAACCATGAGTAAATCTGGCAAAAATTATTCCTCTTTCTTTAGAAGAAGAGGAAGTGGTTTTTGTTCCTAGATTGAATTTAAACATGTAGCAGCTGTCTAAAGCTTCTGAAAGTATTTGAGAGTTAGAAAGCCTTCAGAGGAAATACATCTGTGAGTAAAAGGCAAGCAAGGCAGGCACAGATGTCTTCTTCCAGATTTAGATAAGTTTTATACTTTTTAAAATACATTATTTAAAATATATCATTCATGTTGTAAAATCAAGCCCCAAAACTTAAGAAGCATCAGTTAAGGTTTCCTGTAAAATCTAAATATGGCACTGGTACAGTATGTGTACACACATGTGCTTTAAATAGATTTCAGTTGCACAATCAAATGTTCCATTTCTGAGCATGTCTTTTAATCACACTTTCAGAAAAGGTCACTGATTCTCTGTTGTTTATCTGTTGGTTGACAGCGCAAGACACTTGGGTCTAATTTGCAGAAAGTTGAGCATGCTCACCTACCAACAAGCTTAGTAGAAGCTCTGCTCTGAGCCTATACAGAGCAAAAAGTTCTAATTACTCTGAAAAATAAACCCATGGGCATTACAAATTGAGCACCCAAAAATTAGCAGATACTTTGTAACTTGACTTTAATCTTTCAGCCTTGGCTTTCCTTGTGTAAAATGACAATAATACTACCTCATCTCATATGCATATGCTGAAGATCAATTAACTAATGATAGTAAAGAATGAAGGTCTTATGATGAAAACATCACAGAAAAGTCCATGGGAGAGTTACTAATTCTGCCTTCAGAGGAAAACTTGAGTAACGTTCAGTAACTGAGGCCAATGAAATATGAAGGAAAAATAAAATACTGAATAGTAACTTTTTAAGCTCAGCTGATAACAAATGGAAATAAACAGAAAACCTTTAAAGCACAGAATCTTTTTTCATACCTGATATGCTTAAAAACAAACAAATAAAAAAAAACCAAGCAAGCTCCTGAATATCTTTGGCTATACAAAGGTATCTTTATCTTTTCTCCAATTACATAGTTAGTCAAGGAAAAGATGGTTTCTCTCTTATACACCTATTTCAAAGTAGATGCATACTGTCAAGACTTTTTAAACAGGTTGTTTGTTGCTGCAATGATGTAACTGTACTAAACTGGTCTGCTTATATATTATGGAAGGGGTGTCATAAACCAGCAACATACTGTTATGGTTGCTTACAGGCTATTTTGCAGCAATGCCTTTAGCAAAGGAAGCTTATCTGGGAAATGTTCAGAAAAGAATTCTACAATTTGGAGTGTTTTAGAGAACCTACCTGACAGTGAAAGACTTGAGCCAAAACTGTTTATTTACCAGCAGACCTGTGGGGAAATTAAACCCTGGAACTACTAAGGACTGGGGCAGACTCTCTATCAGACAGTAGACTTTCAGCCAAGACCAGAGGTTTTTCTAAAAAGAAACTTCTATAGCTTAATTGGAAGACCAGGGCTTCATGCAGGAAATAATGAATTGAATTCTTTGGTGATATGTAGGAGTTCAGACAAGATGATTAGAAAAGTTCCCTAGGGCCTAAAAGTCCATGAACCATTTCTCTATTACACAGTGCTTTGGGTTTGCTGTATGCTTCAGCAAGATATTTTCTAATAAGCTATAGGGTGGGCTTGGCAGAAGTGCTTAAGTCTGCCTTAACTCTGGTCCCATGGAGACATCCTCATGCTCAGCGGAGCAGCATTAAGCTAGTACTAAGTGCCCCTGAAAGTTGTACCTGAAGGAGAATAAWGCACATTTAGATAGTTAATTTGAGGAACTAGTTGCCATTTTTATGCTACTGATATGGCTTATAGCTATGCTGGTTCTGAGAGATTAAAATTGCATTTGTATGATAGCTTTTGTAACAGCATCCTTTTACGTCGGAAAATTGTTGCTTATAAACACATGCTGACCTAATATGACCACTAGAGACTGCTGATTATAGCAGGGGGATAAACTAGGAAGGATGAAACCAGTCATCATGTAAGTATACTAAGGTTTAGTTATGTTTTTTCTTCCTAAGCAAAATAACTTAATTTTTTAGCAGAGCAATCCCCCCAAAATAACAACACCCACAAAGCTTTTAGATCAAAGAACAGCATAGGAGTCTTCTAGCACAGACATTCAAAAGAAGGTCAAGGAAGTATGTCTTCAAAATGATGCTATATACATAAACGATTTGGATTTTTTATCTGAAATGATACTTGTCTCTGCATGTTGTTTGCCTCTTTCCCTCAACAATGTCTGTTTTTTACCAGCTATAAGATTTTGAAATAGATTGGCTTCACCCCTGTTGTTAAAGAAATGGGAAAAGGCAGGATTGTGACTAAAATCAATAACTTTTCGCATACTTACTTTTTCTGTTGCAACGTCTCATGTTTTGCTAGGTCATGAATAAGCAGTTGTGAAATACATGTTGTTTACTTTTCTAGCTAGCATGTAGCATGTGTTCTGCTTTTTCTTTCTTCTTTTTTTAATATACCCTAAATTCCTAATATATTATTCCCAGAAAGTGAAAAAGTCCCCTGAGAAGTCAGAATGCTCAAGTCTTACAGAAGTCCTATGAGTTAACCTGATTACATGGCAGGTACATATGTAATAGAATAGTTAAACTTCTCTGGAACTCTTCTTGTTTCAGTCAGAATTAAAGCTATATGTTCATAATTACATTCTCTAGTCTTTGAGTAACCTTGTTTCAGTTCATTGGGCATCTTAGCAGTATTCAGAATGTATTGCCATGAAACATGCATAAAACTTAGCTGAAAATATCTTGAGTCTTCTTCTACAGCTCTTCATCTTTATTGCAAGGTTATAACAGGAGATTCAGGAAAAAATTAGTGGCCTGCACTATATGCCAACAACTATGAGCTCCTTGTGCTTTTTTGCTCTTTTTAAAAATTATTTCTATATATATATTACAGTCCTCTTTCAGAATTGTTTCATTACTCATGCTATCTAATTTAGACTTTGTAGAACCTATGGGAGATGTAATTATACATTGCAGTCACAATTTTAACAGTATCACTCTCATTGAATGGTACACACTGGATGAACTTCAAAATCTTTTGGGCAACCATTGTATTACTTTGGGGGCAAAACTGACACTTTTAATCTCTTTTAGCTCCCAGAATGAACCTCAAAGTTTCAGGGGTCATTCAGGCCTTAAAATTTACGTATATACATCATCTTTAAATCCTTTCCTTCCAGATCTAACAGTGGCTGCCAAGGGGCCTTAAACCTGGCTTCCTAAAAATAAAGAAGTGGCTATTAGTATATTCCAAAGGTGCAGGGAAACTAGAGATAGTGTGAAGACAAAATGAAGGTCCATACACATACCTGCTCTTAACTAAACCTTAATATTTTCCTGAGAGTCTGAAGAGCTCCGTGAAGCCTATTACTTGCTGTAGAAGAGACAAGCAGTTTATACTGGCTAGTTTTGTTTTCTCATCTGAGTGCCTGGGAGCAATTTTTGTAGGCAGCAGTTGACAGTGCATTCCAGTTCCCTCTGCATTTTGGGCCTAGATCTTGCTACACACAAAATCTTGTCACGGGCAAAAGGGAACTCAGCATACATAGTGAGACAGGAATTTGTTGAGAGGTAGTTGATAACATATTCTAAAGGTCTAATTAAAAAAACAAAAAGGAGTTATTGTTAGTCCAATTACAATAATACTAACACACTCTCCAAATCTGTGCAAATTATGTTGTTCAAATTAAGGTAGAAAAGTCTCATTAATAATTATGTTTGCACTGTTACATAAGTGGACATTCTAGTTTCTTCCCAATGTCCCTCTGTGTGCCACGGTCCCACCTAAGCAAAGAGGTTGGGGTGAACACCGGCAGGTTACAACACATAGCCAGCACCTGGAGGTCTTCACCAGGAACACTTATTTTCCAGTAGGTGTCTTCCTTTAGCAAGCAGTTGTAATACTAGTCAGCCAGTTTAAATACAGGTTCGTATATTTTATGTGAACTGGAAGCATTAGCTTTCATTAYTGGTGCTGATTTTTGATGCCTACATTTTTTTTTCTTTGTTTTCTCTAATTTATTAGCTTATCAATATAGATAAATTTTTGATTTTAGTTAGAAAAAGTAATTACAGTTTCTGTTTAGAGCAATTTAATACAATGCATTTTGCTGATTTTTTTTGAATTTGGACAAATAATTGCTCCTACATAGGTTATGTTTGCTTAAGAACTTACAGTACCTGCAGAGCTTCTTCACTTTGATTTTTGAAATTACAGAGATAAATTAGTCTTACCTTAAGTATTTTACTGATTAGAAGACTGAGGCACAAAGCAGCTTGTTTATAGCCAAAAATAAAGATTTAGAAGATATGCAAAATACAGAATTATTGGGTTTTTTTGTACCCTGTCCCTTCATTGTCAGCAAGTATTATCATAAATGAACATTTTCCTCTGCCCAAAGTATTTGGGAACAGTTGGATTGGATCATACATAGGAATTTCCATTTATGTCCTTTCCAGAACTGTCTGTTGTCAAAGCAGTGCAGACTGAAGTCATTTGTAGCCAATGCAATCTTCAAGTTGATGAGAGGAAAGGAAGATTTGAAGACATTAAAGGCATATATTTAATTTAACTAAATTAATCTGTGATGTAGCCTGGTCTTTACACTGATTTTGTGGTTCTGCTGCTTTTGGGAGGCACAAGAGTTGTCAACAGAAGATAAATATGACGAGGACAAAAATTCTGGAACCTCTCCTGGATCTCAAGGGAAACTCCAGCGATTCTTCCTACCAGCTTTCTGACCCAGCACCGCAGCTCCTGGCTTGGGGAGAAGCTCATCCCGGCTGTCCTAGATGAGCTGTGGTGTGTGTGGTCTGTGTCCACAAGGACGGGCTTGGTGAATCTCAGGCTGTGAGGTCTTTCCTCACCCGGATCCTGCAGATCAGTAGGAAAATAGAGACTCCAATTTGGTCTCCACCAGAAGTCCACTTTTCTTAATAAGTCTCCCCCATGGAGTCTCAGGGGTACTTTTATATGAAGCTTCTTTTACCTCAGTGAATCTATCATCACTCATTGGTACAACAGAACAGCATGACGGTATTTCCCTAAAAATATGAGTGCTGTGTTTTTTTTCTTTGTCTTTTACTTATAGACTTCTTAAAATAAACATAAAATCCCCATACTCTTCTCATATGGGTAACTAAATGAGCTACATTTGTAGATCTATTCTTCTGTGTAACACAATTATTAAGGGGAGCACCTAGCCCCTCTTAATTAGGCCATCAGTTTTTGGCCTAAATACTGGATGGTTTGTTTGCTTTACCTTAGTTTAGCTAAGCTAAAAAGGTAGAGTTTACCACCAGCATTCAGACAGCTGTCTTCCATGTTCTCTTTCAGATGAGTACATATATATACCTTGTGAAAATTTTCATTTGTAATCTGTAAACTTAGTCAGAAAGTTTTATTTCTATTTCTATTTCACCAGAAAGTGGGTCAGTTCTTCTTTTGGAATGTTGCTCCATAGTTTCAGTTGTATTTATATATTCCAAACATGTTCAAGAACTGCACTACTTTGAGTACTTCAGGGTGTTCAGTAACTTTTCTTTTTCACTAATAATTGTTTCTTTTTTTGATCCTGTTTGCAGCTATTGGAGATCTGTGTATTGTAAAGAGCTCTTCTTTTTTATTTTAGGATAAACTTAAATACTTTATTTTTTACAGTAACAATAGTGGTCAGTGAGCAAAAGCTGTTTTCATAATAGTTAGAAAAGATTCATTTTTCAGAAAAAGTCTGACATTCACAAATCACCTGTTTCTTTGACTTCTATAAGAGAAAAAAATCCAAGCAGCAAAATTAAAGAGTTTCAGAGATGGACATCTCTGAAGTGCCTAGTTATCCATTTTTCCATTAACAGTAGCACATTCTGTTATTGCAGTTTTTGATTTACAACCTCAAATAGGCTTTGAAAAATATAATAGAACATCTTTAATTAAATCCCCAAAACTCACATTCAGGGATAAATAATAATCCATCAGCTATTTCATTCTCTAACAGTACCCAGGAGAACTTGACAGTCTTAATCACTTCAGCCATTTATACCTTCATTTTCAGCTTTGTTTCTGTTGAGCCATTTAGTGGAGTTTATCTAAATTACAGTATCTTTTTTTTATCACACGTCGTAGCTGTAACACAGAAACTAATTTCAGGTGCAAAATGGAATATCTCCGAAGCACAGACATCAGTGGCATAGGCGCGTTAGAATGAAAAGTTACCTGTCACTGACTGATATTTGTCTCTGTAATGAGCTGAAACATCCAGGAACTGTGGCTTTAGTGAATTTAGGAGCCATAAGCAGTAGTACAGCAGAATTCTAAACATATTAGAGCACATGCAATTGCCTGCATTTTACTTACAGCACAGAACAGCTTTAGGGGATAGAAACAGTTGTATTAATGTGAACAAAGTTTTGAACTATGTCACATCATTTCTACAGGTTTATGAAAAGTYAAAGTAAATACTCACACGCTTCTGAAACACTTGTATTAACACTATTCTAGTTCCTTTTGACTATTTTGTGGCTAAAATAACATTTAATTCTCTTTTAATGCTTTACCTTTGGTACAATATCCAATTCTTTTAAAATATATTCTTCATGTGAAGTAAATGGATGTGACCTAGCATCGTCAGACTGCTTTCTGATGTACCAGTACATCTGACCGAAATGACAACTAAAAATTTTTCTTCACTGCACAGTGAAAAAAGTGTTAAGTAGGATCATTCACTGTGATTTTTTTTTACTTACCTTTAATCCACCATTTTTTAAATCCTGGAGTTTCCATACCTTGTTAATGCTGAACATATACAACTGCAACAAATATAACGGTATCTATTTGAACCCTGCTCATATTAATATCATACACTCTCTGCGTTTAATGATTTCCCCTTAATATTTTTTCACATTCTTCTAAGGCTGTCAAATAAATTTATTTGAGTGTGGGTTTGTCTCTGTGAAAAGGAGTGAGAATTCAGCAATATAACAGTATTACGTTTTGKTTTTTTTTTCCAGAATAGACAGCTCTCAAACAGATTAGCAGTGGCAAATTCATCARTCACAGGACAGACATTTCGGGGGTTTGACATTTTGGGGTTAGAATTTTGCCATCGCTAAGCAGTTTCAATAGCATGTTCATGAAGAACTGTGCACCTGTTCATCAACAGAGTTTAAGGCTTTTGCTTTATACTCATCCAGCCGTTAAATTCCACCAGTGTCTTGGTAATGYAACAAGCAGGACGGCAGGTTCTTCCTGTGGTCCCACACACCAGGCACAGGTGGGTGACTGCCAGGAAAGGAGCTGTGCTGTGCCATCGTAGAGGAGCATACGTGTCTCTGCTCCGACCAAGCATCTGTCCATGAGCAAAGAGGGAAGACTGGAGGAAAGGCATAAAAATGATGCATAAAATACCCTACATACACATTTTAGTCCAAATTTACTGATACAGCCACACAAGAGGGTGTAGAAAGAGTGAAGGTAACTGGTGTTTTGACTTCAGGTTAATGGGAAGCCAAAATATTAGACTGGATGTTTCTCTATAAATAATTTTATATATGAAGATGAGGAAGGTAAAATACTAATTTCACAGAGTATGGTGCAAGCATGACATCACTCTTTGGTGCAATACTCTGAAGCTGCATCGCTAAAAGCAGATCCCTAATAGGAAGCAGGTGGAAAGGTGACTGATGCCCTCCTGCTCTGTGTCTCTGTCGGATCATGTCATGGGCACGGTCTCGTGGAGCGGGACAGGCAAACACTGCCCCACCGCAGTGCCATGCCACACCATGCCACATGAGCTGCTCCTCTCCGCCTTCCCTGTCTGATGTGTGTGCTTTCATGGGCAAAGGCAACATGGTGGGAATGGGCACCTTTTCAGGAGACATCCAGTGGATAGGAAGTGAGGGCTAACGGGTGAACAGAGTGGAGCAGGCAGAAAGAGTCAAAGGAGCAGGAAATCCTGTCCATGTAAGACCATTAAGACCACATGGGCCCTATGCTACAAATGCTTAGGACCTGCCTCCTGCAGGTTTCCTTCTTGTCCTCTCCCTCATTCTATTAACTTCTTTTACAAAACAAAATTGAATAATGAGTGTGCCATAATGATCTCCAAAGAGGACAGTTTTTTTTCCCCAAGTATTTCATGAGTTCTCAGTGTGATCATTTTTCTCATTTTGAAATGATATGATCTATCTATTAATTATACACAGTCTAAATGTAAACATTTTTAAAATTCATTTTTCTCTTTGATGGGTTATGAGTCAAGAGTATCACTGTGAGTGTACAAATGCATTTCCTCATGCATTTTCGTTATCAACGTATTGCAGCTACTGTCATTCCTTCTACCTTGAACCAAAGCTCACTGGTATAGGTGTAAATTTCATACCCATTCACACAGCCTTCTGATAGATCTTATGTGAAGGTAGGCATTCTTCAAAGTCTTTCCCCTGTCATGGCAAATAATGTTGCAAGAGAAGTTAAGTACATTATAAGATATATTTTTTACAGTAGTTGTGATGAATTGAAACTGAAGATGACAGGACAGATAAACACCATATTTTAATCAAACTTCCTTAAAAGGACTTTTCTTGGAGGAAACTGGACTCACAATAACAGAACTGGTTGCAATTTACACCCTCTGCTATTAACCTATATATTTAGTAACTCCTGTTTGAGGTAAATGCCCTTTATTTTGCATATGTGTCATAAAGCACGTTACTTTTTTTGTAAGCCACTCACAGTTCTAAAAAGAAAGGAGAAAACCACGAAACATAATTGGCCTGTTTCTAGTGTGACATTAGAGTAAACCAGGAGTAATTACATAAAGCCAATGAAAGCAAAACCAGGCCAGCTACTTCAGATGCTCAATTGCTCAATTTTATTTTGTGATTAAAAAAATATTTATAAAAAGTGCTTTAGGAAACACAAGAATTGCAATATGTAAGCCATCAAGTACTACATGGGAGGAGGCAGGTGTTGGTGTATTTTCCTAACACTTAAATATTTAGCACAGTCATTAAATTTTACATTGCACATATGCATACATTTCCAGCCAAGCAAATGCATGCAATAGAAATTTCAGCACTTGTCCCACATATTCAGTTTTGGAGAATCTGCCCCTTGTTGGCAATGAATGAACAAGTGAATGAGCAAAGAGCAGCATAAGCATGGCTGCTGCATCTAAATCAAGTGAGCTTCAGGAAAAAATAAGCAAATGGAGATACAAGTGTTGCTGTTCCCTGCTGACTTTTTATATCACCACCTCCCCCTTTGGAACACATTTTGAAATCTTACATTAATGAATTATTAGATGGTTTCTCTTTTCACAAGATATTCTTTAAGACTTCAGAATTCTTAAAAAAAAAAGGTTGGAAGATGAATGCAGAATTATGTATAAGACAATTCAGCAGATTTAGCATCTCTGAGTTGTCAATGTATTCATGTTCGATTCTAAACAAAGGATGATTTAAAGCCATGGTAATTAAAAGCACATCTTTTATGAATGTGATTCAGTAATACACTCCACTCAGGAAGTTCTCAGTGATTGAGAATCTGTAGTTTCGCAGCTCTCAAGAATACCGTAGGTTTCATCCACAGGCAGATTTGCATGACTCCAGCAAAGATATGAATGCTTCTCCCTCCTGCCCATTCCCGTCTGTAGCCAAGTCCCTCAGTGGCTGCCAGAAAGAAGGCAGGCTTGCTTGCCTCCCACCAGAGAGTTAGCTTTCCTTTTTTTCATTACTCCAGCCCACCAAGCGCACGCACTGGGGCAGCRTCCGTTCGTAGCCCTGTAAGCTCCCTGACTCCCCAAGGCTGAGCCGAGCGCTGTCAGAGCCAGTTGCACCTCCAGTGCTGCAGCTCCAAAGAGACTGCAACTGATTAAATAAGAAATACACTTTATACGTGCAGAGGAAAGTCCTTTCCCAGGGAATGCAGAGAACTGGGAAATATTGAGAGTGATGCCCAGAGATGCAATTTGAGGGGAACAACTCCTATCTTTTTCACCTGCTTTCTAGCACTGAAGTCTGATAAGAACTTTAAAAATTACTTTCTTGTTCCAGGGGGACAGAGAGAGTCTAGGTATCTGGTCAGATAGTTGGTCCTGAACCAATGCATGCTTTTTTTTTTTTTTAATATTGCATTAATCTAAATCTCTCTGTAAGAAGTTATTAAATGTTTAACTACCGATGGTAATAAAYTGGATTTGATATTCCCTTTATACTGTGGGTTTTGCATTCGATTTAAGATTTTATATGAACTTTCTATACAAATCTGTGTATACAAATCTGTATACAAACCTGCCATTAACCATCCACTTAATTGTGAAATACTTTTAAATTAAATAAAATTCAGATAGGAATTCTTCACGAAATATCTTTTAAAGATTTTTCTAGTTTTGTTGGTGATAGTCGTCACTCCCATTAAATGTGCATTTTACAGTTATTAGCTGACGATTTGGTATTCAAGAATACAGTTTATGAAGTTGAAAAAGCAAGCCATTGTCTTCAATCCTAGAATGAATAGTTAACAATCAAGTTGAAAATTGAACTAGGTCTATGTGTTCTTGGTTGTACTCTTTTCATTATGATGCCACAGGAAATATAAAGATCAAGTTATATTGATCTTCTGAAATGTATTTGAAGTCTGTTTTTCTGCAGGTTTAAAGCAGCTTTGTTGTTTGCTAGGGCATGTGGTAGAAATTTCGTATACAACACCTAACAATGCAAACCCAAAAATGCACTTAATACTTTTTTAACCCTTAGCCTGAGCCATTGGATTGTATTTTCAGGTTTTCTTTTAATGTCATTCAATAGAATTAAAGATCCACAAAGGTACCTGTAAAACAGGAAAAGGCATCAGCAAATTTTCAATTTTTGCTGTTCATTTCAGGGTCAATATAAGCTCCTCTACAAGCTCAACTGTCAGTCTGCAAGTTGTAATAGCATCATCACATTCCTAAGAAAGTCTTCTTTTGACATTAAAAGTCTGTTCTTCCCTCAAGAGTACTGATTTTTTGTTTCTGTTTTTATAGGATTAACAGAAATAACTGATTTTTTTTTTCCTTCTCCATATGTAATACTACCAAGCAAATGGTTTTCCTGTCTTGGATTGGCTTTCCTGAGAAAAAGAGAGATCTGTATCTCCCACTGTTCACTCCTCAGTGTTAATTTCCTCTGTCATAAGGAAAGGTAGCTGCACTGAATGCATGAGACTGTAAAATGCCCAGCCTCTTCCAGGGGACGTCAGTCATTTCATCATCTTCTCCTCTCTCCCATAGGTTGTTCCAAAGTCATTCAGGATAGCTCTAGCTCCAGTTGAAGTTTTGTATTAAACAGTCAGGATTTATGTCTTAATGTACTGCTATCTGCTGTTACTCTGCCTATGAAAAAAAGCAGCCAGTGATGACCTCTGCATTGAAGGTCGAAGAGGCAGCAGCATGCAAGCAGTAGCATCAGACAGAGAGGAGACAAGTCAGGATAACTGAATACTACACCTGAGCTGTGCTGCTCAGTCATTTAGGTCTGCTGTGACCCCAAAGTAACATCATTTTTAGGAAAAATTTGTCAAGATTTCTGCCATATGTGACCCAAGGGCCCACCATACAGATGTTTCAACTTCTGGTCACTTACTAGTGTTGCTTACTCTCTAGGTGAAAAAGAAGCCTGAGCTCTGAACAAACACTACATTTTGTAATAATATATAGGATTCTTCATGGCTCTTTACATGTCTTCAGAAACATTATCAAAGTTTCACCTGCATCTATGAGAACAAGAAACTTAGACTTCTTGATAAGACCTGAATTCTCAAAAAAAAAAAAAAAGAAAGAAAGAAAGAGAGAGAATTGGATTCAGACAAAAAAGTAAATCTGTGACGAAAAAGAATCCATCATATAAGATTGACGCAACATGATGACAGCATTTAACATTCATTCTCAGTCATCTGGACAGCCATATACCCTGGCGTCGTCCTTGTGCCAACCGAGACATGCCAGGGTCCATCCAGGTCAAGTAGCTGTGCCGTACAGCTTCCAACCCTCAGTCCTGCCGGCAAAATATAGACTTCAACCCGCTCCTGCCAGCCTCAATAGTGCTTTGTGAAACAGCGTATCTGACACACCATGGCAGAAAGGAGTAAATGCAAAGGGAGGTTCTGACTAATATTCTCCTGGGCATCAGCAACTGCTGGCCAACAACATGCGTCTATAAAGTAGTTGGAGAACAACAAGCGAGTAAACAATATAGTATCCAAGTGTTCTTCATTAATGTCTATAAACAACTTGCATTTCTTTTAATGTAAGAAAAGACACAGACTTTCAGAGTCAATAAATCAGGTACAAAGTTTAAATGTACTTAACTAAATATACTGGTCCTAGCTTTTAAGGTAAGGCTTTCCCAAGAACACGTCAGACTTACTCTTAATAAATCAGATTCTCTTACACTCTAGGAAGCTAGTATATGATTAAAAGCCAGAGTAATGCTTGATCACATAATACATATAGCTTGCTTTTCTTTTCTCTGTCCAAAAATTAAGACTTTGTTGATGACTTTGAAACTTGAAATCTACAGTTGCTTACTTCTTTCCTTCTTCCTCTTCCTCTCATTGCAGTTTGCATAGGCCAACAAAAAGAAAGTTTTGATCAGTATAAGAAACTCTCTAGGCTTTACACAAATTTGCTGTTGTCATGGAAAATTGAGATTGATTTTTACATAATGGAAAATTATGGATTGATTCAGTAAACCAATACCAATATGAGTTCAGAAAAGACCAGACTTCAGGATTAAAGCCTGTGATTTTACAGAGCAGTTAACAATGTGTTTATATTTCCTATCAAGACTTCTTAAAGAGAGGAAGGTACGTGTTTTTTTTCAGAGCCATTAGATGAAGAAATGAGTGAAAGCAGTAGCTCTTCTAATAATTGCCAACATTTCAATTTTACCCCCATTCAAAATTTTCAAAAGTTAATTGCAACTTTTATTGGAACTGGAATCAATATTTACATATCATTGTTTTATCTCTCTCATATCACACCAGACTGTCAAAAAATGACCAGTACTTTAAAGGAACTTATATTTAAGGATTTATGGATAGGTGAAGTGGACTGGTTCATTGTAGTTAGAAGTAACCAAAGGTCAATGATGCACAAACCTGAATATCTGTATTTTTTCATATTCTAGTTGAAG
The DNA here is from genome assembly GCF_003343035.1 of Apteryx rowi. NCBI lineage: Eukaryota > Metazoa > Chordata > Aves > Apterygiformes > Apterygidae > Apteryx > Apteryx rowi. The sequence continues at coordinate 2,017,144 of NW_020450883.1, read as the reverse complement.
TTAGAAGGATTGTATTTGAAAATAAGGTATTCATAATAATAAGCACTTGCAAATTAGGCTTCTTATATTACAGTTTTCTTAATACTTAGCACATTTCTGTTTTCTTAAAAAAACCCAAAACCTTCTAGTGAGTATTTTCAAGAGTCTATCCTATCTCCTGTACTTTGTTTATACTACACCAATGACAGAACTAACAGAAACAATCTAAACATGGTGAAAGATCATTTGTATATTCAATACCAAATCCAGACACACGCCTTTCCTTTTAAGGAGTACTTACCTGTTTTTGAAAGGAGAGAGAAAAGAAAAATTCAAATTTGAATGGCAATATTGTAAAACACAAATGGAGAAATTGACCATGAATAAAAGGAAAGTATGGATATTAAAAAAAAAGTAAAAATAGAGGAGTATACTAAGATTGAAATGTTAAAATTATAAAAAAAATCAAAGTTTAGTTTAAAGACATGCTGGAAAAGCCTAAGGAAGGGACGATATAATGTGATTGTCTACAAAAGCCAAGGTTTGTGCCTGATGACACAACTGTTGTCTTTCATTCTTTTTTATGCATGTAGATATTTAATCTTATTTTCTTAATCTCTAAAAATTCTTGGCTTYAGAAGCAGGAATGATTACAGGGTCTGTTTTTGTGTCTATCATTATTATTATGAAAAAAAAGTCTTAATTTTTTGAATGTCTTTTTGTCAAAGAGTAAATCAGTATTTCAGTAGAGTTTTTGTGTTGCTAGTGTACCATTGCCACTTGACTGGTAACCTTTTCTATTTAAAACTATTTTTTATTTTTTTAGATATAGAGTCTTCAGCATTGTTTACAAACAAAAAAAAAGYCCATGTTCAGATAATTGAAAAGTATTGGGTCAGTAAGACACATACAGTTATGGGCATGCATTTTAATCATGTACATGTGCATGCTTTATTTAATGATAGGCATGTCTCAGCTGCATATACACCAAGCACTGGCATATCTGCAAATGGTTTAATGATCTCCAGTGTTGATATTAGTTGCATATAACTGTTGGGAATTTTGAGGCTTCTAAAACACAGAATTTTTTGTAGATTTTTCAGCTTTACCTTCAGAATTAGAAAATCTAGAAGAATGTTCTTTAAGAAACTAAGGTTCACTTGTATCTTGATATTGTGAAGTGATGGGAAGATTTTGCCAAATTAGATTTTGGGATCACTACTTATATATCTGTATAAATAGCTTTATTTTCTTCGAAATTAGTGGACACTCAGCACTTTCCAAGGTAAAGATTTAGTAGCCTGATTTGAGTTATCCACTTTTAAAAATCCAGTGTTCCACGTTTGCATTCATTCTGTTTATACTTTTCTGTAGCTTTATTTTCAGTTTACAATTTGTAAGGTAAATACTCCCTGAATTATGAATGTTGTATTACTGACATAAAGATAGAATGCATATTTCAGTTTATTGATTTGTGCCACTAACCTCTGCTCCAGGAGAATTCTTCATTTATCTGAGCAACTGATTGTTTCTTCAACACATCTAGTATTTATTGAATTTGAGTGAAGAAACTCACTGAACCTTGTTATTTTTTCAAGTATGCTACCTAATCTCATGAAGTTATCTGACAGCAACCTGTTAAAATATAACATAGGTATATCTGCAGAGTGGGTGGGAAAAGTGTGAAGAAGGGGAAAACATAACTATATTCATAGTTTAACTGAAGCCTTGTTTTCCTCTTTCTAGAAGATAAAGTATGTTCTCTTTTTACAAATTTTTTCTTGATTGAGCTGAAACATTGTGTGAAACATTGACCATATCAATATATGAGCTGCCGGCTTTTGGCAAGAGTGAACTTCATGATAATGCTTACTGCTCATTCACCATAAGGAAAAAATAAGAATGTTTTATGTGAAAAAATAAAGCCAGTTGTAATAACAATCACAAATAGTTGAAAGCTATAGACAGTTTTTTATCAGGAGAAACTTGTTATTTCATTAAAATATCTGCTTTGGTACTAGCACCTAAGTGAATGCGTAACAATTTGTTTCTAAAGTTTATTTTTATTGTGAGATTTTGAAATCTCACATAATAGCATACACAGGTCTCTGGATCTGTCTTCCCATCTGTAAGTTTCCCACTAAATTTTAGTGTCTTCATGTGTACTGTAAGACCATGGCCTGGGATTTGCCTAAACAAGAAGCTGCTAGTCTTTCTTCGATGCATCTGCAATTGCAGAGAGTGCAGACAGCTGAACAAGACAGGGATATGTTAGTAGAGTTCCTTCTTGATCTGATAATTCACCTTCCTTTTCAATATCTTCAATCTATTCACCTCCAGATTACACTGTACATCCATCTACTTACTCATCCACTGGGAAAAAGATAGGGTGTGTTGGCTGTCTGAGAAAATGGTTTCACTCTGGTCCCAGATAATGCCTGATCTGACTTTCTGTCATTCAGTAGATGTATATTAGATTTTTTAAAATATGAACAAGGAAGAATCTTAGACTGTTTTAGTACTTGTACTGTGTTTGTTGTTGCTGTTGTTGTTTGTTGTTTGTTGTTGTTGTTTGTTGTTGTTGTTGTTACTTATTTAGGGCAAAATAGGTTGAATGGTGCATAACACACTGGTATTTTGGAAAACAATTTGTCCAGACTTCCAACTTTCTACCCATGGGCTAAGAATACTGTTTGATATCTTTTGAGATTTGGTGGCCTATCAGCTACCTTTTATTCACCAGCATCCCTGCTCTATCTAATGCAGGCCTAGAATGCATTAATTAATATTAATTAATAAAGGCCTAATCTAGGCCTCTCCATTACCTCTGAATGGCTCAGCTCCCATTCAGTGCTGGCCTGGAGAAACAAACAACTGGTACATGCTGGGAGCCCCTAGTCCTGGCATGTGATGTGCAATGCATCAGTCCCTTCCCAAGTCTATTGATTCTGCTCTCAAGGTTGAGCTGGAATTTGGCCGCTGTTAGCTGGACTACTCATATCCATGGTGATGAGCCAACACACCAGTCTGCTGGGGACTCTGGAGCTCAGAAGTACTTATTCATGTGTTAGGACATGAGACTTTCTTTTTTCAAAGACAATGTTAAGTAAAGAAGTTTTAGTCACTAGTCAGTCCTGGTGCTGCAGGCTGAAAGAGTATAATGGAGCTATAGGAGGAGTGAAGCCATCCAAACAAATATTTTATTGTATAGTGTTATTTCCATCTTGAAGATCAGATTTTACTTTTCTGGTTGAAAGTAACAAACACCGTGTTTGTTTCAAACAAAAGACTGAACCCACCATACGCATCTGTTCCAAAACAAAGGACAAGTTTTACTTCCTTTCTTCTTAAATTCTTTCAGTTAGAGATTTGCTTATCCAGGGTTCTGGAATCAGATCTTCACAGAAGTAAAGAAGGCTTTTCAATGCAAATACGACTTTTGCAACCTCGTATTTATTTTACAAGCAGATAGCAACAGTTAAAGGTTTGTTTTTGTTTTTTTTTAATCTGCTGCACCATGACTGCTGATGTCAAATTCATTTGTTCATTGGCAATATGGGAATTTTGTATTAAACATAATCTCCTGGCGTAGGCTCAAAGTGCTGTCCCACTCCTGCAGCAATAAAGGTCTTATTCCATTATAAACAGGTATCAGGTTCCATGCTTTGGCACCTAGACTAGCTAAGACTGTCACTCCCTAAATATGAATAATATCTCTAGTTTCTTGGGGAGCCCCGTACTGCATCACAAATTTGTCTTTGTAGGGTTGCATGCATGAGAAGAGGGGAATTGCAACTGTTTCTGACCGGTCCTTAGAACCCCAGCTTTGACAARCAGTTTCAGAAGTCATTGGTCAAAGTAGTAGGACAGCTTGTTCAACCAGCATGACAAAGAAAATGACCTTGGAGTCAAAAATCACTATGTAAAGTCATCTCATCGTCCTGTGAATTGACTGTAAGTCAAGATACTGTCAGAAATACTGTTATCATTCTTGTCCTCTAAGTAGATGAAACTTCCCACAACTCTGTCATTAATTTATGCATAAATTCTGGTTCTTTTCAATAAAAATGATAATCTGCATGTGGCTGTTTGAAAGAAAAAGAACAGAGTTCTGAACTGTGACTGTGTGCATCGGAAATACATTTATCTGAGCTGGCAATGTGCAAATCAGTAGAAACATATCTTCATCTGTAAATATGTAGTGTTACCCATGCTGATTCAGTTTTTAGAATGTTTTATTCAGCTTTGAAAAAATCTTGTGGACATTGTTGTCCCATTATTTTGGAATTGTATTTATTTGGATTTTGGGGGGAAATACAAATCCCCAGAGTTTTTCTTTGATGTCCTGTGACATCAAACTTAATGAAATGCAGGGCTTATCCAGCTTTCATTTCTATATCTAGATTTTTGTTGTTGTTGTTGACCTTTGAATCTGACTGATTCTCACATGGGTCCAAATAAAAGTATAGATGGATAACTTTCTAGGAAAAAAGCATACTTATTAGGACAAACAAGACAAAACTCAAAACAATATATATTTTTATGAAAAATTTGTATGTTTCAGTGATAATAAAAATGTATTTTTAAATCAAATCTAATGCCTCTTATGCAGTTTTCATTTATTACAATAATGATGTTTAATATTGTTCTGATGGAAGTGTCCTTCATCCCTACTACAGTAGTAAATAATTAAAATTGCACTTACTTTTTACTAACTGTCATTATTTCTTTTCATCTATTTATTATTAGGTGTTGTAGCTTATAGAAGTTGAAAAAGTTTCTTCGTATAAATCAAACTCACACTTTTAAGATATTTTAAAAATATATATATTTTTTCTTATGCATTTAAATGGAAAACAATAGGCATCTGCAAAATTATTCCTTGGTCCTCAGTAATAGTTCTGCAAATGCAGAAGGTTGTTAGACTGGTTCCTCTTTATAAATGTTCAAAAAACCACCATTATGATCAATCTATTATAGATGATATGCTGATTCTCTTAAATATTTTTTGATAATGCATTGACTAAACACATACCCTTCTTTTGTAGGTAGTTCTGACTTAATTTTCCTAATACAGTTTGTACTAAAATGCATATACATGTATACATACACAGCACAATTTTGTCCTCATGGAGAACAACACAGCTACCGAGAAATGTCTATGATAATTCTGTCAGAATAGAATGGTCCAACAATAGCTTTAAAACTCTTTTAATTTGTGTTAAATTTTCCTTTTTTTTTTTTTTAATTATGCTGGATTATGGTATCTTCTGTAAAAGCCGTCAGAATGATCTGTTTCTGTTTTTCGCTGTCTTTTTTTCCTAATGCAAGACAAAAATTCATATTAGTAGGACATTCCTTACTCTCTTAGAAATATGATATAATCCCCCAAAATAAAATAAGACAGAAATATGATGGTGTCACTAATCAAATGACCTCTGTTCTCATTTTGTTCACACAGTTCCTAGATACAGCTTCATGGAACCAGTTCTAGAGGTGTCCCCCCCCCAACCCTCCACCCCCCCCGAAAAAGAAAAAGAAATACTGGCTCATTAAGTATCATTAGCTGTTATTTCCATTCATGGAAATTTAAGGTGTAGGGCTCTTTATGTTTTCTGCTTGAGGAAATTAAGTCTTAGAAAGTGAAGGGTGAAAAGGAAAGGGAAGAAAATGTGTTTGAGGAAGGATCTTATTAAGCTGAATATCTTATAAAGACTTCTTTCAGTTTCTCTTTTGAATGTTTGCCTCTCTTACCTGTATTAATAATCCTGAATGGGACCCCATCACCTGAAACAGAATATGGTTTTTACTCTTAGGTTTATTAACATCCCTAGCTGAATGTGGAAGCCTGGAAATAAGCAATAGATTTTTATAGAAAAGCAGTGTGAACAGAGATGGAAGGTTTTTGTTAATATAAATAGACAGGTATGTTGTTACACAGTCTTCTGCATTTTTTAGCTGCATATTAAACCTGAAACTGCATATTGTTAAGTTCCTTTCCAAGCCATTCTATTAAGTCAGCTACTGAATTTTCTTAATGTAGTTCAAACTCCCTGGTGTTTGAACCTCCAGTAATTATCAGAGTTTTTGGAAATGTTCCTGTCTCTCTTGGTATCCTTTAGTCAATCACAGTTGTTCTGGATCATATTTTCTGTGGGCTATGATGCTATTCTTGGCAACAGACTGACCTACGTGACAAGGCACATCCCATGTCTATGAACATATGGTCTAACATCTTGAACTCCTTCAAGAACACCATTGTGGTTTTCTCACATTAATGCTATGTTATCTGTTACAAATGCCACACATTTGTCTAGGAGAGGGTTCAGTGCTCTTAACATTTCGTCTATCATAATGACAGTATTGGCAGTATTGGCATGATTTAAAAGAAAAAAGAACACAAAAAAAGCCTATATAATTAGTTTGGAATACAAGGCTAGATAAGGAATTACCATGTGGATGTATTTGTCAGTATGACTGCTCACATCTACCATTAGCAAAAATCACATTTCATTTTTGTGTGCCTACCATTTGGAGGAGTAAGAAAGGTGTCAGACAAGGATAACTTTCCTTCTTGTACTAGACAAACAAATGTTCTGCTCTATTCAGAATTTTAAGGAAAAGCTGAAACTCTTTTAGAATCTGTTTTGTCAACCTTTGTACCATGGTAAAAGAAAAGGTCTATTCAAAATGAGATCTTTCTTCTCCAACTAAAAATGCATGATGGTTGTATTTCTACTGGCAAAAGGATCCTTTTGTCAGAAGGCAAGCTCGAATCACCTTCTCATTCTTTGCTACTATATATGTATTATTTCATTCTGTGAACACCTAATTAAAAAGTCTTTGCATTTGATTAAATCATATATGATTAGAGTAAATATCATTAACTGATTTATTGTAGTTTTTTGATTGGAAAAGGTCTGTCTCTCCATACAAAGGAGATGATAATAAGCCATATAACTAGTTTGCCTCATGTTCTCTTTTATAAAAATTATAAAGCAATATCTTGCTATATTTTCTCTTTAAAGAGTTCTTATGGCAACAGTGTTTGCCTAAATGAAAACTAAATACAGTACTAACAGCAGCAGACTTTATAATAATAAACTGAGGAACTCTTTCAGTCTCCTTGTTGAAGAGGAAATACCCACATACTACAGAAGCCGAGATCTTCAGTTTTCTAGCTACCATAAACATTCTCAGCACACCTTTCATATTGTTCATCTGTTAGAATAAGGATCTTAAATTGCAGCAGACAACTTATGAAACTTCTCAACTTTCTTCCAATTTTTGCTTTTCTGCTTCTTTTATTTTCTGTGCTCTTGGACCACATTAGCTGTTTTTTTTCCTCATGCCTATGTGTCAAAAACTATCCAAACTGGTCAATAATCCACAGTAAGTTTGGGAGTGTGTACCACTTCAGCAATTGATTTTGAAACAGAGGAAAACAGAAACTTTCCAAGACTTCTTCCATTACATGGAATTCAAATTTTATTTTTGACCAATACTGCTTTTCTTTTCTGAAAGACTTAAAGTGGAGATGTTCATTAGACATCACAGATCTCTCAAAGATTGTTCAATAAATAGATTTGTTTTCTGGTGATACAAAACCATGTCAGAACTTTTACTGTATTTTTAGTAAGAGTCACTATATATTAAAATAAAATTCAGAAACAAGAATTAGTAGCAATACTTTTAATCCCATAACTTTTTTTTTTCTCTAGCTATAGTTTTAAAGCAGTGACTATTCAGATGTCTTGAAATATTACAGAATTTTGCTTCATAACAGCTAAATAGGTTCTCCTATGAATCACTGAAACAGAATCTTAGGCATCTTCTGAGTTATTTATCGAATAGGCAATCAAAAAACATTGTCTTATTATCATTCAAAGCTTTCAGTTTTAATTTATAGCTTTTTCTTTGTGCTTGGGGTATGCTTGTCCATTCCAATTGTTTCTAGCTTTTCTGCTGATAAAATTGGATGAGTAGGATTCACAAGATCACACAGATATATGGCTCAGAAATGCTATTCTTTTCTTGAACCTTCCTCATAATGCCTCCCAAATGGAAGTAACAATTTTTTTTAACAACTAGCTTTCATCCTTAAAAATCTTTTCAGTTTCGGGCCACTATTTCATAAGGCTTTATAAGGCTGCTTGTGCTCTCCTGTTGTTAAACACCTGTTGAAAATATATTCTTTCCTCAGGAATTTGGTGTTGATGTACTAAAATAAGAAAAATCAGCAGCTTATAGAGTTTGCTTTAGAATATGAACTCTTGCTGAGTTTAAAGAAGTCTTCACATAAATGTCGTCAATACTGCTTTTGAAGAAGAGGAAAGAGGCTTTTCAGTTCCTCCATTGCTTGTTATTTATATTAACTGCTTCTAGCAAAGCCCAGACTTGAAAGATCAGGCTGATTTGTTTTCATTTTTACACTTTTCTTGCTTTTAAATTAAAAAGAAACTGGTGACTTGCAGGAGCCAGGTGGTACCTTCACACATACTGGAGTTGCAAATAAGTTTCTCATGTCCTGAAGAAGTGGAAACACATGAATGCGTGTTTGTATACAAAAATCCATTCACTTACACTCTACAGTAATGGGGAGCTTGCAATAAAGATGATAAAGCAAGTTCTCTTCTCCTACGATTGAAGGCTTTTTTGACCAAGATGTCTTCTCTTAGTGCTGTCAGTGGCAACACTGGTATTCATTAGTAGCAGATATCAGTAGTTGAGTACACTCCATTGGAGGTGGGTACATCCATGGGGCCTACCATTGTTCTCTTTTCCCAACAGCACTGTGATAATTTATAATTTTATCTTGGAGGTGCCCTCAATTAAGATTTTTCATTGCAATTTAATCTATAACTTCTCAACCAATACTAATAGGAGGAACAGTTGCCAATAGTAAATGCTGTTCCCAATAGAAAGCTCTTTGTCACTGGGCTGAATTCACAGTAAGTAGATTTCTCTTACCTTTAACATGTGCATTAAAAATATCACACATGTTCTTGAAGTATGCAGTTACCATCCAGTTCCATAGTTACAGCATCATTTTTGCTTTGTAAAATAAAGCGCTCACCATTTATTCTGTTGAAAAATATTCCTTTCTTAGATACATGTTCACTGCTAAGAAATGTAATAGGAAAATGGAAATAATAGGCATTGGTTCAGTAAACTCTCAGAATTTCTTGTATAATATAAACTTATCCTCCAATATTTTTTATTGGAACTCAGTTTGGTACAAATTCAGCACAGTGCACAGAAATGATGACTACTTCTTCAGAAGCAGTTTACTGGGAAAACGTATATCAGTGCACTAGAAAAGAACTGCCCAGCATTGGATTGCTGTGTTGTTGTTTTTTATTATTATTATTATTATTTTATTTTATTTACCTTCATATTTCTGGTATTATAAACTTTTTTCAGATAGAGATAGGTTTTATTGAGGGAACCCAGGTAAATATTAAGACTGGTAACTTTTAGACAATACAAAATTTAATTTTCTCTTTTTAAGACTATCTAAATTTTAAATTTTGGTTTTACTGGATCACTGTTATTAATTACACTGAAGTAGAATTGTAAGGTAGATGAGGAACTTGCTCCAGGAAAATGACAAAAGGTAGTGTTAAATGCAAAACTACTGAGCTAGAAGTATCTAGTGGAGTTCCTTCCAGATTTGTTTGAGTACAATCTGATTTAATATTTTCATTAGTGCTCTTGGCACAAGAATAGGACCCTTCTGACGCAGCACTGGGAGACACTACCAGAAGAAATTCAAAATATTGTGTAGGAGGACCTGACTGTCCTGAGGGTCAGGGTAACAGAAATTGGATGAAATTTAGTAGTTCAAAAGGCAATATCATGCATTTCAGAACTAGTAACCACTCTTGCTCTATATTCAGGGCTTGTAAGTTAGAAACAATAAAGAAGAAAACATTGGATGGATACAGGGATCATTATGAATCACTAGTGGGAAGCAGCTAGAAAGATTAATTAGATGAGGGGATATTTTAGCAGAGAGAGAAATACTAATACTATATTCAAAACACTGGTAAGAATCCATCTAATTGCACATGTCTGTTCAGTCCTGACACAGTTGTGAGAGCTGACTGCATAAATTAAAGTGCAAGACCCTTGTGCAGCTTTACAATTGGGCTGACATCTCTGCTTTGGAAGAAATCAACAGTTGACCAAACTGCTTTCGTACTGGTTTTAATAGGCCTGAGGTGGCTTCCCCCTGCCCCGATTTGCAATTTGCCTGTTGTTGCTGAGTCACTTGGATGCAGATTGTGCATACTGTGAGGAGAGGATGGCCAAATAAAAACTATTTACCTTTTGTATTTACCTGATTTCTCATGAATCCTGAAGCAATATAGTCATCTATGAGTCAGGAACTTGAAAGGCTTGCACAGCTTTAAAGTAGTGATTTAAAAACAAAAGCAAATACTCAGAGACTTTTCCATTTATAAAAGTGCTCCTGCAAAAAATAAAAAGATAAAAAGATTTCTAAACTTAATTAATTAATTCTATTTTAAGGAGTTAATGTCCACTGAAAGACCATAAGCTTTTCATTCCCTGCCGTCAAACAACAGTTAAATCTGATATTTTTGATCACCTTTATCCTAATGTTAGCATCTGAAGTTAAAATTATATCATTGAATCCTCAGTCATAATATTCTTCAAATATGTTCCCCAGGCCACTTTCTTTCTCAATGTATTGGCTGATAATTATTCTAGTTAGAAGGAAACAGCCCCATTCATGGTGTTTTTCTTTGTTTGTTTTTAAAGCTAATTACCTGTAATATTTTGTCATTATAGCCTTCTTCCTTAGAAAACTTTATTTCGATCATAAAATTCATTTTCATACAAGAAATGTTAAAAAACTGTATTTAAAGTATTTTCTCCCTTGAGATTATTTTGCTATGACTGTTTTATTTTCAACAGAGATAGCAGCAGTTGCCTGATACATAAGAATATCAAATTCCATTAACATTATGATTAATTACTCTACCAAAATACAATAGTCAACCAATTCATATTTTTGTTCCCCTGCCAAAAAAGTTTTGACCTCTGAAATTTGGGTGCACATTAATTTTTGCAAATGTACAAAAAACAATGCATAAATTTGTTACATTCAAAATATTGTCATGACCCAAAAGGGAAAGTATTATGTGTAAGGGACCAAGAATTGAGTGCTAACCCAATTAAACTCTCAACAGGCTAATCAAAATACACCAGGCAGTTACTGGTTCAGTTACAATGAGGCTGACRCTTATAGTCCAGGTTAATACAGAAAAATGCTGGAAATAATTCAGTAAATCTTGTTATATGAGAAAAGTTTATAGTACTTACCATTTTCCCCTGCTTTTAGACACGCTCCTACATTTCAGTTTGGGTCATGCCTTCAGGGTCCTTCCAGCAGTGAAATGGTGGGTTGTCAGCATCAGTGTCAGTGTCCCAAATTTTCACTGTAAGAAGCTGACAGGACAGATCCTCTCCCCCTCAGCCCCGCGGTTGTTTTATCCACCCTGGGCCCTGCCACGACCGGTCACGCACCGACCCACAGGAGTCCCCAGCCTTGGCATCTGCCAAGTGCCGCTCTGAYGCCTTCGGTGATGGCCGTGGGGCTGCGAGGCCCCTGCCGACAGCCTTGGGCGTGTGGCAGCAAAACCTGTGTTTACGGGGGCACAATACACTTCTCCCTTTGAGGAGAAATTTATTGCATGTACAGAAATGCCTTTGTGTCACTTCAATTCAAAATTACTCCTTTTTCCAGAACGAGCAATAGTTTTATCTGCAATTCATCCTTGGTTTACAGACAGCCATCTCATGGATTTGGAAAAGCTAATGGGAAGGTGTTTCCTGTTCTGTTTCTGCTGCCTATAAATGTGTCATAAACAACTTTTATCTGAGAGTTTCAGAACTTATCTTGACTTTTGTTCCCCAAGGAAACTATAGGTAAGGATTCCCTGGTGAATTCTTCTGAATAAATCTAATTTACCCCACCTAATTTTTTCCTTGCTTTCTGTCATTTTTCTCCATACCCCTCTATCATCAATATTGTATATAACTTGCTTGCTTAGTCTCCTGGATTGTATTAGAATTCTGAATATATTTACTGTGATCTTTCAGTTACTGTTCTTTCAGTTTCTGCAAAGTTGTTCCAGTTTCTGCTTTGTCTTATCCATTTCTTCTTCCCTGTCTGGTTTGCTATAGACCTTCATTCCACTCTTCACTGATCTCATTTCCTCTCACAGTTTCCCTTAATATCTTCTATCTGCTGACTCTCAGTTCTATTGCCATGTTTTTGCCTTCTCACTGCTGATTCCATTCTGTATCTGTGTCTTCCTGTCCCGAAGACTCTCCAGAAAGCTTTGGAGCCGCCATGGGCTCAACACGTTACACACTGAATAGCTTATCTTKCTTTTAAATCCCTCTCCTTCTTCATTACTGTCAACAGTGCCAGTAAATTGCCATTTGCTGAGGTTTTCAACATCGGTATTGTGTTCTGTCCTCCCCATCCTTCAATTTCACAACTAAGTTCTTGCCAACTCTTTCCACTTTGCACTTCACATTACTTCTAAAATATCCCTGCTAGTGCAGTCCTCAAGACATWGTGCTATTTATCTCTTGTTGTCTGAAATGCTCTGCTTTCCAGCCTTTCCTTTTGTGTTGTTCTGTTGAACATTGCACAGCCTAAATATCCTACTTTGGAAGAAGACTTAACAGTCTTGTTAAGAAGGCTTAACAGTCTTCTTCCAAAGTCTACACTGCATTGTCTCCTAATCTGCAGTAGTATTTGACTTTTCTCTTTGATTTTGTCTTTTGCTTATATTTTGGCTCACATTCCTTCCCACAGTTTGTTTCATTCCCCCTGCTTTGCCAAAGTGTCATACCCAACTGTCCATCTTCAGCACTTTTGTTCACTCCTTATAACAGTTTTTTCTATTTCACTCTTCTTTCATGGAGAAATAGATAATATATATAAATCTTTCTCACTTTCCCTTCCAAAACCTCAAAGACTGCACATTAACTGTAATGTTTGTCTGCAAACAGAAGGCATACTGTACAGTCCTGTGCATTTAGRAAGCACCTTTCTTTTATGGTGTTGCAACTGAATATGTGTATATATGTATGCATGTATGTATGTATGTATATGCATATGTTAGGGAAATAGTTCACTGTGTTGGGAGTGTGAGAAGACTGGTAGAYTGGGACAGTTCTAAACTTAAAAAAATTTACTAAACTGACGATCACTAATAACACATGTCAAGGTAATAGTTCTTGCACATTAATAATCTTTATCACTACATATTCAAAACAGTCAGTCCTTAACTATCATGTCTTAAATTAGCTGTGAGTATACAATACCCCGGAGCTGATGCCATGTCCTTAGTGCTGATGGCTGCAGTCCTTGATGGTCTTAGATGCCAAAGTCAATAATCAGGTCTAAGGGTTCTTTGGATCTTATCCTTTTATACAGTGTTTGACTTTCTAGGCAACGCCCAGCCCTGGCCCCTGGCCCTAGCCTACATGCTGTATGGTGCCGGGGGGGGAGGGGGTGTTTTTCTCCCTGGCTGCAGCAGGTGCCTTCTCCTCTTGATTGGCTGTCTTTCTCCTTTGCTTAGCCACTGCTTCTTTTCTTAGTGCAAAAGCAGTCTTTTTCAAGCTTTCAAGGTTTTGCATTTTCCGTAACCGTAATGGACCATCAGCAAGCTGTTTATGCTTCTGGGCCTCTGCTTGCAAACTGCTCCTGTGTTTCCTCACGCACAGACCGTACATCCTAACAAAAGACACCAGGTACCCGAGCTCCAGTACACAGCAAGTTCTCCTAACAAGCTGGAAACAAGCCTACCAAGACAGTACTGAGGCCTTGCACAGTTAGCACAAGACACAGCTAGTGGGAGGTTTCCCTCTTGCTGACAATGGCAGTACATTTTTACTGGACCATTGGATACAAAAGTACATTATACTCTGTTAGTGTACCTCTGTTCAGSTTAAAAGAAACTAATACTATTATAAGCTTAACATGCTTTTGCTTTCATTAGGTGCAACAAGCCTCTGCTTTAGCTATAATGAAGAAGAATATCTATTTTTACAAGAACTCAGAGAAATTCTATCCATAAAACTATCAGTTGTGAGTAATTTTCTGGTTATGGAATTATCTACAGGCCTAGCTATTTCTATGTTCTAGTACTAGGCACTGGTAACGCCTTACTTCCAGACTGCCCTAATCTCACTTTAACAGTGCTACTTCCTCTGTCCCTGATGATCGCTTGTGCTCTGCAAATAGAAGGGTATCTTTTTAAGTGGAGAGATTATATTTGCCTTTTTTTTTATACAGCAACTGAAGTGATGCTTTTGCATGACTGACAAGTGGTGCTTCTTATCTGTCGTACCAATAATAGGCTCTGAATGAATTTTCCAATAATATTTTCTAATCATATATATGAATCTGGTTGAAATACATTCATTTTTTACTTCATATATACTGTAACTTACTTTTTTTTTTCTCCTTTACTGCAAACCTTGTTTGCTCAGTTGTGGGTAACTGCGTATAGCATAACTATATCACAGTTCAGTATAAGGCTTTTTTCCCTTCAAAGCAGGAAGTAAATTAATAATCTTAAACAATTTTTAAGGAAGGTTTTCCGGTTGGTAGCTTCACATGTACAATTATTATACACAGCTCAGGAATATAGCAATGTATAACATGTATTTAATTGACTACATCTATAGGCAGCAAGTTGCTGAAAGGAATAGAGATGAGGATATAATTCATTTCCAGCAAGCTCTTCCTAAGTTATTAATTTGGAGGCAGGATTTACAGGGAGAGGTAATATGTTTTGATAGATTGACTGATAAACTTGGATAACTCAGACACTTTTCTGAGCACACAACACCATATTCATGTCTAATAGAGAAGGAGCAATCTTCATTGTCAGCATACTTTGACAATTATTAGCTGTAGAGAAGGAAGCAGAGTGAGCAAGAAGAGAAACAGTAAGGTCATCAGTGCTGTATTTCAAAGAGAGATACAAGAAATTATCACCTACGGAACGCTGAAGGATTAGTTAGGAGCGGGTGAAAGGTAATTCTAATGTCTCACAAAATCAGTATATTTGTGGGTCCTGTCCATGAAGATTATGAATCTCAGTCCTCTGGCTTGTCTTTTCAAAAYAGTGTGTGGTCTTCCTTGAGAACTAAAACTGAGAAGTCAAAAATTAAGTGAAGGTGTAAAAATTGTTCTCTCACTGGTAACTGGCTCTTTTATCCATTGCCTGCTTGAATTAATTTTAGCATAATGGGATTTTTGTCTTCTTCYACAGCTGTCATGAGAGTATTTAGTGCACCATGTTGCATTCTAGTGGGTACTTTTTTAGAATTTTAATGGTTTTATTGTTTTTTTTCAAGTTTTGTATTGGTTACTTTGGTGCTGTCTGGTCTTTCATACGTTTTGCTGGATCTGTGCTGGCCTGTCARGTTTGGCAGGTAGCAATCAAGCTTCTGGTAAAATATGTTTCATCATATGTAGAGGTTTTATTTGCTAAAAAGTTGTTGAAGCAGCTGCAATAAGCGATTTCTGAACATTCTGGGAAGTAAAAGCATATTTTATATTCRTATATTCTAAACAAGCAGCTATCTTAAGGGTAGCATAAAATGTTCAGAATGATCCCCTTAGAGTTTTCTTTGCCATGCCTGAGAACAGTGTCTAAAGGGAGAGGAAGGTGCATGGACCCAACACTGTGCAGCACACTTTGTGTTATTCCAGACATTAGGTGCACACATTGCAGTCCCAGGGCTGCTGATGCCAAATGTTTTTGTTCAGTACAGAGCAATTCTCAAGCAGCATATTGCCACCCTGTAGCAGGACTGTTGTGCATCCTTCGTACTAGCTGGGAATACGAATGCTGAGGGGAACAGCCTTTGTCTGCGGTTTGTTGTACTCTTTCAATCCCTGTTCACCACAGCAAACCTCGAGGCAGCTGGCAGGTGGTATCCGATAGAGCAGATCTCAAGCTGCTTCATCTTTCACTTGACAAGTAGACCATTTCACATCAATCTTGTGATTCTGTACATTCAGAGGAGGCTTACAGCACTCTTCTGCCCTCAACCCTCTTGATCTACAGTGAGTGTCTGGCCCTATATATGAATGAMTATAATGAAGATCAGTTTCCTCCGATGTCCAATTTTATTGTAATTGTCGCCACAAAATGATGACTGCCTTTGGGCTTAATTCATCTTTATAAAACATGACTGTTTCTGCTTAGGTACATAGAGTTGTGCTACTGAAATGTAAAATCAAAAGATTCAAAGTCATTTCATTACAGTTCTTGAGATTAAATAAAGTTACATATATTCAGCTGTTATATTACACTGTGAGTTGTTTCAGTGTAATAAAGGGCCACTTAGAGTATCACCAAGAACCGTGAACATCAGGGAAGTGACTTTTCAAAATACATCAAGTAAGATTATAAATATTTTGTAAAATACTGTCAAATTTACTGGTACTTTAAAATTTATTTATTGTTGATTCTTAAATGGTCCATGAGATCATGGTGCTTCAACTAAAATAGTTCAGTGTTAATACACTCAGCATTGAAATAACTGTTTTCACTCACAGTAAAGATGTAACTTTAAGTATACATAACCTAACTGGTAAATACAGAAAGTACTTTGCCCACACCATAACAGGAACCTAATCTTCATAGATTTTTATGACTGCAGGGTGAGTGATGCAGATACTATATGTATATTATGTTGCAGTTACTCATTTAATAAAATCTAATATCCTAGCTCTTCAAACTCGGGTTTGCTATGAGATAATAAAGAGACCAATGGCCTTAGTTTATGATTTTGTACATAGAAAATGTTTAAACCATCTGTTTCTGTTAAATAGAAATGTCTGAAACAAATGAATGTTTTCAGTATGTATAAATAAAATATATGAAAATATAATTTACAACTTCATTTAATTTTTAAGTGATAGAATTTTGTGTCTAACAAATGTTTTCATTTTTGGACAACTTTTTAGTCATAGTTATCTAACTGAGACAAGTTAAAAGATTGATGTAGTTGTGATTTTGAAGTTAGCTTGTGCCCAAGTTTTAATTACGTTAGAATTAATTTAATTTTAAGATAAAAACACTCACAAAATCAAAAAAGATGAGTTTACACAAGAACACTGGTAATTTGAACATTAAAATAAAGCAATCCCCAAAGAACTAATAAAAACAAACTGGAGGAAAACAAGAATGTACATTAGTTTCCAGTTCAATTTGTGACAATGCGAAGAATTATACAAAATATGGTCAATTTGTGATGAATCCTTCCTAGATGAAGCAGTTGCTTTCTGAACATTTTCAGTTGTCTGTTTCATCCGTCTGAGAGACAGTCTGATCTTTGCAGGAAGGGCAGAGAGCCATAATAATAGACAACGTAGAATGGTGCTCTTTAAGACCTTTCACAGGAGCCATCTGTCTCCCCATTTGTTAAGCAGTGTCGAGGTACTGACCTCTGAAGGTGTATCAGGCTCTTCCAAAGTTAGCTCCAACCTTAGCCTGACTCCAGACGAGATATGCAAGTTACAGTTCTGTAGTTTTTTATGTTGGCAGCTTTGTGCTGATGTGACTTAGGTGGTTATGCACATGGTGGGAGTCTGAACTGCGTCTGCAGCCAATGACATCTGGCATTCTGTTTTCATTATGAAATTTATTAGGTGCCAACCACTTCTTTTGAACTTGTTCCTGCTTGAAAATGACCTTATACACTAGAAAAGAGGATGTCTAGTGAATTCTGTGATGGTAAGGCTATATATGTGTGCACTAACATAAGTATGCATCAAACTGAGATTATTTGTAACCTTTAAATTAATATTTGAATTTCAGTACTTTTCAAAAGTACAGAAGGTCATAATTCTGGTGGAAAATTACTATCTGTCAACACTAACAAGAATGCAGTGTACACTAATGGTGATGCAAGGCCCTCCCCTCGCCTCCCCTCGCCTCCCCTCCCCTC
>NW_020450883.1:1755014-1998992 GCF_003343035.1 Apteryx rowi | reverse complement strand
TTTTAATGTTTGGGGTCTGATCATTACAAGCAACTGTTCTACAAAGACAAATATGTGTGAGAGATGGAAACACTGAAATACACAAAATTGTCAAAAGATGGAAACATTAGTATCTGACATTTTTCACTCGGGGAATTACTCTCTTCACTTCAAATAAATTTGTATACATTTGGTGGATATTTGTTGAGTCTGGCAGCTAAATTTCCTGGCTACTCTGCCTGAAATGAACATTCGTTCTTTCCTYGTAGTTCCAACGTAGTCACTGACATACAGATGATTTTGTCTCAGAATGATCAAATTTGATCCAATCTGAGAGAGGCAGGGTTGACTTCCTCCCCTTCAAAAGTGCTCAGAGTCTGCTGCGGTCCTCTTGCTAGGGAGATTGCCCGGCTTGTATGATCACTTGGCATTTTTTCCATCTTAGGAATGTTAGTTATGACTTAGGAATGTTAGTTATGACTCAGTTCCTTTTCTGTAAATTGGATATCCCAGTATATGTTTTATTCCTCATTGGATGTAATTTATTCCTCAAGATGTTAATATGACTCAGTTTGCAAGTAATGGGAAATGATCCCATTTTATCCTGTTCTTGTGAAAAAGTGACAAACATAACATTTCTTATTATTGCAGCTTTGTGCTCTTAGATTGCTTTGCAAATTAGTTAGCTTGCATTGTAGGCAATGATCTCTCTTTTTCAGTCAGTGCACCTGAGACATTACAGCAATTCTTTCTAAGCACTCCTTGGCAGACTTGATGACAGTGCTATCTGCAGTCTATTAAATAGTTCAGGAAGTCAATATTTTTCTGTCCAGAATTTCATGGTAATGTTAAAGTTTGTTTCATTCTACATATTTTTAAACTTTGCGACTTCTTTCTTTTATGTCTCTCCAAAGTTACTTTGTTATTACTATGGCTGGTAATGTTGGATAGAATTATTAATGCTTGTTGTGAATAGTTCTGTTCATTTAAATTTTCACCTTTTGTTATGTTATCAAGGACAATTCCATTTCCTCCTTAAATACTTGTTTCTTTCTGGAATTTTTGCAAGAGAGATTATCTCAAGTATGTGCCTATTTTATATTTTAAACTATTTTTACACTAGTAAAGGATTATTTTTAAATGATGGTATCTTATAAACTAAAGTTTGTCATTCTTCTAGTAAAATTTATAAAATACAAATATTATCAGGCAAAATTGTCTCATATACTCAGTTGGTCATTTTGTACAGGATATGAAACTAAACATAATTTAGAAAATTTTTACCCTCTCCCCAATAGATGGATTCCATATTGACACATGCTTAGTGCTAAGTAAATATTCAGCAAGATACATTTCTAGTCGAATGAATACATTATGGATAAATGCTCCACTGTATMGTCCTTTCCCAGTTAAGACATTTCTGTTTTATTCCTCTAGTTAGTGGATTTAGCTAGTTAGCTGAAGTAGGAGACAGCATTCTTCTAGATCAGTAGATGTTAAGCAAGTCATTAGGAATGTCCCACATGAATGTCCATGAAGTCCATGTAGGCTGTATAGCGGTATTTGTTGTCTCACTTACACAAATTTTGCTGAAGATATATTTATGCAGTAGTATAAAAAGGAGCTAATCCATTGCAGAGCTTAATTCTTATCTGCAGAACATTTTCAAGGATAGTTCAATAAGTCTTCCATATGTTACCAGTCCTAAAATCCTTGGACCAAAACTTCAATCATATGACTTTAATGGAATTAAACCAATTTAAGCCTAATGAAGACCTTAAAGATCACAGCAGTTTCTTCATTCTGGTACTGTATTTTCATTCTGTTAAACATAATGTGTAACACTAGTTTGGTCATTTATTCATTTAATTTCTATAATTAATTTTTGAATCATACAATGCCTTCCAGTCAAAACTATTATATGATGAACTCATTTCTATTTAGGATCTCATACTCCTGGCATTAATTTTATTTGGGTCTCTGAGAAGATATGAAATGAGAGGGCTTTAAAAATCCTGAGGAGGAAAATTTTTTTCTAGATATCTTTTTATTGAGCATTACTGACTGACCGGCCATCACTATTTGTGTTAATAACTACTCTTCCTATTCCGTAAGATTATGTAGGTGTTAAAAGTGCCCTGAGAACACATCTCAGTGTTGTCTAGAGCAGAATTTATTGAGCGCTGGTGAAGAGTAAACGGACTTGTTAGATAGAGCTACATGTGGTTCCTCTTGGGCAAGGTAGTTTCAAGAGATGAAGAATATGATGCAAAACTCATAAGGGATAGATACATCCTTTAAATAAAACATTAAGCAAAGCGTGTTAGCTGATGTTTTCCTTTCAATGATGACACATAATAGCCTCACAGGATCTCTTTTCCTCCTCCTGAAAATGTCACCATTGATCTCTGGAAGTCATCTGGAGTTTTAGAGGTATATAATCTAAGAGCTTGTTCCTGGTTTTGCTCTGCGTTTAGCTTTGGTGAACCAAGTAAGAGTTGAATGAAGAACAGCTTAAGTAAAATGCACTACAAAATAGATAAAATGTTTCAAATGTGTAATATTTTTATATGTGTATAAAGATAGAAGAAAAAAAGTAATTAATTGAATTCATAAAGATTTTTTGTTTCTAAATTCAGTTCTGGATGATCTCTCTAGAGACCTGTCTTTATGATGCATGCTTGAATTACCATCAATATTTGTGTTTTCCCTTTTTTTAAAAAAATACTTTTGATCCCTATAGAACCTGTACCTCTTCGGCAGATATGCTTATATAACCAAGACAGAATATTGACTTGGATTAATTCTGTACCTGGTTCTATTTTCATTTAGATTTATGCAACTCAAGAGAATGCAATGAGCACTGTAAGTTTGGGACTGAATTCTGTATGCAGAGTTGTGATAATGGTGATCATCCCAATAAAAAAATCAGCAATTTTTGCATTTCTGGGCAAACCTGATGTGTAATGTTTTGGGTAAAACCTGCCTGCAATCTTGCAATGCCATTTTTATGCAATTATTTCTCAAACTTTTATAAACATATTGTGCTAAATGTATAGGCTTCAAACACATATATGCATATGCACAGCTAACTTATTCAGAGCTACCTGGAGTATCCTGCACAACACTGTATTATGTCATACAGACACATTCATTTATTTCAGAATCCCTGAACTGGCAGATCACTTAAATATTAAGTGCCATATCTCAGAATCCCTGTACTGGCAGATGACTTAAATATTAACTGCCAAAAGTTCAGTTGCTTTTTATGCAATGAACCATACAAGCCTCCAGAAATATAAAAATACCTTTCAAAAGTTGTCCTTAGAAAAGGTAGCATTAGCTATTTAGGTAAAGGAATCATCAGCATCCCAATTTAAGACCAAACTAGACTGTGTTTCTCTTCTGTTCATAAATGTCAATGTACTGGAGATATGTTGTAGTTATGACAGGGAATAAATTTCTAACTGTTTGCTGGGAGTCTTCTTGTCTCAGAATTCTCAGGCAAACAAGATTAATGTCAGAAATAGTGCAAAGAGGCTTGTATGAATCTGTTTCAAATGTATATTCATCTCAGTTACAATGACCTCCCGTACTTTCCAAACATAAACTAAAGTTCAGTGGTAAACTGATCATAGTTGTTTAATGACTCCAAAATGGAGTTTGCTATGGATTTATGAGCGAAGTAGTCATATTCTTTTAGTCATAGTAATAACTCAATCCTGTGAGACACAACCCATTTGTAAAAAGACTGAGTCATTARTCTGACATTCGAGAAACATATGCTGTGATAGCAGCTAAATTAAAACAAAGCCCTTACCTYAACTTAAAGAGTCAAAATCATAGAGAAGAATCTTACAGAAAATTAAGGATAGCTTTCTTTTTTGTTTTTTGCAGCTGTTGTGAAATGTAAGAAGGTTCAAGTCAGTTTCTGCATTGGACAGTTCTCTTTTTTTACAACAGCTTTTAACTGGTGTTATAAATCTCAAAAAATCTTTATTTTGCTGAAGAAAACAAAGGAAAGCGCATCTTGCCCCCGCCCCCCCCCCCAATTTCATTTCCACAGTAGTATGCTTCTGCCACAAATCATCCAGTTGCTTTGAGAAAGAAGGAACTGAGATGCAGTCAGGAAATATTGTTTGATTTTTTTCTATAGCTTTCTGAGTAGTATGTGTAGAAAAGCTGCTGTTAAAAAGAATGAAATAAGTGTTCTTTTTAAAGGTATTCTGCTTTAAACGAAGCAAATGGTCTGTAGAGATTGAAAGCATTTATCAGGAGAGGAGCACAAAGGCCTTTTTTTTTTTTTTTTCTTATAAGGCATTTTTAACATAGTGCTGGTTTTATTTATAACAACAGTTTACTCTTTTTCACTCTGTTATTTTAAGGAATTTGGAATTACTATATTCTACTGATATTATTAAGGATCTTTGAAATGGCTGTACTGAACCTTAAACCAATTTGCTACCTAGCAAGGGAAAGAAAAGGATGGCTAGTAACTTAACATAGGGAAGTGGGTTCAGATGAAGTCAAATTACTGTCTCCACCATCTACTTGCTGCAAGCTATTGTCTATGCATTGCAGTTTCCTTCTCTGAAACATGCAGATACTTGTCTCCTGAACCAAAGAAGCTGACTCCTTACGTCCGTTTCCTGGGTCTCCCAGTGCACATGGTGGGTTTGTAAGTACATGATCTACCTTTTTGACACCTGTGGAGATTTTGGAGTTAAGTGCAGCAGTGTTGTGGCAGGCTGTGGGTGGGAGGACGGCTGGTCTTTCCTTGCATCATTATTCCCCCTGGAACTGAGAGTAACAAAATGGAAAGAAATAACTGAAGGAATCCAAAGCGTGATAAACGGGATGATATCTGGAATCCCTTTTGAGAGAAGAGTGATCCCAGTGGTGACTGGTACCAGAGGGGACAGACGTGTCAGGTATCAGGTGTTCCTCGGAGGAGAATTACAAGCGCTGTTACTCATTTATGCCCCCTTTCCCTTGTGCAGGATCATGCCTGAAATGCATGTCTTTTCAGGAAAAATGTTTATCTCAGAGCAGCTATCAGTGTTCATCCTGCAGTTCTGTGAAGCTGAACACTGAAATTCAAAGGGAGATGCAGTCTGAAATCTCCAAATCATCAAGGACGACTTTTACAGAAACTGAATATGAATTGAAGCATACCATTGAATCAATTTTTTTTTTAGTGTTAGGAACATCCTTTCCATATCTTTGTAACAGAATTCATGAAAAGCCTGGCTAATAGGAATAACCCAGAGGCATATTAAAGTAATGCATCCTAAATGAAATCTTAACCTTTCACCTTCATTTTCAAAAAGCATATTCTCTAATTAGATCGTGCTCTTTCTATTTAAGTGAAAGGTGTAATGCTGATTAGGTTATATATCACTGAGGGAAATTTTGCCACTACAAGGTCAACATCTGTTGACTTAGAAACTAGAAGGCATAATTCAGAATTTGAAAGCATAGCTGCTTCTAGTAGGGTTAATTAAAAACTAACTCATATTTTCCTGAAAATTCGTAACAAATGCAAGCATAACCAAAGCTGAATGAGCTTTGTTTTTTCACATTCTGATATGCATTGCATAGGTCCAGCCCACACAGCATGTAGGTTAATAGAGGTGCAACCGTGACCTTGGACACAATCAAGTTTGATTGTGGGTTTTTCTGGTTTGATTCAGTTTTTTGCCTTGAGTCTTCTGTATGAGAACGCAATTAAGGAACAAAAAGCTTWATGACATTAATGATTGTACTCAAACCTCAAAAGGTGGTTGTTTAATCAGAAATTCTGAATGTGATTTCATGCACAAATCCTTGTCATACATTCTCATTTTTCCTACTCCATAGACTGTGTAACGACTCCTTAGCTGGAACGCTGGTTAGACTTCAGAAAAAAAAAAAATCACTTTTTTGGAAGCCCCCAAAACAGTTAGCTCTTTTGTGAATGCTGGTGGGAAAACATGCTATTTCAGGGGGTAACCATGAAGGTCTATTATAAGAGCTATTATGGTACTTTTTTTTTTTTAATTTTGCTTTAGAACTTGTAAATAACTTCATTTTGGCCACATGCAAGTTTATAGAGATAGAAGTCTTAATTAAAACAGGCTTCATATAAGAAGACATTCATATCTGTTTATTTTAAGATACATAAAGGTCTGATATAATTGTAAGTTATTCTCTTTCTTGTACAAAAAGCCCGATGCTATAGAAGAGTGGATCCACATGTGTGAGGATAAATGTTTGGCTACTGATTGTTTGGGTAGGTTTTAGCAAGCAACTTCCCCTTTCTAACTGCAATTCCTCTTTCATACTGCAATTCTGCAGAGGTCAATATTTGCTCATAATAAGCTACATAAAGAACTGATGAGATTATTAAGCATTTGAAGCAATATCCATGAACAACATAAGATGTGAATATTATCATTTTATTAGTTGAGAGAGCCAATAAGTTACAAAAAATGAAAAGATGTCACTCAGTATTAAAAGGAGTATTTTCTTCATCTCTGTTACGTAAATATAACCGTTATTTGTATTTATTTAGTTTAAATTAGGTTCAGTTACATATATTTTTTGTTGTGCCTTATAAGCTACTAAAAGAATTGCTGGATTTCTTTTGTCTCACCACATTATTCTACAACTTAAAGTAAGCTGGAACACCTTTTGAGTTTATTCAGAATTTTGGAAGATGTGTTAGCTTTCAGGTCATAAAAAAGAGCTACTATTTTAAAAAAATTCAGTGGCAACAGGTAATATTACAGACTTATTGGACTTGGTAGGCATTACCTCTTTGTGTACTCTTTCATTTCCCCATATCCTTTTCAGGCAAATGAAGGTTTCAACAGATAAATAGTGGTGGGCCAGAGCAGCACCTGGTATAAAACCCTAAGTAAAACTAGTTTGCATCCAAGGTACAATGTTACTTCAAACAATTTAATAACTTTCAGTGTTCTGAAGTCAGTGTGTTTTCACAGTTTATGTATATGGGTTTAAATACTATCTACAGAGCTTTGTGGAAAAGTCACTGATTCTTCACTGTTGGAGATCTATGTCTGAGTCAAACGTAGGTAGCAATCAAAGCAATTCAGTGAAGCAAATCATTTTTCAGTCTTTGTAGTTTCACAGTCACTTTTGTAAAATTATAACTGATTCAAAATCTATCAAATTCAAAGCAAAAAGAACAAGCTAGTAGAGGTGAGTTTGTGACAAAACCAAGTATTATAAGAAAGTGCTAATGATTCATTTGTTGAGATTAACACAAAAAAAGTAAATATTGGTGCATATTAAGGAGCTCACCTAATACTAGTACACTAATATATTAATACTGATACACTAAAATACTTACATAGTAGTATACTAATATACTTTTTTTTAACTACCCAAAATCCAGAGTATTATTTTGTACATTGGAGAATGGAATTTGTCAGTTTAAAGGCAGAACATAATCACTGTTAGCTAATTTGGGACAGGGAGAGAGATACTTCTTGGCTCTTATTATCTTAGCTCCCCATTTGTGACTGAAAAGTAAGAATTTGCCATAAGCATGAGAGTAATTTGGCTAGAAAATCTGAAAATTTCATTAGCCAATGGCAACCCAAAGAAAAGTTGGAAAGTTCAGTCGATCTGTGAGCTTTGAAAGTTGAAGTAAAAATGAGCAAACAAGCCAGAGCCAAGAAATTCTGGACCAATGAATCAATATTCACAGGGGAGTTGTAAGAGGTTGTACATTGGCATGCTTGATACCGAAAAATAAGTAGCTCT
Source organism: Apteryx rowi (assembly GCF_003343035.1). NCBI lineage: Eukaryota > Metazoa > Chordata > Aves > Apterygiformes > Apterygidae > Apteryx > Apteryx rowi. The sequence goes on along the minus strand of NW_020450883.1, from coordinate 1,991,243 downwards.
GTAAGGCTGAAACAGTTCTCTAAGAGCTGTGATGAAGACGGAGCAGCAGCTTTCTTTGCATGTGGAGGCTCAGCTGTTTCTGCTCGGCCCCCAGACCGCTGCTTGCCGCATACGCAGTGCTCAGCCGTGGGGAAAGCAGCTCTGAAGAAACACTCTCTTCAGAAATTCTCCCTCCATGCACCCTCTCGATACTACTTCGCTTCACATTAGTCAAAAAAAGTCAAGAGAGTAGTATTTTCTAGGGCCTCCTTATGCTTTATGTACAGCTCCCTCATTTCATTTGAATTCTGACCTAGTGATACAGCGTAAAGTAAGAAAAAAGAACTTTTATCCTACCATGAAAAGCAAATAAGTAGACTTTTAAGAGACAATTTTAAATCCTTCGTTAGTTGAAAACTACAAAACATCTCAGTAAGAAGTCAAGAAATGTTAATGACAGGAGAATCATTTATATTTCATTTAGCGTGTGAGGCAACCTGCCTGTCCACCAGACTACAAAATCTCAAATTAATCGGAGATGTTTGGATGGAAGAGCAAGAACCACCTGAGCACATCTCCAAAGACTTTAAATAATTTGCTGATGCTTGCTGAGTTGATATAAAAAATAGGGATCCCAAGCACCCTTGATAAATTAGCTAAAGTCTTGGTTATGATTGACAGTTAAGTGGCAGGGAGTAGCTTTCTTGACAGTCCTTGTAAGCCTTTTACCTTTAGCATCCAGTGGTATCAGTTACTTTCATGCAGCTCTTGTGCCATATCTGCTTTGTTCAGCCTTGCAGCACACAGATATTGAGCTGTGTTTTCTCAGGCTGTTTTTTGTTTGTTTGCTTGGTTGAGTTTTTGGTGCTGTTATTGTTTTTCATCATTAGTGTTTTTTTCATAGCTGAGGGAAGATAGAAAACTTCAGCTTGTAAGTTTTACCCTCTAAATATACGGTGGTAAACCATTAACTTTTGAGTTGTTCATGCTCACTGCATTCCTTTTTTCTCATGGCTAGGTACACGGAATATAAAATTTTTACAGAATATAAAATTAGGCCTTTAGTACACTTCTCAAACAAGAAGCATTTTCCAGAAGCTAACTGACCAAAATATGAAATAATTATATTGATAAATCAAAAGAACAAATGAATATTGATTAAGAATTTGACCTGTGACATGGAGAACACTTTATTAATGCCATTGAATAATAATGAGCATCTTCAATAAAGGACTTTCTTATACTTCTAGAAGAATATAGTTGCAAAGCTTCATTAGAGCTTGTAACAGGCAAACTGAAAAAAAGCAGTCACCTGAGTTAAATAGTCACTTCTTTTTATTTGCTTACATATCTTTATGCCCCTTTCTAAGCCTTATTACAAGATTTAGCTTATTTGTGATTATGTTTCTGATTTTTAGCTAATTTGTGATTTTTTGTAATTTTTTTCACAATGGATTAGAATAGAGAAAATGAATTCCAGCTATTGTATTTGTTCACCTGTCTCACACAGAAAAGTACTATTTCAGTCTGCTGCTCTTTTATTCTTGTAGTTACTATTTTACTTAAGAGATAATGTCAAAAGGAATTGAACATTGTCACTGGATAATGGTCTCCCACTGCAAGATGAATGTCAAGACATTTATGAAAAATAAACATTCAGGTGAAACAGAGACATTTATTTTCAAAGCAGGAAAGCATTTTCCAGTCACATATTCAATGCTCTTCACTAGGTTGCTGTCAAATCAGACTATTTGTTTCGAAAAAGTCAAATAGATGAGAGCCACGGGTAGACTAGCAGCTTTCCTACTTCACTTTCATATTTGTCAAAAAGTTGCATTTTTAGTATCTTATGATAATGATTAAAAAAATAAAATTTACTTTTCTAACTCTGGGCAAGAAAGACTACCAAAACATAAAGGAATATTTTCCTTAAATATTCTCCATTTTACTCTCCTTTTTACTGTAAAACAGTTGCTTAGAAAGTGTAATTTTAGGGAGCAATAAAGAAGGTACAAAAATGTGTAAAGTCAGTAACCATGAATGTTATGTTATCTGCCATATATATATATATTTATATATACATATATAAATGCATGTCTAAAGGCTATAAAGTTTATCTTTGTTTCTCTGTGTATAATATGGTCAAACTTAAATAAACATGAGTCTTGCCATTGGCTCTGTGATTCATGGATTGTACTCAAGCTTTTTTGTAGCCAAGAAGAAAAATTATGGTCAATTTTTYGTAGTATTATAAAAATATATTATCACTTCTAATTATTTTTAAACAAACCTGATCCTGACCATCTCTTATTTATTTTTATTAATTTTTAATGGGGCAGGTAAAATCACAGCAGGAGGTATTAGGAAATCCATGCTTACTTTCCTCATATTCCTGCCATTTATCTGCAAAGATCTGAGGTAGAAATGCTGAGCCTAACTTGCTATTAATTCAAAAAGTATTGAAGTATTCTCCTTGTGCCCACTTACCGTGTTTAATGAATGTTCCCTTCTTGCATCTTTCACTTTGACAGCAGCACCCCCGAGACCTCGGGGGCAAAGTGTGTGCAGCAGGTGGGTCCACCGCACACAGTGCCACGAGGAGCACAGTCAGCACAGAGGCTCCCTAGAGAAACAGATTCAGCARCAAGGCATTAGGAAATCAAATAAAAGTTATATAAAGCGTTTGCTATTCATTGTAAATTAAAAAAAAAAAGATAAAAAACAGAATGAAGGAGATCCTAGTAGATGAGATTAAGATGATGCCATGGCAGATACTATTCAAGTCTCATTTCCTAATCCCCTGTTAGAAGAGAGGAGAATTCTTTTAAAAATAGTGAAAAAATACTATATAATATCCATGTCTTTTTCATTGCTTTGGCTATAATTAGTGCTTTCATATGAGTTTTCTTTTCCTCTGCTGTATGAGAAGCAGACATCACTAATTCATGTGAGCTGATAATCATGTTACAGGTTGGTTTAATGAGATTAGTACTTTTTTGTAATTATTATGGTAATACACTGCCTATGATTCATACAATTCGCTTCTATTAATTAGTATGTGATTGCTTTCATATAATTTATTTCTTCTCAACTCCCAAGTTTTTAATACTAAGTCATATAGTTGTTGACTTTATTACATGGTTTACTTCATTATGATTTTTTTTTTCCTGATTGGAATTTCATCTTTCCTCTGAGTGCACAAATCTCCCCTTGCATACTTTGGATTTCTTTCACTGAAGTTCATACAAAATACGAAATTATTATTTCTGCTTACATCCTGGTGTTCATGAATGTCTTTAAAGTGTAACTTGGCCTATGCCAGAAACATCCTGTGGAGCCATTACACTGTAGCATACGTTGTGGAGTCATTAGGAGTCACCAGCTCCACTAAGTCTAATTCTCTTCTTCTGACAATGATGTCTCAAGTGAAGAAAATCATAAAAGGGATCTTGATTTTTGCAGGTAATTATTCAAGACAACATACTCTGTGGCGAAAATGTCACTCCAGCATTTCAATGGTGCAGAGGATCAAAGGTTTGGAGCAGTATATATATCACCATTTCCCTCTGCTCAGCAGGAGGAATGATGCACTGCAAACCCTGAAGAAGGCAGCCCTAAGTTTGCTGTTAAAAATCCTGAGTTCTTATAAAGAGACCGTGGTGGGTCCACACAACACAACACAATGTGGGGAGGCTCACACTAGGACCTCTAGTGTAACCACTTGGGCGTATTTCCCATTTATAGAAAATTTGCCCTATTCTTTCTTATCTTTCTGTCTTGCAAGTGACATGGAGGGAAGTTAAGGATATTCTTTTGAATTCTCTGTCAGGAAATCCCCTTTTTGGGCAAGATCAAATGTTATCAGTCTAGGGCCAAACAGAATGGGAAATTCATGCCCAGCTCCTGAAGCACAACTTTTATGACTTTTACATAACAGGAGAGATGCTCAAAAAATTGTTCTATTTCTGCCAAATTCATCAAGGAAATGATATGCTTTTTCTCAAATAAATTCAAAATTATTATACATTTTGTGTAGAAAGATTAAAATGTTGACATTTTGACATATCTAGTAAATAAGGTTAGTATTGGTTATAGAAAAACTAAGACAGTCTTTCAGTCAAGATACAGTAGAATTTCACATTTTTTTCCTGAACTGGAAACCTACAAATTCAAATTTTCGATCACATTTTAAACTCAGACCAAAGCTTAATCCTATAATGCCATATGATAGAAATCTTATACTTCAGCAAAAGACTGAATCATGACTCTCCAAATAGAGTATAAATATGGCAATTTTTGTTAATTATGTGTGRCGGTGCCATTTATCATTCTATCTTGGAGAGAGGAAAAAAAAAAATACAAACCATGCTAGTTTCAGATTTCCAGAAGGAATATGTAATGACTCTCTCTATGCAATCAGAAGATAGCAGCTCACCTTTTTTATTATTTTGTATGCTTTAATTATAAAAGCTGTTATATAAAATTAAATCCTGTTCTCTTCATATGCAGTGTACTTACTTCATCTAACACAGCAGATTTCATGTGGGCAAATTAAACTTCCTCACAGCTTAGAAGTAATGTGAAAGAGTGTCAGAATGCTTATTTCTTTGTAATGCACAGTCTCAGGGTGTAATCAAGCTTTTATGGCCATCCTAATATTATCCTTCTAACCAATGACTTAATTTTTTTCAGAATGAAAAAGGCTGGCAAAAATGTATTTAAATTTTTAGAGAGAAATTAAAGATAGAAAATATAACATTTGACTGATCTATGGCACAGTTCATTAATCTTTACACTTTGGAAAAAGATTTTATTCTATAAAAATCAAATATGTGTCAACAAAATTATCTGCAGGATCAAAATCTGCCGCATTGTTGCCTAGCTGCATCACTGGAGTTTCTCAAAATCTCAGAGAAGACTGAAGAACCTAATTAATTTTTTGTCATCTGCACATTTCCATATCTATCTTTTCAGTTAGCTGACACACTGCAATGAAGGCAGCAGTGCTAGTTCTGAGCTTTCCTCTGTTGAATGGGGCTCAGATTTTCCTCCTATAGCTTTAATGTATAATCTTAAGCACCTACATTAGATGCCTGATGTTAAATGATATGAATCTAGGCCTTTAACATGGCTAAGTAGGGACTACTTAAGTATTTGACCCTTTCTTCCCAATTCTTTGGAAATTTCCTTTCCTGACTTTTACCCTTCACCTCTTGGTGACATCATTTTCTTAATAACCTCACCTCACATTTTGAAAGCACAGTTTGCTTTTGGGTAATGATTCTTTCTAGCCTAATTTCCTGAGGTATGAAGGATTCTTAACAGACAAGAAAAGTATTATTTTCCTTACTCAAAAATTACTTGTCCTTTCATAAGGAAAGCTGGAACAGTCATACTAGCTTAGATAAAAGGGGATATTTTAGTCAAAATCAGAAAAAATAACAAGCAGTACAGCTTCAACATTAACAGACTTGAAAGGTCTGTTTCAGAGTTGCCATTGTCCCACTAATTAAAGTACATTTGCAAGCTATGCAAAATGCAAATACATCTCTGCTTTGGTTCATTCAAACCATGGTGACCTGCGTCTCCTGTATTCCTAGCAAGTGCTTTACCCACTACTAGCTGTTCTTCTATGGCATTTTCTGTTTCTTCTGTTGGAGCTGGCCTAATTAGCAGTTAAATATTTTTCAGAGTTGGGGCTTAAACTTTGATTTCCCATGTAGCAACTGTAATGACAAGCAAGTCAAGGAAAGGTTCACTTTCCTGCATTTCATTTGGGAATGGAGATATAAGTGACACATCGTGTCAAAATCTCACAACCRTGGGTACCTCAGTTTTAGTATCAGGGCTGAGATTATACCTAACATACATTCTGTGACTGAAGTTATGGTTTTCATGAGTATTTTCTTAGTTACATCTTTGGATGTTCATATTCCAGAACAATTTGTAATTCTTCAAAATAAGATTGTGTTAGGTAACTAGATTTTCCACAGTCTAATATCCTGATATTCAGCTTGCTCTTAATTACATCCCATTAATCCTGTCGTATTATGTAACATTCCTGTTAAAAATCTTGTAAATGAAAAGCCAACACAATCATGTGGAATTTTTTTTTGTTCGTTTGCTTTATGTTTTAATGCAAAAAACAAAATCAGGATGTAGTGTAAGTTTATCACCACTTTGGGCTGACGTCTCCAGCACAACAGAAATGATTCTAAGGAAAAACTAAGTTCAGAAGCCTTACACATAATATTTCCTTTTTTTTTAATACAATTTTGTAAAATTTTTATGTCAGTTATCCCAGGAGAAAAATTCATATTGAATATCCGCCAAATTTCTGATTCATCAGAGTTTGCTTATAGACTATTTTTATATTTTTATATTTTTGTATTTACTTGTTGTTTGTATACAACATAACTAAGGTCTCACTCCAAGAAGAAATCTTGGGAAGTCAGCACTGATATTGCTACATTAAAAATAATGATTCGTTACATGAAAACATGTCATTAACAAATCTAAACAGACTTTTACAAAGGACTGGTTAGGAGARTCTGTTGAATAACTGACATGAATAGCACACTTCAACAGGAAACAAGTCTGACCGAATGTGTTTGTTTTCAACAGCCCCCAAAGATTATTTGCACAACCCTCACTTAAACAATAGAGCTAGCAGCTGTCTCTGGACCTTATGTATTGACAGTTCATTTCTGAACCCAGGTGTAGGGGTCCTTGAACATTGTTCCCTGCCGTATGTCAGGGGTTTGAAGTCGTGTGAAGCTCTTTTTGACCAGCTTATTGTTGTTAATGGAATAGAAGTTTTAATATACTTTCAATCGATTTTTGAATACCTCATTAAGAATAAGGTCTTGTTTCTATATTTATTAGTCTATATCTAATCTATAACAGCTTTTATCAGTTTAGTGGTTTGTCAAGATATTAATGTATGGAGCTAAGAAGTTTTGATTTCAAACATTTCTTATGGGCATTCACAAGCATCTATCTAATTGTAAGTATATTATTGTATTATTATATTCATCTTTCTCCTCTAATTTCCCACCAGTAATTTTGCTGACTTCAGCCTTGCCATCCTTCTCACAAAATTACAGAATGATGGAATAGTTGAGGTTGGCAGGGACCTCTGGAGATCATCTGATCCAATCCCCTTGATCAAGCAGTTTGTCCGCTCGGGTTTTGAATAATTCTAAAGATGGAGACTCCACAGCCTCTCTGGGCAACCTGCCACTGTTAACCACCCTCACAGTGAAGAATGGTTTTCTTTTATTCAGACAGAATGTCTGTGGGTCAGTCCGTGCTCATTGCTTCTCATCCTSTCACTGGGCACCCCTGAGAAGGGTCTGGCTCCATCTTCTTGACAACCTCTCCTCAGATTTTTACAAACACTGATAAGATCCACCTGAACCTTCTCTTCTCCAGACTAAACAGTCCCAGCTCTCTCAACCTCTCCTCGTAAGAGAGATGTTCCAATGCCTTAATCATTCTTGTGGCCCTGCACTGGGATTGCTCCAGTAGCTCCATGCCTGATACTGGGGAGTCCAGCACTGGACCCAGCACTCCTGCTGTGGCCTCACCAGTGCTGAGCGGAGCAGAAGGACCACTGCCCTCCACCTGCTGGCAACCCTCTGCCTGACGCAGCCCAAGACACCGTTGGTCTTCTTTGCTGCAAGGGTACATAGCTGGCTTATGGCCAACATAGTGTCCAGCCACACTCCCAACACCTTCTCTGCAAAGCTGCTCTCCAGCAGGTCAGCCCCCAGCCTGTGCTGGTGCATGGGGTTATTTCTCTCCAGGTGCAGGACTTGGCACATCCCTCTATTGGACTTCATGAGGCTCCTGTTGGCCCATTTCTCCAGCCTGTTAAAGTCCCTCTCAAGGGCAGCGCAACCRTCTGGTGCATATCAGCATCTCCTCCCAGTTTTGTATCATCTGCAAACTTGGTGAGGGTGCACTCTACCTCATTGTTGAGGTCATCAATGAGCACGTTACACAGTCCTGGAGCCAGTGGCAACTCGAGGCTGCACCACTAGTGACCAGCCTCCAGTTGGCCTTTGTTCCACTGATCACAACCCTCTGAACCCGGCAGTTCAGCCAGTTTTCAGCCCACCTCACTCTCCACTTATGCAGTCTGTACTTCATCAGCTTGTCTGTGAGGATGTTGTGGGAGACAGTGTTGAAAGTCTTACTAAAGTTGAAATACACAGCATCCATTGCTCTCTCCTCATCCACCAAGCCAGTCATTTTATTGCAGAAGGCTGTCAGATTGATTAAGCACCATTTCCCCTTCCTAATCTAAGCTGACTATTCTCAGTCACCTTTTTGTCCTTCACTTTTCTGAAAACAGTATCCAGATTTCGTTGCTCCATTACCTTCCCAGGGATGGAAGTGAGGTTGACATGGCTGTAGTTTCCCGGGTTGTCCTTCTTGCTCTTCATGAAGACAGGAGTAACGTCTGCATTCTTCCAGTCCTCAGGAACATCTGCTCATCACCATGACCTTTCAAAGATTATCAAGTGTGTGCTTGCAATGGCATCAGCCAGCTCCCTCAACATTTGCAGGTGCATCCCATCAGGGCCCATGGATTCATGCATATCTAGCTTGTTTAATGTTCCCTTACCTGATCCTCGTTCACTCAGGAAAATCTTCCTTGCTCTAGATGTCTCCTTTGGTCTCAGGGGCCTGGGATTTCCTGAGGCCAGTCTAACCAGTAAAGACTGAGGTGAAGAAAGCATTTAGTACCTTGCCCTTTTCCATGTTCTTTGTGGCCAGATCCCCTGTCCCATTTATCAGCTCGTCCACATTTTCCTTAGGCTTCCTTTTGCTGCTTGTGTAGTTATAAATTCCTTTCTTGTTGCTCTGCATGTCCCACAACAGATTCAACTCCACATGGGTTTTGGCCTTCCTAACCCCATCCTTGCACTCTCAGACAGAGTCTTTATTTCCCCACCAGGTCATGTGTCATTGCTTCCACCTCTGGAACACTTCTTTTTAACGTCTGAGTTTAGTCAGGAGCTCCTTGTTCATCCTTGCAGGCCTCCTGCTGCTTTTGCTTGATTTTCTGCACATCAGCTTGGGCCATTCCTTAGGTTGTAGGAGGTGATCCTTTAATATCATCCAGTTTTGCTGGACCACTCTTCCCTCTATGACTGTTTCACATGGGATTCTTCCAAGCAGGCTCCTGATGCGGCCAAAGCCTGCTCTCCTGAAGTCCCAGGTTGTGATCCTGTATTTTGCCCCACCCCTACTTCATCAGATCCTGAACTCTTCCATCTCCTGGTCTTTTGAAATCTTCATGGTGTTGTATTCATCCATAGAGGTTTTCTCAAATTCTCATTAATGTCTTCCATATACTTCGCTTTTTTTCTTGTCCTTTGTCATCTTTTTTATTACCTCCAACTTTAGTCTCTTAGCCAAACCTAATTCCTTTCTCTTCCCTTCTTTTTCTGCTAGTTATTCTATACTTTCTTCAATCTACACTTACATTAGCTTTCGACTTCTTCCTCTGCTCCAATTTCTCTGCTATTGAATGTCTCTGGGAAACAAAGAAAGGTTTGCTATTCTTTTCTTCTTGCCTCTCTTTTAAATGTCTTTCTCATATTTTCTTTTTGTGACATTTTTCATCTGCTTTCCTATTTCTTTGTTATGTCCTGCTTGGCCAGTCTATCCTTGCTATTCCCTCATTAATTTCCTCCATTAACATACTACTGTGAAGTTAAAACCCTTATTCTCCATACAAATGTGTATAAAATAAAAGTTTGGGAGTAAATGAAGTATATGTCTTTCCTGGATCCTTCCTCTCCTATTCCAGGCTTCTGTCTTTCACCCCTTCTTTTCTCTATGTGTGGAAAACAAGGTCTTCAGAGAGACCATTACTTCCATCTGCTGCTCAAGTGTCTATTATTTTTGGCACCACCTTAGTTTGTGACATGGTAACGATAGTCCATTGTATTTTTAGAAACCTTGACACATAATAGAAAACATATATCAAGCCACAGAAACAAAAGTTATAATCCTATATAAACAGAATAAATAACATTTCATTATTTTGAGCTTTCAAGAAGGGTGAAATTTTCCAGAGTTTAAGGAAGAAGAGCTGATTTTTCTATTAAATGGTCAAAGAAAATATAATACCATACAACCTTTAAAATGCTAGAAAAACATGAAGTTAGTAGGTAAGACTTCAGAGTAAATTTTAATGGGAAGTTAAATTATTACATGCAAAAACAAATTACTTCAAATTTATTAATAAAACATTAATGTACGCATAACTGTGTTGCAAATTTTAAAGAGGATAAGTGGAGCCATATAATTCTTTGTGTTCATAAGTTCAAGTCCACTATGACCATTGTTTTTTCAATATCTTATCTGTAGATCACAGTTTTTCTAAAATATGTCTAATTGAAACATTTATTATGAAAAATCAATTAAGATCCGATCCTATGCCTGCCTGAAGCCWTTCCATCAATGAATTAGTGACCCAGAGAACATTTATTTAATTAAGAAATGTAGGATGGTGTACTGCATAGCCCACATAGCTTTGCTATTTGGGAGTTTAATATATTAATTCCTCAAAAATTGCATTTATATTCTCTGATTATGATTCTTAATATAACCCATTTTAATTTTCACTGAAGCCTTGACCACCAATCCAGGAAGAAAGTGCTGTTTTTATTCTTCCTTTTCATGCCTCATCTGTAAATATACAATGGTGATATTACTTTATTTCGCACCAACTGAGGCTGTGCAGTGAATCACAGCATCTCGGAATTTTATTTCCCTTCCTGGAAACAATCAGCCCTTGTACAGCAATTTGCAGTAATGCTTAGAATACTCTTGGTGAGCTTTCATGACAAGTATAAAATTAACCCCAAGTCACCAGTGTGTGTTATATTAGCTTCTGTAATGGCCTGCAGTCAGACTACCTTGGGCTCTGATCTTGTTAAATCTAAGCTAAACAGCTTCAGACTGATTACTTGGTTCGGTGACCTCCAAGGAACATAAAGTGCCGCAGAGAATGGTGTTAGCAGTTTGGTAGGAGCTGTTCTTCCCTCTGAGCCAGTATGGAACTGCAGCCTCAGCATGGGGTTAGAAGAGCTATGTGCAACTGTTGGAGTTCTTATTCTGGAGACTGCATTATCCAGTTTCTGACTATCTTGCAAATTCAAGTGTTCATGTCATTTAAATATCCTACTTAGTGTCCTTTTTTAAGTCAAATACAAATGCTAGCAATATATTTTGCTTCGACCTGTTTTCTGCATCAATTTAATATCTGAATAATAATTTGATAACATAATATATGCAAGTCTGTACATTTCTTACTAGCTCTTTTCTCTACTTCACATGGAAGCAGTATTGTATAGTGCTAGTTTTGATCCCCTAAACCAGAGTGCTTTAGTAATGAAAAGTAACTTCTTTCCCATCCTTTTTCTTTTAGAATAGCCTGAAATCTTATGAGGTGAATGTACCCATGAACAGGTCTCTTGCATTCTTAGGTTCAGAGAGGCTTTAGAATTACATGTTCTGATGTAAACATGCCCAAATTTTTTATTGGAGTCTCAAATTTACAATGCAGGCTCACCCTTATTTCCATTACACAGTGTATTTTTCTGGGTGAAGTAGTCTCTGGTCCTCCAAAATGTAAAATTGGATATTCTTCCTAGCCTGAAATTTCTCACATTTCTAGTTGTGAATGATTCCACAGGAGCTCAGGCAGGATATTTAAAGAATCTCTAGTGATTACAGTGCATTTTTTATAGAAATGTTTGTTTGCTTTTAACAAAAGAGGCCTTTTTTTTAACCATGTACTTTATATACAAAGCAAATTTGTTGAACTGACCAAGGTCCAATGCAAGAAAGAGAGAATTACTTCTTCCCTGATCAGACAGGGCTTATCAAACCAGGAATTACTGAACATAATATATATCACCCTTTATGGCACCACAATATTTCTATCCAAAACATTTGATGAGGGAGAACCAAACACATTCTCACTACCAATTTTCACCTACTTTTGTAAAGAAGTTCTAGAGAGTGACCCTGTGCTTGTGCCTCCCTTATCTCCTTTCTGCTCCACTGTCTCTTCCTCACCCATATATTTATCACTCTCTAGCTTATTTTCCTATATAAAGCTAGCCCATTTCAATGAAAAATAATTTCCACCACTGAAATTAAGGGAAATAGCTTCTTCACACAGATGTACAAATTGACAATGAAGTGATTTTGAAGAATCCATATGGACTAAAATGAAGACAACTTTCAATGTCTTGGAAAGAAATGCCTCATTAATGGACAGATGTAGGTTAATTGAATGATGGTGATGGGAGAAATAGAATAATTAAAGAAAAGAAAATTTAAAATTATTTTTTATAAGAAATAAAATAAAGTGTTTATTGTGTTTAAGACCTATAGATATCAGACTTTCTTATCTCATTTTTTCTTGGATTTTTTTTCATTTTCTTTCCCTATTTTTCCTCTAATGTCCTTTTATCTATTTTTCTATAATCCATCTAGTTTGCATCAATTTCTTGTTTTAAATAAGTCTTAAATAAGACTTAAAAAAGTCTTAAATAAATTATGATGTAAATAACAGAAGAATCTCAGGAAGTATTCAGATATTCCTGATGTTCTCTGAAGACATTGAGATGCCTATTTCCTTTTAACTGGAAAGCTAATACATATCTTAATCCAACAAACAGGATTAAGTACATTACCAAATTTTAATATAGATTTAACCGGAGTATGTTGGTTCACTCAGTAACACAAAAAGAACTGGTCTGGGATTACAAATCCTGGCCACCAGTTTTGTAATGAGATCGTTCAACATTGTCATTTCTTTCCCTTCTGATATTTGGTGATTTTTTTCATAGAACTATACTTACTGGAGTAAGGTTGTCACCTGAAAAAACTTTCTTTTTACTTTAAAAACTAACATTATGTAGTAAATATATTCCAGTGCTGAAAGGAGAATAAATAAAACCCTCAAATATCTGACTATGTATGACCTTACTTTTCAGCCAACTTTATTTTTATGTGTGTACATTTCACAATACTGAATGATGAGAGTTGATAATATTGTCATCATATTTACACACTATATTTTTACCCACTTCCTCTTTATTAAATAGACATCACTGCAATAGATTCCTTATCTTTCAGCAGCAAGGGTCTGAGAACAGTTGTGTGATTCATCCAGGAACAGCTAACACTATCTGAAAAGAGAAAAGCTACCAGTTTCAAATACCTTGTGACTTAATTTCTTTTTTTTATGCCTTGTTTAGAAGTATCTGGAATAGGTACCTCTGAAGAAATTATTTTCTCAAAGAATTAACTGCATAGGTACCTCAAATGAAAAAGTAATAACAAACCTGACCTAAGGTTACATGATAGCTATACAGCTCAGTGCTCTCCAAAACAAATATAAATTTGTTTGTATTTGTAGTCCAGGTGTCACTCTATAATAGCCTAATCCACAGGTCACTGAAGTCTGTTAGTGCCTTTCCATGGACTTGTGTGGTTTGTACCTAATTCCTACTCCTTCTTACCCTCACTGATAATTTGGTAAAAAGTTGACATTCTTTTTTTTTCATCTGTTCTTTGATACCGATTTCTCATTTCTTTCACTATGTGGCTTTTTACTCATTGTAATAGCTACCTTCCTTATTTTGAAGCTGTTGTTACTAGACTGATCTTGGTTATTACTTTAAATTTTTTTTTTCTTCTTCTTCCAGTAGTATAACAGGACTTGTCAGCTTCAATTTAATCCATTGGGCTAGTAGCTCTTTGTCTGCATTTCCTGTGGCAAAAGCACTCCTTAACAGAGTTTCTAGGCTTAGATAGGACTTATTTTTTTCTTAGTCCTGCAGTGCAATTTATCTGCTTTCGTACTGAGACTTTGTATTGCTAAGGACTTCTAGCAGTTACCCCCTTCCTGTAACCAATTTGCACACAGTCAAACCAATTTAAACATGTTTATTTGAAAATGATATAGAGCTTCCAATATTATTAGTAATTTTACTCCTTCATTTTTCAATAACACAAGTAGCTTGTCCAAAATGAGTATTTATCTCTGCCTAGATTTTAAAAGACCCATATTTTATATAGGATATAATCTTTTAGAAATAACAAAAAACCTCACATGCTGTCTGCTATTGGAAGAAGGGTCTGTTATATTTTCTTATATATTTCTATGTGTGTTATATTTGTTTTTCTTACCTTTGCTTTGTTGAGATCTCATACTATGCACACTTTTCTATTGGAATTGTAAGCATTCCATCATTAGAATTATACCTCAGAAAGTTGAGCCATCTATGCTAACAACTTTTGTATGTGGTCAACTGTCAGTTTGTCATAGACTGTGGAGGATTTTGCACCACAGCAAAAAGTTTGAGTCCCTGATTCTCACTGGTTGTATAACATGACACTCTTGGTGTGTCACATGGTAGATATGACCTCATCCAACCAAGAAGTGCAGAGTAACTTCTGGAAGACTGATGGAACTAATACTATAAAGGGGGGTTACAAAGGAGGATGCTAGGCTGCAGATCTTCTATGTCTTTATAAACATATAATGGTTTTCCATTCTCTACAATTAAAGTAGATGCATAACAAGAGCAGTTATTAATGTTGGGAAAAAAGCCAAAACATAATAAAGCCTGAAATTGATCTTTCTATTCTACTATGCTCTTACTCTGTAGGTTTCATGTATGACTTTTTTACTCCTTTTTTTAATGAACCTTTCAACTCTAAGCGTCTGTGGCTTTAACCAGTTAATCCCTCCTTTTTCTTTCCTTCAAAGGAAAACTAATTCATGTTGTGAATTTCCATCCTTGAGGCTTTTTTTTCCCCCTTTATTTTAAGCTAAAGACAATCTAATAAGACAGTGTGAGGAAGAAATCTTGCAAATTGGCAACTGACATAAATGTAGATTTAAATAAATGATTGTTCTGATACCTTGCTGAGTTCAATTAATACTTCTATATTATGCTCTGAAACTGTTTGCTTCACAGTGAGAAAATACAGAGACAAAGATAAGGACTCTTTTGGAAAGAGAATTTCAGAGCAATGATACAAGATATCTTACTGTTCACCATATTGGGAGATCAGTAGCTCATCTCCTCGGTTCTTTTCTGGTCTGTTACATAATATGCTTACTGTCAGTTCTCTGCAGAATGTGGTCATCTGGTGTCTAGACGTAGGGCTCAGCCAGGCCAAGGAAAAAGATAAGGCAAGGGACTATTTGTAGATGAGACAACAGACAAAGTATCTCAGGCTGGGAGCTATAGGTTTTCTAAGCCTACATTGTTTTTCATTTTGGACACTCCATCAGGATCTGAAGCAGTTCCAGTCCTTCAGTGCTCTCCTTGATAAGGTGATTTGCAAGGGTCTGAATTCATACTATAGTATAGATTCTCTTACCTTCATCAGTAGAAATCAAGGAGGACTTTCTGGATAGAATCAATACAGCTGAAGAAAAATAGAGTCACTATCTTCTCTGTATGACCAGCACAACAAAGTCACAAAGAGCTGATTACATAAATATTCACAACTCAGTTGCTTTCAGGGAACAAACTGTACTTCAGAGATGGACAAATGTCATTCCTGTGAGGTAAAAGATCCTGAAGCAAGCCAGTACCTCCAAAACTGTGGCTCATGGTCCGTAGAAGAAAGTTAAACTGAGAGGCGGATTAGGAGGTTTTGTCATTTGGCAGAAGTGAGCAGAGACTTCAGTTTTCATGAGGAATAGCTCTCTTCTTTCATTGTCCAGTATGGTTCCTAAGAGCCATCTGGTTCCTAAGAGCCAATCTGGGCATTCCCAGAGTGTGTAGATTGTGGCCATTTATCCTATTCACTGTTTAAACACTTTGAGTTTGGTCATTTGGTGGACATTTGTCTAGATACACCAATTTGTGAAGCTGCAAGTAAAGTTGTGGCACATATAAATTTTATTTCAGTACATGCTGACCTCCGTGTATTAAGTCAAATTATTTTGCTTTACTTGAACATTTGTATTTCTGGGGTTTTTTTTGCTTTTTAAATTAAAATGACAAATGTGGAGAATGTGTTGGGCTGAGATTTGTCAACTAGGCAGAGGTATAAATATTGTTTCATTAGATCTAAATCAGATGTGCATTATCTTGAAATTACTCAAGATCCTCCATTGCCAAGAAAGTCATTGCACTAATTGCCAAGGGGCCATATATGTGTCTTACCAAAACGGTGACTTGTCCCATAATACTTCTGCCTATCTGTGTGGCTCACGTGGGATAACAATCAAGAAATGTAAGTTCTATAAGTTTCAGAGCTGGGGAAATCTGCTGCAAAATGTAAGGTCGTAGACCGAGAAACAAGTAATTCAGTTAACAGCTTTGGTATAAAACATGTATAGTAAGCTCATGTTTCTAAATGGAATTATGCCTATTACACCAGAAAAAGCTCAGACTTAAGGTCTCTATTAACAATGGATGGATCTCAGAGGGCTTGCCAGTGTGGTACAAATATTCACTCCCAATGTTAGCCCCTCATTTGTATACCAAACCCCTTAGGCCCAGAAAACACATATGGAAACTGATTCAGAATTAGCTTTCTGTTTCAGTGCCTTCTTTCCCACAGAATAGTAACATGAGTCTTGCAGGCGAATTTCTGTTTGTTTGCCATAAATCTAAATGTACCTATTTCTAGTTTTTGCAAAGAGTTGCCATCTAACGGCAAGTTAGTTTAAGAATGGGGTTGGGAAAACAAGAAGAAGCTTTGTGCATCTTATTACGGCATGACTCATCTAAGGAGGACTCACCTTTACCCACATTCCAAAAAGAGTAGTGTATGTAATGACTTTTATATTAGCACCTTGGCATATACCAAAACCACTGCTGAACACTCAATTAACAGGACATTAAGGACTTGTCTTGATGTGTCTCTTTTAACTTTAACAGTGGCATAATGCTACTTTGAAATACAAACTCTTCAGTTTCATTGAACAGTGCTTATCTCAGTCTAATCCATCTTTAGTATAAACACAACGTAAAGTACTGTACTTAGTCCTAAGGGACAATGGTTGTTATCTTATCCTATAGTATATACTGGCTTTCCAAATATTGGAAGTTGCACTGTGAACAAGAATATTAAAACTAGACTAAACAGTATACTTCCTAGCTAAACCTTGGAAATGTTTGTTGTTCAATTAAACTTTGAAAGTAAATAACTTTCTGACTTAATAGTGTTTAGAAATTACTACTTGGTTTTAATGTGTGATATCACAGAATCATAATGTATTTTGGGAGGGCTCTCTGGTCTAACCCCCTGCTCAGACCTGGTTTAGGTATAGCAGGCCCTGTCAAGTCCCACCCACTCAGGGCCTGTTGGGTGAGTAACTCCAAGAATGGAGACCCCATAGCCTCTCTACACAATTTTTTCCAGTGTTTCACTATCCCCTTAGTAAAAACCTTTTCCTAATACCTAATTAAAACTCCCTGTGTAGCAACTTCTGCCCCTTGCCTCTTCCTTTGTGAACCTTGGAAAATATTCTGGCTCTGTGGTCTCTGTACCTTCCCAATGTGTCTTTGTGGTCAGCGATAAGATGAGCAAGCAATAAGACTTTCCCCAAAGTCTTTCTCTTCTCCAGGCTGACCAGACCCAGCTCTCCCAGCCCCTTGTATGTTTATAAAGTGCTCTGGCACACTTAGGATCTTAACCTCTACCCTCTCTTGATCTTTCTAGCCAAGACTTCCAACAAGCATCACATCTCCAAACAGATCATCCTTGCTCATGAGTGACATAAGCTATCACCCATCAGGGAGGCATGAGATGGGAGCTGCCCAAAGCAGGAGGACGAGCTGGGAGCTGGGAGTAGCCCTAGGCAGGGCAATGCTCATCCAACAGGGTGAGCAGAGCGTAGCAGTGGTAACCAGTCCCATTGACAGACCCAGGCAAGACAAGTCATGAGTCAGGTCCAGGGTCCATTCAGGGAGTTGAGGCAGGAACAGCAGGAGACAGAGTGAGAGACAGGACTAGAGACAGAGTTAGAGTGTGGTTCCAAAGTCTGTTCAGGAGAAAGGGCTGGAGACAGGGCTGGAGTACAGCTTAGGCAGGGACTGAAGGCCCAAGATGGAGCTTAACTAGGGCTCTTGGACGCATGGGACAGCAGACAACAGGTCCAGCAGAGTGACTTGTCTAGTCACCTCAAGAAATTGTCTTCAAGACTGCAGAAATCTCCTGGATTTCTTGCATCCTGTCTCATTGCCCTTTCTGCAGATGTCAGGGTGGCTAAAGTCCCCTATGAGTACCAAGGCCTGTGGCTTGAAACAGCTTCCTCCAGKTGTCTAAAGCAGATTTCATTTGCTTCCTCTTCTTGTTCTGCTGACCTATAGTGCACACACACCATGGTGTGACCCATGGTTAGCTGTCCTCTACCCAGATGAGTCTTACCCAGGAGTGTATATCCCCCATCCCACATTCTCTGCATTCRGCCCTCTCCCTAGGATGGAGCACAATGCCTCTTCTTCACCTTTCCTGCCTGTCCTTCCTAGACAGTCTGTCTCCACCCATCAGCACACTCCAGTCATGGGAGCTCCCTCCACCACAGCTCTGTAATCCCAAYGAAATCAGAGGACTATAGCTGTGCACAGGTTTCTAATTCCTCCTGTTTGTCTCCCATGCTATGTGTGTTTCCATTTGGGCTCTTGAGGTATGGGGGTGGATCCCAGGGGTGCTGCTGTCATAGAGGAAGTGTGACAGCCTCCACAACCACACAGTACCCCAGGGGCTTCCTCACTGCTCTCTGTGCATCCACTTCACCTCATGTTGTACTCCCAAATACATCTAGTTTAAAGCTCTCTTCAATAATTTGGCACATCTGTTAGCAAAGATGCACTTGCTCCACTTTGTCAGATGGAGCCCATCTCTCCCCAGCAGTTCTCAAATCTCAGGAGGGTCCCTGTGGACCTGTCTGTGATACCAGCTGCACAGACAGACGTTGATGYTCAGTATGTGTCCACTCCTACCTGAGCCTTTCTCCTCAAGGATCAAGGAGGCATCACCTATGTTTCATGCCTTTGTAGCATTCCCAGAGCTGAGCAGTCACTCTTGCTATGCTCAGGGTTATCTCAGGAGTATCACTGGTACACATGTGGATGATCAGAAAGGGCTAGTAGTACAAGAGTTTGCTGATTCTCCACATTTTCTCCAGACTGTCTCAGATCCAAGCATCCCAGCAAGCAACAAATGCCTCAAGACAGCAAGGGGGTCCCAAGGCCCCTCAGTTTGCAGCCTGATGCTTCCAGTTATTACTACTAATATTTGTATAATGTCCTCAGTGCTTCCATGTTGCCACGAGTGCCTCCATTTCTCATAATGCTTTAATCATCATTCCCTGACAAACCTTGGTTAAGCCCTTCTCATTGGTCTAGCATATGTGAGTCATCAAAATGTAAAGTTATACACTTGTTTGTTCATATTTAGATTGTATGCAATTGGTACTGAAAACTCTAAACCTTGCATTGCATTACTTAGTAAAACAGACTATGTACCAGACTTGCAAATATCCTTTTTGTAAATTAAACAGAACTAGTATTAGGGAATTGTGAGGTCTAAAGCCATGTTTGACTAACTGCTTCTATTTAATTCTGTAAAATCTTGTTACTCTTGCATTATTGCACAGCTCAATTGTTTCCCAGATTTTGACCTTCAGAGAGATTTTTTCTATTTTCTGTGTCTGCCACAGACTCTATATGTGTGGCTTTCTTTTTTGGGATGCTTTTGTGCCTGGTGACTGGGGGAGGAGGCAGAGGGGAAGTGCAGCCTTTTTTAACAGTGAAGTTTGAGGCAAATATCTTGGCCTGTTGTTTTAATAAATAATAATACAAATATTTTCTTGTGAAGCTCTAACATTTTCATGCCTGAAGTTCACAGAACATCACAGAGTTCATTATCTCATGGTTATACAGTTAAACTGCTTTGAGCCACAGAGAAATCTTGGCTGCTGTCAACCGGTGCTGTGTACCACATTAATGTATAGAGTGGACTCATGACTAGCTTAATATTTTCTCTCATAGATGGAACAACATGCTGGGAAAGCAGTGGGGAAGAAAAGTGCAAGGAACTTTTTCTTAGTCAGAGTCCCATCAACTGGAAATGACAGAAGAGAAAAAGACACATCCTTAATAACTGAACATGCCAATATGATTGTTGCAGCCAAAAAACAGTCAAATGCAGGCTGAGCTGGGAGGGGTAGGGAAATATTACAATTCTTTCGGTGCTGGTAAGAAGTTCAGTTTGAACTCTGGGCAGAGTTATAGTCTTGGAGAAAGAGCTGCTGGGAGCTTAACTTATCAGGCAGAGGAAAAATGTATATCAGGGGAGAGACACTCAAAGAGCATGTCTCATTTAGCTTTGCAAAATGAAGGTTCCCCAAAATAGAAATGTTGGGGTCTGGGGAAAAGTGAAGGCTGCTAGTACATAAGTAGACAGAAATGAGTCTTCCATGGAGAATGTGTAAGCTGGAAAATGTGAATGTTTCTAGCCATCAGTAGCTTAGGAACAGCATTGTGTAGAAGTAATAATCCAGTCAATTGCAAAATGGAGAGTGATATATTTATGAAAGGTTTATATAGCACAGTTGACTGTAATAGCAGGAGCCTGTTATTCAGTCACCTGAGAAGTTCCTTTCAATAATATGCAGTACATGTGTGGAATGGAAAAAGAGTTAGGAGCTTTAAGTAGAGGGAGAGAAGACAGGAACAACAGTCTGGAAGAGGATGAGGATGGTGTAGGCATAAAAGCTAAAAACTGAGAAAGATATCAGAAAGAAGCGATAGGAATGTGGGAAATAGCTGGGGGAATATCATAAATAAGAGAGAGAGATGCAGAAAACAGAGGAAAAGAGCTAATGGAGACATAAAAAGGAGGTTTTCTGGCATGGTTGAAAAGCTGTTAGATTATTCTGGAGGATTATATCTTTATCTTTTCAATTTTTTTATTAGAATATATATTTTCTGTCATATTAATTAACTATTGAGAGTGCAAAGTCAAATCTGTCTCTGCTAATTCAGTCTCTTTACATATGTGCATTATAATAAATTCTCTGATCAGTCATTTTTCTCTGCCCTTCCCTTCCCTTCCCTTCCCTTCCCTTCCCTTCCCTTCCCACATTTGGCAAGCATTGTCAATTCACTATCTGAAATACTACATGTCTGAGGTTTCAGCTAAATGACTGATAGAATGATGTCATTCTAGGTCTAGGTTTGAGGGGGTTGTTTCTAAGTACTGAGATCCCTAGATTCACATAAAATGAAACACTGGACCCACAACAAAAATTATAACAATTTCTGCATATAAAAGGATTTTTTTTTTAAACAGGGTGCTAAAATGGACACAATAAAATATCTAAACTTCCAGTTTACCATTCAGAATGGTGAGTTCCAGTGGAGTCAGTAGCTAAAGCCACAGCACTTTTGATTTATTTGCTTTAAACTTCACTTCTAGCAAAGTTTTGCCGAAATTTTTCTTCTTTTCTGAAATAACATACAGAAGGTGCCTGTATTTTACACTCTATGTTCATTTTTACATGGCTTCTTAATTCAGATTTCTTTTGGCTTTGGTTTCTTTTTTTCTTTTTCCATCTGACAATCGCAATAACTAACTAGATGGCAGAAAATTCCAGTCAAGCAAATTGTGTATCCAAGGAAGACGTGGTACAAATCTCAGTCTGGATCCACCAGTCTGTAATACGTTCTAACTGGTTCCTCTGTCCAAAATACAGCTTGTACCAATATATACAAGTCACAGAATTCATCTCAAAAACTAAACATTTGCTAAGTTCACATCAGTTTGGTCCTGATCTATATCTGAGTGTAGAAATTATTTTTGATTTAATATACACATCATTGTGATTCCAACCATTTATTTTTTGAGATAAAAGGAAAAAAAATGCAAAATGTCCCTTTTTCCATAATTAATTGGCTAGCCTGATGTTTTCTCTGTGACCCTCTTTTGAGCAATTAATAAAGGAATAAAACTAAAGGAAGCATTAGTACAGACATGCTAAACAGTGTGTAAGACAGCATGGTACATGCTATAGTAGCTCATCCCTTTTCAGTCAGTGATAGACTGTGTAAAAAGTTTTCCTTCACCAAACCCCTTTCTTTAAACAACTTGTCCATTTTTTCAACATTCATTTTTACACATATATTCTAGATATTTATATATCTTATATGTATATTTGATGTACACTACAGATGGGATAATAACCATGGGATAATAGCAGCAACTGTAGTGATGTGTAATTAGGACTGTCTACCCTGATGAATAATAATAAGTCTCAAGCACACCTTTCATGCATTTCTGTTTCTAGTTTCTGCTTCACTGTGCCTGCATTGGTTGCTTTTGTATTTACCCAGAGCCTTGAGAGGGTGAGAAGGAATTTTGCATTCCATAGGAGCTTAACCCTACTATGTTTACACCATTATCAAAACCAATCTGGTGGTCTGGCCTGCACAGAGGTCAACAACTTTTCAAAGGCAATGTGATATGTGTATTTTATTTTCCCAGAACAGAGGTAAGCACATGGGTTTCTCAGAAGGGGTTCAGAAGGAGCCAGGAAGGGTTGTGCATAGAAGTATTTTGCTTCTTTGAACAAGTTTGCTTGGTAGTGTCCTGCCTCTGAGCCTTGGCCCCTCAGACTCCAATCAAATGTTTAAATGGTA
This sequence comes from Apteryx rowi, assembly GCF_003343035.1. Lineage (NCBI taxonomy): Eukaryota > Metazoa > Chordata > Aves > Apterygiformes > Apterygidae > Apteryx > Apteryx rowi. Next base: position 1,968,555 of record NW_020450883.1, on the reverse strand, counting down.
ATGTTTTGCTTTAAATGAGGTCCAATTTTTTTATGTTTATTCTAAATGCAATTCAAGTTCCAAGATGATAGGGGAAAATGTTCCTAATACTTCTATTTACAAACAGATTCTTCCACTGACATTTTTAAAATATATTCACAGCATTCTTGTATATCTAAATGTGCTACTTGTAGTATCCATACCATATACACGGGACAAAATTTGATTTCATTGATATGCTAGTGAGAAATTCAGTGGAAACATGGCTCTTATTTTGGAGTTCCACAGGAAGAGATGGTTTGCATTGCATTTGTGACCAGCTGTACTGAAGAGTAATATCTTCATTTGTGGGTGGATGAAGTAATTAAGTAATCAGTTCAAAAGTGCTGTTTTCTAGATTTGAAAGAGAAGATATTTTCCCTGAATGTTAATGTGGTTTACAAGCTCTGGGCTAGATGATAAACTCTGTTTTTCAGTTGCAAATCTCAAAAAAGAACAAAATGTAGAATCTAAGAAGGCAATAGGATATTTTCAAGACCACATTTTCACGCTGGATTTCAGCTGTTACAATCATTTCTCAATAGGGAGACCTTAATAAAGGTTTCTAACAAGATCAGTGAAAACAAGTCCCAGATATCCTGAAACTTAAATATGTCAGTGCAGTAAAGCTTTAGTGGAAATATGTGTAAACATTCAGTATCATAACTGAATTCAATGAATGCTGACCTAAAAGATTCAAAATGTGCTATTTGGTGGTAATGATACAATTCTAGCAGTTGTTGTCTTCCTAAAAACACTTGTTTGTGCTGCTATTTAACACAGAGCAAGCCTAATGCAAATTTAGATAAACAATACATAACAGTAGCTCAAAATGGCTATATTGCATGCCAGTATTTTAGGCTTTACACAGAACTCAAAATATTAATATCAAACACATTCTATGTCATGTTTAAGCATATCTTTAACAGAGAGTGTTTTGTAGGCTGGGTAATACTTTTTTTTTCTGTGAATAACACAGTGCCCCAGACATAGATGCTATATATCCATGGACAAGGTTTTAAAACAGTTGGAAGGCTGACTAATCCCCAAATCAGTACCAGGATTTCAAAAGGTTAGCCAGTGTCACGTAAATAATTGTTGGTGACTGTTAAAGTCAGAGTCCCATACCTCATCTCAGTACTCAGTGCTTAGGTTTAAATAGTGCCAGATGAACTTTGGGGCAAAATAAATGAATGCTAGAATCTGACTAAATAACTCATTTACACTTATGATTTAAGATTTTAAATCCAAGACCTCAGAAATGAAAAGCCAGTTGCATCATCTGCGCTTCTAACACAATCTGGTCATTTTGATTTACTGTTAATCACTCTGCACAGTTTTTTTCATAACATTTTTCATAAAAACACTAGGAACTAACCAATTTTTTAGTCTGTTGTGTCTTCTACTCTCTGCAGAATGAGAGCTCCCTTCCCTGTGTTAATAAGGGAAATGAAAAGCAAAAAAAGGTAGAGTCAAATTGCTCCTGATAAACATGCCTCCATCTTGGAGTTTATTTTTTTTTTTAATTACATAAGACAAAAATAGAGCGCATTCCAAAGAAGTATCAGCATAAAGTAAGGCTGCTACAGGCAGATTTCATTTGCATTCCTGATATTTACATGTTGACTTGTTTGCATCTATGCACTTCCATTCACTGAAAATGAACATTTTGCCAAGAGTTGAGTAATTCCCCAACTATCCGGCAAACTGTTTTCTCTTCTGCAGCTATATATGCAAAACATTACCAGACAAACTGTGAAACAGCTTTTTTTTTTTTTTTTTTAATGAATCAGCCTTTTAGGTAACTACAAACAAAGTCTTAACTTCTTCATATTAATCCTAAATTTTGTTTTCTGGTTGCTTCTGCTTCATATGATGATTAGGGAAGGTTTTCTAGAGTGAGTGATGCAAAGCACTAGTAAGTCTGGGTTCCTGTTAGGCATATGATTTTTTAATCTATGGCTGAATTTCTTCAACATCATGACAGATCTCTATTAAAAACTGGATTTTTAGACGACAGAAAGGGCGTGTTGATGACTGTGGATTACTAGCAGGCACAAAAAACTAGACAGTAACAGTTTATGAGTCGTTCTGACAGCATGTACATAATTGTCTGGGAACGTGTTGTTTATTACTACTATGTTCATATTCATTTTCCCCTGTAGTGAACATTTTGGCTCCTTCCTTAGATGTTTCCACTCTTTTGGGAATGTATTTCTTCCAAATTAATTTATCTTTTGAATGTTTTCCCCTCTATAGGTTTATAGCTCTTTCAGCATTTAATTCAGTTCTTTGCTTTTACCTTCAGAAAATCTTACTTCTTTGTTTGGTCTTCATGAGAGACCACTATAGGAAAGAATTCACTCTCTCTTCATTGTAAGATGTTCCTCCTGAACACCGTAGTGCCACCATAGTGACTACTCTAAGAATTCTTTTCTGACTTCCGAGTTTCCTCAAAATCATACCTGCTAGGTAAACATTATTTGTGCTTTCTTCAGTCACAAGTCTGAAGATTCAAACAGACTTTTTATTCATTCCATGGATGTTTATGTTCTCCTGGCATTGACATATATTAAGTGACATTAATATAATATTGCTTTATTTTTTGTTTGTTTTATTCACAACATGTTCCAGAAGTTTTTTAATAGCCAAACAAAATGCAGTTTCCAACACAACACTTGAATTCAGAGCTAAAAAAAGCAATGTTCTATAAAGTTGTTATCTCTAAATCAAGACAAAAGTAAGGCCTTGTGCTTTTCAGTACCAATGATTTGACTCTGAATCACAATATCTTTCCAATCACATAATTAGAGTTTGTAAGGTTAGGTTTCGAAAGATAACTGGCCTTTTGTATACATCCTGTAGCCTCCTAACAGTGAATTTTGCTGTGACTTGCCTTAATGCTGAGGCAGGGTTAGTGCGGCTGGGGGCCAGGAGCTCTGTGGAGGACAGCAGTGACATGCCCAGCCATGGCGGTGACATGCCCAGGGCAGGGTCCCCAGCACCCTGGGCACAGCAAAGGTCTCAGCACAGATGGGGACAACTCCTGCTCCAGCTGTGGACCTACACCTTCAGTGCAGGTTCAGGGCCCCAGCAGCAGACAAGGGCTGGGAGCTGTGTCCAATGAAGCCTCCAAGCTTTGTTTTGCCTGAGCCCCACAGTAGTACCAGGAGSATGGGCAAGGGAAGTTAGTGGGAGGCTCCCTGCTGCAGGGATGGAGATGTCCCAGCCCTCCAACCTGCTGCCTGGGGACATTTGCTGCTTGCCAGGGGCTTGGGTCTGGGAGGTCATGGAAAAATGCCAAGGCTTGCCTAGTCCGTGGGCTACTGCCTGCCAATACAGCCAGGGAAGGCCTGGGCATATCAAGAGTGACCACATGGCTCTGGGGATGAGGGCCATGGGCACAAGGAGGTATCTCCTTGGTCCTGTGGAGAGGAGGACAGGCTTTGGGAGGAGTGGATGTATCCTGCAGGTCAGCAACAGGTTGTACAGCTTGGGTCAACAACAGGGATTCAGTTTTCATGACCACGGGACTCTCCCTGAGGTTTAAGGACTTCTGGGAGGAGATGGCATTGACATAACCAAGCAGGGCAAAAGCACTTGCAAACCTGCTGAGTAGAGCAAGGAATGATGAGAGAGGGAGATGGCGATCCACAGTTAGATGAGGTAGGGCTGGACTGGATTGGCAGTCAAAGGTTGCAGGGTGGTGTGAACAGAAGAGACTTCGTAATCTAAAAAACAGGGCTAAATGGAGGTCACACCAAGAGTATGCATGCTAATTAGGAAATGCCAAGAGGGATGGGAGGAAATGCTCATACCTCTTCTGAGATATCAGCATGACTGAGTGACCATCTGAAGTGCTTGTACACTAAAGCATGCAGCTTAGGGAGCAAAGAGGAGGCATTAGAGCTCTATGTGCAGTTGCGGAGTTATGATCTCATTGGGATCACAGAGACATGGTGAGATAGTTCAAACAACAGGAGCACTGTCATGGATTCATTCTGTTTTTTTAGGAAAAACAGGCTGGGACAACAGGAAGTTGCCTTTTAAGTGAGGGAGCAGTGGGAATGCCTGGAGCTCTGCCTGGAGCTCTGCCTGGGGGTGGGTGATCAGTCAGCTGAGAGCTTGTGGGTCAGAATTAGCAGTCAGACTAACATGAAGTAAACAAGGCCCTCTTCAGACAACTGGAAGAAGACTCATGTTTGTAGACCCCGGTCCTCATGAGGGACTTCAACCACCTTGATATCTGCTGGAGGGAAAACACAGCAGGGCACAAGCAAACCAGGGAGCTTATGAGAGGAGACACTTTGTTGAACTTCATACTTACAAACAAGGAAGAACTGGTCAGAGATGTGAAAGTTGGGGCAGCCTGGGCTGCAGTGACTGCAAGACGGTGGAGTTCAGGGTCATGCAAGGAAGGGGCAGGGCAAGAAACAGGATCACAACCTGGGACTTCAGGAGAGCATACTTTGGCCTCTTCAGGGACCTGTTTGGAAGAATCCCATGCGAAACAGTCATGGAGAGAAGAGGCATCCAGGAAAGCTGAATGAGGCTGAGGAATCACTCATCCCAATGTGCAGGAAATCAAGCAAAGGCAGCAGGAGGCCTGCAAGGATGAACAAGTAGCTCCTGACTAAACTCAAACATAAAAAGGAAGGAAAGGTGACAGGTGACCTGGGAGGAATATAGAGACACAATCTGAGTGTGCAGGGATGGGGCTAGGAAAGCCAAAGCCCATGTGGAGTTCAATCTGATGAGGAACATGAAGGGCAACAGGAAAGGTTTCTGCAAGTACATCAGCAACAAAAGGAAGACAAAGGAAACTGTGGGCCTGCTGCTGAATGGCAGTGTGGACCTGATGACAAAGGACGCAGAAAAGGCTGAGGTACTCAGTGCCTTCCTAACCTCAGTCTTTGCTTGTAAAATTTGCCTTCAGCAATCCCAGGTCCCTAAAACCAGTGAGAAAGCCTGGAGCAAGGATGACTCACCTTAGCTGGAGGAAGATCAGGTTGGGAAATATTTAAATAAACTGGACATACACAAGTCCACTGGCCCTGATGGGATGTACCCACAAGTGCTGAGGGATCCGGCCGATGCTATTGCAAGCACGTGCTTGAAATTCTTTGAAAAGTCAAATGTCACTCCTATTTTCAGCAAGGGCAAGAGGGAGGATCTGGAAAATTACAGGCCAATAAGCTTCTCCTCAGTCCCTTGAAAGGTGATGGAGCAAATCCTCCTGGAAACTATTTCCATACCTATGAAAGACAAGAAGATGATAGGTAGTAGTAGCATAGATTAGGAAGGGGAAATGGTGCTTAATCAATCTGACAGCCTTCTGCGATAAAATGACTGGCTTGGTGGATGAGGAGAGAGCAATGGATGCTGTGTATTTCAACTTTAGTAAGACTTTCAACACTGTCTCCCACAACATCCTCACAGACAAGCTGATGAAGTACAGACTGCATAAGTGGAGAGTGAGGTGGGCTGAAAACTGGCTGAACTGCCGGGTTCAGAGGGTTGTGATCAGTGGAACAAAGGCCAACTGGAGGCTGGTCACTAGTGGTGCAGCCTCGAGTTGCCACTGGCTCCAGGACTGTGTAACGTGCTCATTGATGACCTCAACAATGAGGTAGAGTGCACCCTCACCAAGTTTGCAGATGATACAAAACTGGGAGGAGATGCTGATATGCACCAGACGGTTGCGCTGCCCTTGAGAGGGACTTTAACAGGCTGGAGAAATGGGCCAACAGGAGCCTGTTTTCCTTGTTTCCTTGTTTTTAGTTTTCCTGTTTTAAAAAAACAGGGCTATATACATTTTAATTTGTTATTTAACCTAGATTTTCTTCTCAGTGTTTAAGTTAATAAAAGTTTTGAAATCATGTTGACCATTTTGAATAGAAGGCATTGTAGAAGTGAAAAATAGTCTTGAATGGGTTTAATATCTTATTGAAAACCCTTAAAAGCCTGGTAAGTTACAAGTGCATTTAAGTTATAAGATTTTGGCTTCTTTCATTTGGTCAGAAGTTCACTTGAATATAGTTAAGGCATGAGAGAGTGACGATAAGTTAATAGTGTTTCATTAACATTAAACTTGAAATACCAGGAACTCCTTAACTAGTAAAATAGTAAATGCCAAGCAATAGAAAATTATTACAACTCTCTCAGAAAATTAGAAAAAAATAGAGTACCTGCATTAGTTCACTCTGTTCACTAGATAGGGTCATTTGCCCTATGTCACTACTGAGTGAAACATTTGTATTGACTCACAGGTCAATTATTTATTAAAATAGTAATAAATCAATGGCCATCCTCACCTTCATCCTCAGAAGTACAGGAGCTCAGAAGTAATCATTGCCGTTCAATGACAGTTTAGTTGGCTTGTATCTCACATAATGAGACAGAAAACCTGGGTATTTAATGAAGGCAGTTTATATTTGAACATCTTGATAAAAAGTCAGTAAGTTTCAGTTGACACAAATCAAGATGTGAATCCAAGAAACTGCAGGTGGGATGAAGTGCACAGAGTCTATCAAAGCTCATTACATTTGAAAGTCAAAGAAGAGAGTTTTTCTTTTTAGAAAATTCAAAATAAACTCTGCTTCTCTTTCTCTCCACCTTAATTAGCTTGTTTTGTACAGCAGCTAAGAGCTATGCAGAGGGTTTTTTGTTTTTTTTTTACATTTTTACATTAATTACATTTTTATACATTGAAGTGCAATCATATATTTATTGTTGGTTTGCATTAGCAGCTATTAGGAGCATTCCACTGCCTTTGTATTATAATATTTTTCTGTAATTTTTTTTTAAGTTGTCTTTGAGAGCTAGTTCTTGCCATAGCTGGCCAATTTTGCCAACTTTTTTTGTTTATTTGATAGATATAAAATGAACAATGCTCTATCTCTTATAAGTTAGGGATGATTATTGAAGGCTTGAGGGAAAATGAAGTGTCCTCATAAGATAATCATTCCATTTCAGTAAAGAAAAAAGGCCTGGTTGGCTTTGTGTCCTCTACATTTTCAGAGTGTAGGTTTTGGTTTTCTATAGTCCAGGCATCTGTTAGATTACATTCAGTGGGAATAAATATTTGATGTCTACAGTTTCATTCTCACTTTCCAAAACTGTGATCATCTGAAATCATCTGTTTGGAAAAGTCTTTTCAGATATGTCTGTGGGATGATAACAGACTTCACTAGAAACAGTATATGGATCTGGGACTTTCCTAAATAATTTAGAACTGTCACTCACTAAATCTTCTGTTAGGCTATAAAAGCCTGTGGAGGACTCACAGGAAGCCCAGGCTGTTTCTCTCTTGAAGACAGCTCCTGAAATGGACAGTCATCTCTTTGTTGTCTCACACATTAAACTATTAGAGTTGACTATCATCTGCTTCTGACATTCTGTTTTGTAGGCAGTTCAGGACAAACTCTGTCAGGACCATGCTGTCAGCTGGATATTTACCAGAGTGAATGAAGTTCCTCACGGCATAAATAAATTCAAATCTTTGGTTGCTCTTATTTGTACTAGGTGATCTCTCCGGTCTATGGTGATCCTAAGGATCAGGAAAATGCAAAGAGCAGTAGTGTATTTTGACTTCCTTTGGATAAGGTTCTCCTCGAATTCTCAAAAAAGTGAAAAACTGTATAAATATAAATTAAATATTCTAACTTTCTGCATTTGTATGACTTTTGTATACTGATAAAAAATGAAATCAAATTAGCTTAATGATTGGGTGGTATTTCTTAGCACTGTTAACATTCAATACCTCCGTGTTCCTTTAGTCATCACCATGATCACTACAGCCATGGTCTGCTGCCATCGGCCATATCATTCAGCCTGTAAAAGAGTATGGAATAGTATTCAGGATCATCTTTAGCTCTTCCCTGATGGATTCTGTATGTTTTAATGTCTTAATTTAGATCTTTTTTCTATTCTTTCAATGTAATTTGGACAGATGAATCTGATTTTCTCCCATGTTTTGATAATTGCAATAACATTTTTCATATCTAATTGATTTATTTATTTTTGTGTTTAAAGATTTCATTATTTCTATGTCCAAAATGGGGCATGTTTTGGCAACTGGAGGTTCTTTGAAAAGGCATGACTACGAATACAAACATATTTTGGCATTCCACAGTAATTAGCACTGAGTAAAGAAAAGCCAGACATCTGACTTAAAAAACAAACAAACAAACAAACAAAAAGATACTCTCCCTGCCCTTCTCCCCACCACACGCACACATCTTGAATGTATTAGTAGATGTGCCAGAAGGGCTAGAATTGTGCAGTCCTAGTTTTATTCCAGAAGGAAGTGTACAATAAATCTTACTATGAAAATCTTAATAATGCACAGGTCGATATCTCTACAACCCTCCAAATAAAAAGTAGCACTGAAAGTGAAACTAGTCTTAAGAAGTCAGGGAACAGAACTAAGTAATAATTTATTTATAATAAATTATAGCTTTTTTTCTAATTTTCTTATGCTTGATTGTATTTAAACAGGTGAAATATACCAAGCCTGTATGGGGCTTAGACATACTGGCTTCAAAAGGGCTGTGGGTTTTTTGTCCACACACCGATGGCATGACTTCTTTAATCCATATAATTTGACCATAATTAATCTTTTACATTCTCTGTCTCTTGAAAATTGTGTAAAACAAGGGTGCTTTTATTTGCAGGGCAGTGGAGATACATACAAATGTTAAACTGTGTCCTTTGGGGTTGAACTTCTGGTAGCACCCAGTAGAATTGCTTCTCACAGTCTGTATGCAACCTAGGTTAGGTTTAAAAGTCTATGTGCAGCCTAGATCAAGTGAATTGTATGACAACCTTAGTAATAAATACTCAAATTTTACTTTTCCTATGCTAATGTAAACAAAAGCAAGCAACTGAGAAACACTCTCTGTCTTTCAGGATTTTTAAATTCTCTCTTCTCAAGAATCTGCAGGTGGGGAAAAGGAGTTAAGCAGGGAAGGACTGAAACACTATGAGACCAGATCAAAATTCCCCATGATTTACATTGGGCAATATAGAGTAGGATAAATGAAATCATCCAACATTCCAGTATGTCAGAAAAAAAATAGTACTTCTGGAAGTGGAAGCCATTTTTACTGAAGGTTTTTTTTAGAAGTTTGGCTATATTTTATCTAATGCTTTTTAAAAATCAAATTTCAGTTCAACTCAATGGTAGGTTTCACAGATTAAAAGTTACAGTTACAGCAGTTTTTTGAGCTGTGATTTCTATCATAATTTGTAACACTTTATTACAGATAAAAAAAAAATTTTTTATAGGAATACATAGACTTTTTATATTTGCCATGCTCATCATTGAGAAGTCTAATGTATAAGTAGGAGTAATAAATATACCTTGATCAGCCTTGTGTCATGGTCCAGTGGGAGACTACACAGTTAGATAAAATGGCCAGCTCCAGACTGTGCCAGAAAAACTGCTGGAAACATAGCTTACCTTTTATTAGGAAAATCATATTTCTTGCTTAGAAGAAATAATTCCTTTGTATATAAGACATGTTATTGCAGGATTGTGTTAACATAGAAAATTAGAATTATTCATTCCAAAAAACAACTACCATTTGGATTTACAGTCTATAAAAATTATTTTCAATAAATGGCTTCAAATGTTTATAATTATTATATTTATGGGGTGAATATGAAGAAATGAACATTAAGAAAAAAGATGTCAATGATTACATTCTGTTTCCCTTTCCCTCATACTGAAATTTATATCTCATAAAAAAGGGCAGAAGAAAATGTATTGTGTAATACTAAAGAAATAAAGTGTTAGTTCAGCTATATTACTGTCACTGCAAGACAGTTTACCTGTGAGAAGTTGAAGAAACACCTGCAGTTGCTGCTACAGTAGATATTTGTGAATCAGCATGAAAGCTGTGTTTTTCTGAACCACCATGGAACATATCCCACTCCTTGGTAGGTGAAGTTTCTTGTTTTGTTACTTTTCTTTTTTTTTGGAAATGCCCTGTGAGAGTTTTGTGGTTTTGATTAGGCCATATCTTCTTAAGCTCCTTCTGGTAAATTTTGTGTTATACTGATATAAGCTGTCTTTTGATAGTCACCCTTTGTCATCGTATTGCCTGTTTCCCTTAGGAATAAAATTATCCTGATAAACATAGCTTTCAAAATGAAAACAACAATAATTAGCAGAGGAATATGAAATGCAATATTAGTAAAAGATTCAGTAAAAAAAAAAGGAGACAGAAGTTAATGTTTTATCATCTGTGTACAGTGCTGGCCAGTATCATGGGTCTGATTCTTGTGAGCCCACCACCATTTGACTACCTCTGTTGTCTTGTGTCTTTTGCTTGGATTGTAATGCCTCTGAAGCAGAGCCAGCCTTTTTAGTATTTGTGTTTGTAAAACACCCAGTAGAATAGTTTACCTGTGATGAAACTACACTAATACTTCTTGAGAATAGATAATAAGAGTTTGTATGTATCAGCTGTCAAACTTTGAGATGTGCATTGTAAACTGTCATCCTTCCAGATAAAAAGTAGTGTACAAACACAAACTCTGTTTTCTGTCCTTATTAACATTTTAAAGAAAGTCAAAAACACTAGCAAAAGCAAAAGTGAAAGAACAGCTGATTATTCTGTAGTCCTTTCAAAGCCTCAGTCACGTCAGATGATTGTTCCTCTGGTTTTGTGTCTTTAGTTAGGATGTAAGGAATCTGCTTGCAAGGTTTTCTCAAAAACAAACAAACCAAAAAACGTACTTTTAATCCTTATAATATTGTAATGTAAAATATGCTCTTTGATGAAAGATCCCATCCGTAGTTCAAAAGTTTTACTGAGGTTTGCTGAAAGGATAATGAGCTGAAAGAGTGCTTAGCAACAACAACAGAAAAATTGCCAAAAAATAGTTTAAATCTAGTTTTTCATTGGTATGCAAACAACAGTATCCTTTTTGAAATTCAGCACATTAGTTTATCTAAATAGTCAAAACAGATTTTTATTTAAAAATACAAAAGAGGGTGGAGAGAGGAAATGATTGGGCCAAAAGCACATCCAAACTTAAGCAGTATGTTCCAGTCAGCAAGATTTCAGTATTATGCCAAATTACTCAAGAATCCCAGAGACATCTCCTGACACTAAACTATTATAAACATTGTTGGACACATTCTTAGTATTGCAATCTTAGTCTAAAGAATTATCATACTAGAGAGACCTTTAGTGAAAAAATTACCTCAGCAAATTCAGTGGCAAAATTCCCATTAACTTCAATGGATCTAATACTGTACTCTTTTAAGTGTGTTGCACAACAGTCAGCAGTCTTGAATGCCAGGAGCTGAAGTCTCCTTGAAGGGCAAAAGGATTTGTCTGCTACATTCTGATTTACTTCATGTTTTTTAAAACAATCACAAATATTTTAAGAAATATTTAACATTCAAAATTCCTTAATCCACCAAGTTTTCTGGATTTTTTTATTTTCAAAACTGCAGTGCACTTTTGCTTGACTTCAAGAAGCAATAAAACAGCTGTAACCAACTAGCATGCTTTTAAGTATCCATAATTCATCTAGGCTTAGATAAATTATCCTTCCTCTGAAATCTGCGCCCTGCTTGGGATGGATGATCAAAAATGAGACTGCATCTTACCAGGTGTCATGACTTTGTTAGGAAATGTATAACAAATTACAAATATGAAAAAAAGATTTTTTTATCTCACGATGACATTCAGTCTCCTTTGAAGTGAATTAAAAATGTTTTAGAGAAAGACATTTTCTGCTCTGATTATTTGTAATACCAATGCTGTCAAACACAGGAGGTCTTAAGTGACAGTTTTAAAAACTTTTTATTTGATCTGCCCAAGAAGTCTCTAGGCAGAATGATTGAAACTCACTAGGTCCTGTACATTTTGTTCACTCTGTGAGCTGATTTATTATCTCTAGTCATAATTAAAAGTAAGTCTGACAGTGACAGAAGTTAGCTATATAGAAGCACTTGGGCAGAATCAGAAGATGCAAGTAGTTTGTAGATGCTTATGCAGCCTATTCAACATCCATTGAATTTGCTGAAGACATATTCCCATTTGCCTCCATGGACACTGGGTCAAGAGCTTAGTTAAGATCTCTTTTTACTTAGGTAATATCTTTTTTATTATTAATGTGCAATACTATGTCATAACAATATACATTGGAAAATATTTCTAGACTTTCTTTCTTCCCTTACAGACAAGACTTTATGAAGTTTAAAAACATATCTTGATCTACAAAGAGACAAGTCTTCACTGCAGAGTGTGCCTCTTGATCAAAATTTCCCCAATTATGCATTTCAGTGGTTTTTTTAAGGCTCATCTTTAATCGAAACATACAAAAACAAACAAATTTTTCGTATATTATTTTAAAATCCTTTCTATCTAACACCAGTGTATCAGTTAAAATACAAAAAAGTGTGTGCCTGCAAAGGGGGGGTGGCTATTTAATGAATAAGAACACTGCACATATACTGCCTACATAACTCTTCAGAAAGGTACATTTCAAATTTTCCATTTCTTTCCTTGTACTATATTTTATTTCATTCACACACAGAGAATATATTCTTATATTCTTTGATAATATCTCTATGCTTATGTCCTTTTGGTTAATTTTATTTCTTTTGGACTAGAGAGCATTGAGTTCAGATGTATTATTTTCAGATACGATCCATTTCCATATAGAGTAGGAGAGGAAAAAAAGCTAATGAGAACTCTAAAGTCTTTTAGTTCTCACTATTTTTTCAAAGAGGTGTTCTTTACACTTCTCTTACATGACAGTCAGAAAGAAATACTACACTCTAGTACACAGCCCTTAGAGAAACGATATTGCTGTTTCTGAAATACTTGGGGGACTTTTAAAAGCTTTACTTTCATTGTACAAAACAGCAAACTTCCACCCACAATATCATTTTTAAAGAAGGCATCACATTCCCCTATGCTCTATTTGTTGAAGAATCATACCTGATTTTTGTTTTGGTTCTGCCTTGACAAGTTGTTTTTCTAACAATAATACTGACACCTTATTAATGGTATTATACCATGTTATAATTACAGTAACCAGAGGCACTGAGAAAGTTGATTATCTTTTATATTCAATTCTGTGATTCTAAAGAATGGTTATATGCAACATTTGCGTAAGACTTTCAACTGAAAAAAAAAAAAATCATACTCTTTAAACATTAAATTACCAAATCTTGTAAAAGTAAGCTGAACAGATCCCACTTCTTTTGAAGTAAATGATCAAGATCTTCAGGAATTTGATATTAAAGAAAAAAAAAAAAGAGCAGTATTAGTATCCTTATTTCAAAGGGGGAAATGAAAAACAATATCTTGTCATCAGATCCAAGACTTACTCTTCTGAAAGAAATAAATCTGTGATATTCCTTGCCTGACTTTTTATGACACAAGGTTCAGTCAAAGAGGGGAAGTTTTACAGAAGTTCTCAAATGTTTATTGATATTGAACTTTTTGTGATTCTTCTTTTACAATAAGAAAAATATAGAATCCTGGCAAATTATAGGAGAAAATGAAAGTTCTTGTATGACAAAAATATTTTTAAATTCCTCAAATTAGAATCATGTGCTTTATGAATTAATTATGACATTGGTTAAGATGACAGCTTCATGTCAAGGGCTATCAAGAGAGAACCACCTCTTTTTGTTAAAATGAAGTCATTTCTCATCTGCGTATAGACAAAAGAAAAGAAAAGAGAAGAACCCCTTAAAAAATACTTTTTAGTGACAGATACCAATATTAGCATCCAGCACAGTAGCACAGTCATATTGCTGTCTTCAGAAGTACTTCTCAGGACAGCAGTGACTTTGAGTACTGTGGATGAAACCCACACCAGAGGAGGCAGTTCATGGCATCATGCAATGAGCCCTGAGCATATTTTCCAGTTACTTGAGCATTGGCATTTTGTGCTTAAATACAGTAGATTCTGCATTCTGGGCTCATTGCTGCTGTTGTTTGTCTACGTAGTAATTTCTTCACCACTTACTTAAACTTGTGAATTCTTGTGTGCTAATTCAAACAAGAAAATCTGCATTCTGGAAGCTATTTTTGTGGAATAAGCTCTTCAAACCTTTCAAATTTAGTGCACCTTCCTCAGAACAATTTTCAGGAACCCCAAAGTGATGGATCACAACAAAAAGGCGACTAAACCAACAGCCAGATGTGCTTTGTCTCAGCGTAAAATTCTGATGCTGTTTTTCTATACCTGTTTGTGCATTATCAATATGTGCCTAAGCATTCTGAGTCACAATTCAAACCAAGCAGATGAAAGAGAGGATTCAGAATGGAGAGACACCCTGAACAGCACTTTCAAATTTTGGAAGATTGCCCTTCATCCAGCTGAGATATGTTAGTGCATCATCACTCAGTTTAATAAATCTTGGTGTCCATGAAAAGAGATGTAAAATCGTGGTCCTCTATGTTCTCCAGACCTTGAGGAACTGCATAATGCTCTGAGAGTGGAAGCAAAAATTTTCTGTGCAGCTTCCTAACTGTCCTGCAGAATGTTATGTACCCAAACATTTTAGTGGTATTTTTAATATAAATAACCAAAACAAAATTTAACCAGAATATTATTTCATTTTTGTTCAAATCGAAAATGTTGGCCTACAGTTGCTAAGAAATTTTATACACTTTACAGTGAAATGTCAAAAAATATCAAAAAATCTGTGTTGCTTAGTTAGGAAAAAAAGAAACCCATAGAGATCTGACATACCAGGCTTATTATTTAGATATTACTTAAAATTAGAACATGCTTTTGAAGTTATCTTTACATTTTATGCAAACTGATACTTATGTCTTTTACATAAACATTAACATTCCATTCAGTTTACTGTTTAATTTATGATTATGTCATCAAGTATTATAAAATGTTTGTAAAAAAGGTAATGCATAGATTCCACCAGAAACAGATTCAAAAATTGCTTATGAAATTTATGTATTAAGTACTGTGAGATTACTTTCTTTGCTCCCTAACTATCCCTAATTACCCCACCTGTTTCATAAGCTACCAAACTTTTGAGTTCAAATAAATTAAAGTGATAAAGAATTCAACTTCTTCTGTAGCATGTATTACATTTAAATTCAATAATTAATAATTGCAATATAAAGAAGTAATTTTATAATTAAATTATTATTGTCCTAATTTTCAGAAAAATAAAAKTTCACACTACTCAGAATCCATTGTCTTTCATTTTTCAAGGAGAGAAACCCAAATACCAAACACTGTACTGTTTCATATGTAAGATATAGCACCTGTTCTGCTTCTGTGAATAAATCAATCTAAAATCACTCTGGTTAGTATCTTGTCCAACTGATCAATGCAATTGTGTTTCTATTCTGGAAGACAACTAGGTTATCACATATCCTTGTTTGGTAGATGTTTTTCTTCCTTAACTTTAGAAAATATTCATTTTAACATAAATATTTAAAATAAATGCTTCAGTGAGACTTCCCTTATATATTCTTGCTGAAGATGAAAGGCCCAGGTAACACTGCTGAAGGTAGTGAAACTTGGCTGAAGATAAGTCTAGCAGTTTTTTTGTTGTTTGTTTGTTTGTTTTTTCTCCACACAAAATCAGCTATGTCTGCTGTTTCTCTGCACAGACTGATGTAGTCTTTTCAAGATTACTTTCAGGAGAATTGTGCCATTAGAAGTCATCAGTATCTGCAACATCCAACAAAGAATGTAAATTTGGTTTGCTCACTGGCTTGACAGTCACCCATGTACCTGAGTACCCTGTGTTATGTATGAACCCTCTGATGTGTCTTAAAGATGGTRCCACATGCAAACTCATCCATTCAGACAGCACACTTCATACAGCTTTTTCAGCAAAACTTTCACTCAAATATTCAGCTGTGAGCAGCACCCATCCATAACACTTTCCAGAAGTTACACATGAATAGCAAATGTTAAATCAGGAAGTGTGTGTTGGGGCCACCAGAAAATGGCCATCTTACTTTTTCTGGGTGGTGTATATAATGCATACATTTTTCAAGCTGTCTTTGTAAGTCATTAAGAGACAGGCTTAGTCCGAGCAACTAAAAAGCCATATACAATATTTTGTTATTTTTCCTTTAATATGTATATTTGTGCCTGGGGAAGGTATAAATGGATGTGTAATGTAGGATTCAGATCTTACACCGTGCCTAAGGAAGATCCCAAGTTTTCTGAAGTACTAGATTTCTATCTTCCTGTGGAATATGCTGGCTTTTCTAATTTACAATATCAGCCTCTTTTAAGCAAGGTCCCGTATTAAGGAACACCTTTGTATTAATCTTTTTGTCCGTCATGAACAGACAAAAGGTGATAATTACTCTTACATACCACAGAACATTTTTCTTACTTAAGTTTTTATTAAATATACTAAACCATATGAGTCCCAACAATGGGTGTTGGCTACACTATGCTGTTAATACAGCAAAGAAAATTAAGATAAAGTAGAAATGTTCTGTTTTTCAAAAGATACACTTGTCTTTTCACACTTGCAAACATGTTTTCAATTTATTGCCACACTATGACAGTCAAGGGCATTTTTCTCCTTTTGGTATTTTGCCTCCCCTATTCTTTGGGCTGATTCCAGTCCATCAGCTGTTCCTTCAGCTGTGTCCAGTACCTAGCCATATGTATATTACTTGCCTATTTTGTGAGAAATAAACCATCACTGAAGGTAAGTTCTGCTACTATTGCAAACAAGTAAACCATTGTATGCTGAAATTACAATAAATATTGCATTGCAATAACATAGGGTGAGTGCAAAGGACATTACCATTTTTTTTCATAGAAAGGGCACTAACTTTCAGGAACAATCTTATCCCAGTCTCACTTGGCCACTTTGTCATTTATTCAAATTCTAAGTAAACGCAAATAAAACATAAAAGTAGCAAGTCTGATCATTAGAATCCTAGTTTTGGCTGATAAATGGGAATTTATTTGGGGGTTGGTTCATAGCATCCTTATGGCTGTATAACTCAGTCACAAAAAAATCCTCATATTAAATAGATCTGCAATTATAGTATGCATTTTTATTTAAAAAATATATTTTCTAAAAAAAAACTTTGTACAGTTTTTTGCATAGGTTTGAWGCAAGAGACATTGAAGTGTCTGGAAAGATTTCCATTTACTAAAGAGATTCTTCAGATGTCATCTCTCCATCCTCTCATGTTGATTTATTTGGTGTTGAAGAAAATAAGTAGCATAAGGAGTAATGGTTTTCTAATGTTTATTTTAAATTACTTTAACTTTCATTTGAATGCAACATATATTTAGTTATTTGTATATTTACATATATTTACATTTATTGTATATTACAGTAAATGGGTAGTTTAACTCCATGATCAGACTGCAGTCCTAAAACAAACTATACTTTTTTTGCCCAAGCTAAATTCTGTTTAGACGTATGTTACAGATGTCTGTTCTGGCTATTCTAGATATTCTGTGCTCAGAAGGTCACACTTGCCAGGAGTAATTTATTACTGGCTATTTTATAACCACGCTTTCTTATGAAGTTCCTAATCTTAAATGACTTCGCTGTCTCCCTAGTGTTCACTCTACTGATGGATCTGTGCAGTGCGTCTATATTCCCTTTTAGCTCTCCTTTTCTAGATCAAACAAGCAGGCTAGTATCTTCTTGTTAGATAGACTGTTAGGTTTTTTGATCATCCTAATAATGATTCTGAATGCAAACCTGTTTGTTGTATAAATTTATCATCTTTTTATCACAACTAGCCATAATTGTCCATGGTAGAAAGGAAAAGGCATGAATTTTAGAAAGACATGGTCAATGAATGTTTATTATGAGGACTCATTTTAATTTATTTTTTCCTGTTCTCTTTTACTTTGCCATAGTGTCAACAAAGACATCAGTGAGAATTTTATATTGATGAGCTTTGCTGTAAATGCCAAGAGGGAAAAGAGGGTCTGCTCAGAGGGTTAGCTCCTTTTCATAAGAAAGCCAAGTGTCTTTCTCATCCCCARTTCCAGTTTCTTATTTCAATTCCTGAGAATTCCCTGCTCTTTTTCTCTAAATCTGATTTTGGTTCAAGGTGTGGATTGAATTTTTAACCCCGGATCATTTCTGTCATCTGAATGAATTTGAAAGTTTGTTTTGAAATTTAAAACACTGCTTTTTCAAACACAACCTTTTATATTGTCGTGCCATTTACAGAGTAAACAAAAAAACGCATAGCTAAAACTTCAATAAAATGAATGTTTTTGACTAAATTTAGTAAAAGGACAAATATACCTCAAAAAATTCAAGTTTTAATGGCCTACCAATAGATAAACCCTATTAGATTTTTCTACTGGCAGTATTCTTGTGTGATGTCTTCCTTGTTTCTTTTTCTGCAGTCAAAATATATGTAGATATAATACTCCAAAAATGTCTCAGAATAGCTCGTCTGGTAGCTAAACTGTCTGTTTCAAGCTTTAACATTAGTTAGAAGATAATAATCTTTTAAATAGGCAATGGCCTAGAAATTATAATTCGTATATACTGGCAGTTCTCCAAGCCTTGGAGCTATTTATATCTGATATTTTAAATATTAAAACAGCAGATTGATGCTACAAAAGCATTAGGATGAATATTAGCTCATTCTGTTTCCCTATTTTTTTAGTCATTGTTCCTGATTATAAAAGTTTCCTTTATTATAAAGAGGACAGACTAAAAATGAAACTTTTTAAGTTCTTCCTAAATATGAAGATATCTATAAGGTTAGTTCAAAAGTAAATAGATGCAGATATACACAGTACACATATATGTACTTTGAGAAATAATAGTTCACACTTTTTAGAAATAGCATACGGTAGCTTCACTAAGTTTTAATAAACTACTAAAATTAAGTTTAAATACCTTCTCTGATATCCATGGTTCCAAAAAATACAAATTTCTGTGTCAATATGTTGTATTTGAAAGACAAATGAAGCTTTGCCCAAGAGGAACTCTTGCTCAGTGTATTTTTTTTTTGGTCATCCACATAAAAACATTGAATATATGCTTAATCTGACCTTTCTTTTTTTTTTTTTTTTTACCGGGATGACTTTGAAATATTTCTTAGAATATTCAGATTTTGGTGTTAATGAAAGGAGAGACTTGATTACAGTTGCATTTACCAATACAATTATTATCATGAAATGCTATTTATTTCTGCTTTACTGTGTACATGATCTATGTGACACAAAAATAAATTAAAATGGTGACTGCATGTTTATGTAAGTATTATCTTTAATATACAGGATAATTAAAAAATCGGTGATGTTTACTATATGGTGACAATAAATTTTGTTGTTATATATAGTTTTTCCTATTTGCATAGCTCATGAATTACAATGACATCCATGTTAGCTTTATTTATCTGTTTAAATGATCAACTGATTTCTGTTGGTGGCTTGTGCTACCAAGGCTGAGAATATATACAGAGTTTTCTAATTACATTTTGAAATCTAAATTATGTTTATTTATATATTGCTAACCCTGATGTTTATTAATCATAAAGATGGTGATAAGCTTTACTGTACCAGCATAGGCATGTTGATTATAAAAGGCAAAACTAAACAATCACAACTTATTGTTATATTAAAGTGATCTTTAATCATTATATATAATACACCCCTAAGATTCTTGTTTTGAGATTCTTAATCTGAAGGGACATGATTCATTTTTTTAACTTCACTTTCATGATGAAAAAATGCTAGCCAAAGTGAAATTCTTCAGTAATTTTTATACTTGATTAGACAAAAGAAAAAAAAAGCAGAAATTAATTTCCAATGGATTTACCATACGGTGATTGTATATTCATAGTGCTAAACTTCTCTGTCAGCCCTATTGCCGAATTTTCAGTCTCGTTTCTTTATGTTAATGGTGTTTTCATGTGTGTTTAGAATGTAAACAACAGTTAACGTTTAGATTGTAAATGTAAAGCAACTTTTTTTTTCAGAGTGAAGTGAAACAAAAATATATGCTGTTTTCCTCTAAACAAATATACTTTCCTTGGAATTCTAAATAGCAAGAAATGTTACTGCTATCTGTGATCAAATTAACATCAACCTCAGCTCAAAAAATATCCATGCTAGTCACATGATGCCTACTACTGAAGTCAGTAAGGTTAGGCAAGATAATAAGTATTGCGACCAGTAGTGTTTTCCATACAAAACAGTAGATTTGTAAGTGACAGGCTGAACCAAGTGTGCCTATCAGCCACTTTAATGAATTAGTGCAGTTCAGCTTGTGTACCATTATAGTCATGAAGCTGATGATATTTTAACATCTGCTGTGCTGTGTTTATTCTATTAGGAGCTGTAGCTCAGAGGACCTGTAGCATGAAATAAAAATTGAAAACTGAAGGAAAGAATGGGGTTTAATTAAGAAATCTCAGAGCACACCCACTGTATCTTAAAATTTCATATTAATCAAATAACACATCTTTCTAAAACTACAGTCTAAAATCTCCCAATGTATCCCATGTCTCATATACCATCACCTGCAAGACTCACTTCTGAATGCTAAAGACAATATAAAACTTGACTTGAACTCACAACACTGTCACCTTGGTTTATCTCAAGGGACAGAGAGGATGAATTAGATAATACAAAAATTTCTTGATTATTTAACATGTCAAGAAACCAGAATGAAATCTGAAGATCCATAATCCATTGTCTTCCCAAGTAACTAAAATGTACAAAGCCTAGGAGAAGAATTCTGAATAAATATGAAAAAGCAGGAAAAACAGCAAAAAAATCTTTTAAGGGTGAGAGAGTTTCACCAGCTGAGCAGAAACTAGAACACATGGTAGCACCAGTTACGTGTAGAATCTAAGTGTAGAAGAGAATGGTGGGTGTAGAAGAGAATGGTGGAATAATTATCCCAGTGAATTTATTTATGTAGAAAGAGAATGGCTAAAGACATCCATTTCTGAAGTTTCACTAGGATTATGATAATTAAAGGTCACAAGAACATGTGTATCACACAGGCATAAAGTCAGAAAGGCAAACTGTGACTATAAACCTTGAATCAAATATGAGTACAAGATGATGGTGCAGAACTAGTAGACCAGAGATTTTTATAGCTCCTAAGTTAATCACAGGTTTTACTCTGTTTCATAACTCTCAACTCCATTAACCAGAGAAGATTGGTAGTTTCATAATCCAAGTATTGAACTGAAGGCAGGGAATATGCAAGATGAGATCATCCGAGCCCTCATTATCCAGAAAACTTGAAGCCCCATATAATTTCAACCATTTAAAGAATCATTTCTAGAATCTTAATCCAATCTCATAGGCGTTGAAGCTCTCATAGTCAATACAGAGGAAGTTAAGCAGTAAAGTAGTGCATGAGAAGGTCTGGGAAGGCAAGCTTTCTTCTGAAGTTATTTCAGTATTTTAATGAACCAGAACAAAAGTTCTTTGAATAGCTAGAACATCATGACATTTCAGATGAGATGGCCACCGTGTATGAGAGAAATGCCAAGAAATAAGCATTCACTTGAAATAAAGCCTGATTTCTGTGCCTTTCCATCTGTGGTTTTCTGGCTGCTCTGAGTATGCATGAGGTATAGTTGTATGCAAGCAAAGGTATAAAGCCTGATCTGCATCAGGGTAAATCGGGATTAAAATACGTCCTGGAGAGAAAAGGGAAGGAGGGAGGAGCCATGACTTGTTGGGAAGAGCTTTTTCTCACTCATGGTAATCCAAAATCACCACAAAACATTAAAAAAACTTTTAAATGTGGTACGTGACTCTCTGCTTGATATTTCAGTGACATTGTAATCCTTGCTGTCTAACAATACATAGATAATGACCCTGTCTTCCTATGGTGTCTGGTTTGAGACCAAGGTTGTCATACAATTGGGCTGTAGATCTGTTAGGTGACACTTCCAGGAGCTCTCCCCCAGTAACATCTTCATCGTAGGTTACCCTGCCTTTCTGTATTCTACCAGATGCTCTAATATTGACCTCATTCCCCAGGTTTTTTAACAGCACAATTTTTTGTTTCCTCTTTTACATAGGGGTTAGTGGGGTCAGGCCACAGGACTCTATCAAATAGGACGAACTCTTTCTTTCTTGGTGGTAACATCTCTTAAAGTCTTTCTAATTTTGTTGTATTATGATTCAGATTCCTCACTGAATTATTACCTGCATGAAGTTCATTCCAGTTCTGCCAAAATTAATTTTGTAGTACTGACTCCCATGGTTAATGAGATAAAGACATTAACAAAAAACCCACCAGCATCAAAAAAGCTTACCAGGCTTAAAAATAAAAAATCATGAAGTCTACAATTAGAATTTGAAACAGAACTGGAGCAGTGCATCAAAGAATGTTACTCATACATTGGTAAAGTCATCTTCAGAATTTTACATCAATTGTCCGCCCAGCTATTTGGCCATGAAGCCTACCTACTTTCTCAGTCTCATGAGGAAGAAGATTGTGAAATGCTTTCTAGGGACCACTTAAGACAGATTAGTAAATGCATAAAAGTTCCAAAGACTTGGCAAAATACTCTGGATTGTCCTTATTAGGGGGAAACATAATATCAAATCCAAACAAGAGTTTGAATAAAAATGGCAAAGTTAAGTTTTAAAGATGACAAGATTTGCACAGGTTTCGTCAATAATATGAAATTGTAATTCCACAAACTCGCTCCTTTTCTTGAGTTATCGACAATTTCTCTGACATTATTGCACTCAAGTTAAATTGAGTCAGTGAGAGGATACAAAGGAAGAGATTTTTTATTGGTGCCCTGCAGAGGTGTTAWTAGGAAAGAAGACAATCTTCATCTGCTTCATTTAAATGTAAATATGAAGTAAATTTCTGCAGAAATATGAACTTTCTGCAGACTATTTCTATAGGATACTGGTTTACAGAAAATAAAATTATCATCATTCATTACAGTCCAAAGGTTAGATTTGAAAAAGCTGACAAATCTAAGCTATTGATTCTTGAAAAAATTAACAAACAAAAACAATTGTAATCCCAATGATGTATTGTTTTCCTGTGTAGAGCTTTTATCTAGTCACATACTAACAGCTGGAACCATGTATTAGGTGATTGACTTTTCTTAGTGTTCTAAATCCCTCCTAAAATGTGTCAAATCAAGTTGATAAAGTTTTATTATCTAGAAATAAACATTATAAAATAAGTAAATAAATGCTTCTTAGCCATTAGAAAACTATAATATCCAAGGGTAATGTAGTTTAGTGGACTAATTAATTTAGAACAATTTAAAGAAGGAATTAGATATGGCTATTCTGGTATTGGCAGTGTCTGAGGCCATCAAAAAATGGAGAAGAGTTTAAATCCTACTTTTCATGAACATTACCTGCCTTTGCCTTTCAACTTTTTCTTGTTCTTCCTCCAAGGACGTAGCTAAAGCTGAGAGAATAAGTTTCTTAAGACAAAAGAAACAAGACTCTGGTCTGTAGGTTAAAAAGGCCAGGAACTTTTCAGTGGTAGACAAAATTGAAATCTGTCTTGAAAACCTTCTTGAAATTGTCTGTAGTAAATAAATTTCACTTCTATACATATTTTATTATAAATTACCTTTTGCAATTTCTCTTCCCTGATCTTTCCTTCCTATTTTTTCTATCTTCTGAAAGGCCTTCTTCAGCACTTGGGAAGCGTGCAATGCACTGTGAACTTAACAGAACTTTATGGTACAAAATAATGCCTGAATCCATAGCAACTCTGAGCTGGAGATCATGCTGACTGATTAAAAGACTGAAAAGGAAACTTGGACATATAAATCCTGACTGAAAAAAGTTAACTAGTTTTAGTGCTTAATTGTTTAAAAGAGTTAAAAGTTTCAAGTAGCCAACTTTTCACAAATGTGTTTGGACTAACACTTGTATAAGTTTTTGTCATTTATTTGTTCAATTGCAAACTGGGTCACAGATTCTCCTAGCTCTCTCTTCCTCTCCTATCTGAAGTAAATATATTTCATTTTATGTACTAAGATGTTATCAAAAATGTTGTCTTAATAAATCGAAAAGACTTTTTGCAAATGGAGACTACATACAAAAAAAAATGCATATTTCAACTTTTAATTAATATTGAAGTACTTCTTTACCTTCTGTTGTTAAAAGGAGAACTTTTCAGTTGATATAATTTTCCTTACTATCAAAGCAGTTGGCTTGTTTTCTGTGAAACACTTGCTAAACATAACTAACTGTCTATCTCTCTGTTTCTTTGTCTGAAAATCGTTTTCTTTCTCTCCTTTTTAACAGGATTTGGAATTCACAAAGTTGAGGTAGGAAACTAATTGTATTACTAGATTAATTTAAGTAGTTCATTCAAAGCCAAGAATATTCCAACTTGTTAATGGTTTGATTGTACTTATGATTTTTGTCCAGCAGTCATTCCCTGTCAAGGTGTAGAGTCAGAATAAATTCTCTTTTCCACAATACAAAGAATTATTTTGAATTCTTGTTAGTGGTTTGTTTGTATAAGATGTTTATGAAAAATAAGGAACAACGTCCCTAAATTTGCAAAACATTCTGAAGCATAATACAATATTGGAATACTTATCTTTCCATTAATGCTGAAGTTTTTCCATAAATTAGATTTGATCTGGGGCCCATGAAAGCAGAAAGCTTCTAGGGAGATTTAGCATCCCTGGGCTGTGGAACACACTTCTTTGTCTTCTAAGATCCCTATAGTTTTCTTCAAACTGGAGTGAAGAGAGGAAGGTACTTCTGAATAATGATAATTCTGAACCTACATTATCTCTGGAGATTTATGATAAAACTGAGTTTATCTGGGCACATGAATTAAAATTAATAGTTGTGTAGTATTTATACCTTATTTTCAGTGACAGAAACCCTACCATATTTTAGTCACTAGAAGCTCAATTGTTGCAGTAGAATGGTTTGGAGAAAGAAATATTTTTTTTAATGTGTCCTTTCAAAAGTAAATTTTCTATCTCAGTATTCTGGCAATAATTTGGAGTTTGCTATTTGACTATAATAAATCTTACCCTATCAATGCCTCACTTAATAAAAAGATAGAGAACGTTCATAATGTTTAACTTTAGTTGAGGGTTTTGAGGTCTTCAGGATATGTCTACGTCTTTGCAGAAAAATAGAATTTAAATTACCTTCTGCAATATGACAAATGTTCAGAACAGGCTTAGTCTATTGAAAAGACTTCATTTTGGATGTAAATATTAGACAGAGTGTAGCCACGGATAGTTAGATAAGGTATAATTTAATGTCCCTGTGGATCAAAGATTACTTTTTCATTATTCTGTAAAATTTTTGTACTCATTATAGTTTTGATCTTATTTCTAGCTTCAGTCCATTGTTCTCTACATTTGTCTTCATACTGGAATATAAGGCATGCATAAGGCACAATTTTACTATTTCATTGCCTGAGGATTTCCTTGTGTATTACCACATCTCATCTCATAAAAAAAAAAGTACATTGCCACTCTCCTTGACACCAACAGAACTGATTTCCTCCAGGAATGATCCTGTAAAACACTTCCTGAATCTGGTTTAATAGTACTAGTATATTAGATAAAGAGAGAACCTCTTTTTTTTTTTTTTCCAGAAAGCTACTTAATCATTTTATGTTCTTATTTCATTAATCAAAAAGTAGCATAGGTGGGATATATCTTTATTATGGTGATCTTCACAAATCCTTTCACATTCTTTTCAATTACTTCCAGAGTGCTTGAATGGTTTATGCTAAACAACACAGCCACATATATATATGCCATTCAAAACATGCAAGAAAACTTTCAAAAACTTCATATCACAAGGTATAATGACCAAAAATAATAATGCTGACAACTATACCATGAATCCAAAATACAGACACAAAAAATCTACAGTAGAATCAAAGAAAAAGAAACCATTTATATTTTCTGTTACTGAAGGAGATACACTGTGAAGAGGGACTACATAATTTAACTTATCAATGTTTTGTAAACACAAAGAAGAGTACAGGCTCATTTGTAAGAACTGTAAGATACACACAAACATGCAAGTTCAGAAAGTTTTATGCAATATTGATTTTTTTTTTTTTTTAATGACAGTTCCCATCTCTCTTAGTGGAAAGCAATGTTGTCTCCAGTGAGCAGAATAAATTATTTTCTTCTTTCCTTTCTTCATACTAAAATTCTCAAATGAACACTTCTGTTTATATTTTTAAGTAAACTCTCTCATGCCTTAAACATCTTTAAAAGACACAGGCTATGTTCTGAAGAGCAGTGTCTGTTATACATCAGGGAATTCATTCCAACTTCTCCAGTAAATACAGATTTTGTATTTCATCTTAGAAAAAGGTCTCAAGCAAGAGTAATTTTGAGTCAGATGATACCTTTACAGGGTACTATAAGTGATAAAATCCTCTATCAGTGTGCATCTCTGGAAAGGAAAAAGGAGATACCTATTTTCAGTAGCACTTCCACCTAGGTTCCTTCTGTCCAAACAAGCGTAACGTGSTGTATACATGCTTACATGCCTGCCTGCTTAAAGGTCAACAGGGAGTGACACATCTGAATAAAAGTCAACATCCCAGAGGTCCTTCTGGGAAGGTCTCCAGTGTATCTATAGGCTTTGACCTTATGTCTCAGTTTCTCTGCTCCAGAAGTTGAAAAGAGGTTGTTGGGCATCACCCAAGTTTCTCTGTGAAGAACAGCTAGCAAGAAGGCACAAGTTCTGCTCTGCCAAACAAATGCGTGTGCGTATAAATGAAAGAAGTCATAACCAATAGGAAGAAAAGGCAAAACTGAGTGTCCATGTGACTGCATTTCTATAAAACTTTCATTCTGGTTAAAGAAGACAGATTTTTTTTCCTCTTTTTGAATGCTTTTCTAGATGAATCACTATTGCTTCACTCTTTACTAGAAATTTCAAATAAGAAGTAGGAGGTGCATAGACCAGGATTAACCAGAGACCAAGCCTTTGGCTTCTGGATCCAGTTTCTGGAGGTGGTGGTAACCCAGCTTTAGGTCAGAGCATCATGGTAGATCCTGTTCAGGTTTGCTGTCATTTTCATGTTATCAACGGAAAGGAAGCTCTGCTGACAAAAGGGAGTGTTTAATGTTTTGTAATTTAAATGTAGGATTCATGGGAGTTCAAGTAAGTGTATCAGTGACAGCTAAGCGAAGCAGAGATCCTGGAGTGTAAAGATGGAAATTCTAACCCAAACAAACCTGTATCTTAGTGTAGGTATTAAAAGATAAGCAAAAGTTGCCTATTAAAATGCCCCAGTTATTATGAACAACAGCTGCTTAGGTTTCGAATGTCAGTAAGGGATTTAATAGTTGTTTAAGACCTTCAGGACAATGCAGGGTTAGTTCACACACTACATTACAAAAATTAATATTCACATGTCTTATAGATCAGGAATTTGTAAAAGACATTAATCCTTTACTGCTGATGAGACATCAGCATATAAATCATATATGTAATTTTATATACTTATTTATTTATTTTTAYCTCATGAATTTCTTACTCATAACCTTTTGAATATAATAAAAATCATTAAACCAATCAAACAGTCTTTTTTTTTTTTTCTTAATCTTGTAGGTATCTTTAATGTTATCCTTCTCAGAAATACATTTGCAGACAGTCTGGGCAGGTGTGTGACTGAAAAAGGTCAAAGCAAAATACCAGCATACTTAGCAAATATATTTTTGCACTCTGTTCACAAAAATCCTTTTGGTTGCATAGCAACAGTCTTTTTAATTACTACTTGCAATCTAGATTTTAATAATTTAATTAGTGTGTTTCTTCATTAAATTGTTTCACCCAATAAATGTAATGAATTCAATTCATTGCTTGTTTTTAAAGGGTCCTATTTACCTCCCTTCTTTGCCCTCCCAGCATGTTTGATGAAGCAGTATAGACTAAAAAATCTCATTAATTTCTTATCAAAAACCACAGCCAAAAGTATTCAGCCTTACCCAATAGGCAAAGATATATCATTTTAGGTAGCTTTTGTAGCTAATGTCCTTGGAGTTCAACTAAGTCTGAGTGAAGTCAATGAGGCTTCATAAAACTGCCAAGGTACAAGTACAAGGAGTAATTTGCAGGACTGGAACTAAAGCTAAGGTTTTCAAAGGCAAAATTCAGAGTGACTTAGGATGTTTACAGTGTCCTAATTTTAATGGTAGTGATTTCAGTGCTTTTTTGAAAATGTTTCCCTTAGAGGTTTTAATCTTAAATAAGCAGAATCATAGATCCTCATAAAAAAGCCTGAGCTACTGCTCTGCATTACATTGCTCCTGAGAAGCTGAAGCCTAACAAGAACCAAGCAATGCAAGAACGATTAAGGGGGAGGTAGCTAAACTGCTGCAGAAATGCAACCACGTTTACTGTGAAATCATGTAGCTGCTCCAAGCGTGGGGTAAAGTTGCCAACTGCTCTAAGACAGGAGAAACCACTAGTCAAGGTGCAGTTATTCAGGAATGACCTACAAAGTTAGTAAGTGGGGGTTTAGAAGCAGACACTCACCCCGAGCAACTCAACCCCTGACTTTTGGATCTGAGGGAAGGAGATGAAGGGCCCATGCTCTCTTAAGAGCCTGTAAATGCAAACTCTTTGCTTAGCAGTGCTGGAGTTTGTATTGGCAGGCAGCAAGAAGCTTTCACTCAGCAGGAGCACCTATGTGATGTCTGTTGGAAACTGTACGTCTGCCCACCTTCTGAGATTTCATCTGGTAAAAACTTCAGTTTTTAAAGGTTTTACAAAACTTTATAAGACTTCATATTTTCAGTGCCCACTTATGATTTCAAGAAGTATGCTTTTCTCACGTTTTCTCAAAAAATAATCTTGAAGGAATGTCAAATCTGCATCGTTAAAGATTGAAACATCTGAATATCTGAAACAGAAAAACCTAGAAATGGCTTATCAAAGTGTTCTGATAGCCTTCAAAAATAGGGTTTATTGAAACCTATAAAAATATGGCACAATGTGTAGAATAGAAAATTGTTCCAGAAATTAAATAGAGTTGTTTTTTAAAGAATTCTCAGAGTGAATTTATATTGCAGTGCTTTCTGCCGCTATTTGATGTATTAATCTGACATATTTTGTAATTATTTTTGTTGTGTAAAATCTTCAGAGCGTTCATGTCTTCTTCTTCACCCATTCTGTCTTACACATGCACTTCCTGCTTCCCCACCTACATGAATTTTCATGACACTTTAACATTTATGAAACATTATTTTAAGACGTTTTACAGGGGGTTCTTTAAACAAGACCACCAAAAAAAAAAAAAACCCACAAAACACTCCTTAGCCTTCATCTAAAAAAAAATAAATTCCTTGGTTCATTATCTCTCTCATTAAAACACATTTATCTAAATAGAATTAATAGAGTACCTACCACAGGTTTTCTTCACTGATTGCACATGAATTTGTGGATGTTAATATTCAAGGACATTAAAACAAAAATAAAAGAAATTAGATCCTTTCAAATAAGAGATACTTTAACGTTTGGTCCCATAAAATAAAATAAACATTGTAAAAAATTAAGGCTATAAACATCAGGAAGATGGATAAGTTGACACACCATTCTGCATATCTCTGTTTAATAATATTATATTTCATTTCACATGCTAAGAAAACAGCCATTACCCAAAGCAGCCATTCGTAAACAGCCATTGTGAACAGATTGCATCCTTGTTGGTGGTATGATAATTGAAATAAGTTTACCAGTCTTTTATGAGGAAATACCAGATGTACGAAATACCTATTAATCAACTCACTCGCTTTTGCAAACATCAGTTTCAATACCGATGGCTATAAAAGAATAAATGGAATAAGAGCAAAAATATCAGAGAATTAGCAAAACGATTCAGCAGTGTGGTGCATTCCTTGCAGCAAGGGAGACAGAAGAGGAGGGGGTCAAGGGTAAAAGGATCATCTCCTTTGGGCCTTCTTTTTGCCCTTTGTTTCACTGCTTATGTTTGTCTGGTTTTGAATCTCTGCAAGGCCTCTCTTTTAAGACTACTTAAAAGTGCCTTTGTGGACAATGATAGGAAGAGTCAGATGCCCATCAGTGTCTTCTAGATGTATTTGTTTTTCTTCTATTAACCACATTTTTCAAATGACTAGTTCTGTGTGTATGCAAGAGGCTACAATGGTCATTACCTAGCCTACTGAGCTAATGCAGTTACATATTCTCCTTCTTGGACAGATTTAGACTTTATGTTGTTCTTACTATTAATTACTATTACTATTATTATTATTATTTGATGCTTTAGCAACTAGGAAGGAAGTACTATCACAGAACTTGGAGAATGTGGCAGAAACAATGACCAGGATGGAACAGTGATGAATTCCAAATTTGTTCCTGGAATTTATCTGTATTACATACATTTAACTTTGGTTTTGGTGCAGGTGAGGGATAAACATTTAATGGGAGATTTTCCTGTCACGATTGCTATAGACACATTGCTTCTGAGTCACTGCACGGTTTCTATCTACCCACATTTTTATCTATATGGAAACTGAGTAAGCTAGTGAAAGAAGCCAGAGAACAAGAGCGGATGCATCAGCTTCAGTAACTCACACAATGGAGGCAGCTGCAAGAACTGTGAGATGTCTCGCTGGTCTCAAGAACTGTAGGAAATACACTCTGCACTGAACTTCTGTCAGAGCCTACAAATACCGCCCTTCACATTGCTTTAACCACTCAGAGTGGTTCAGAATAGGCAATTCAATCTGGTGTCCAAGTTACCTTTCCTCTTCCAGCAGGCCAAATTAGCTTGTGTCTGCCTGGCCCAGTGGTGCACCCCAGTAGGAATGAGTTGTAAAGTGACACYGTTGATGCTGAAGACCTTGTGCACCCTGTTGACATTCCACTCTGAGAATCAAAATAGAGTAACTGGAGGCAATCAAGCAACTCTTCAG
This sequence comes from Apteryx rowi, assembly GCF_003343035.1. NCBI lineage: Eukaryota > Metazoa > Chordata > Aves > Apterygiformes > Apterygidae > Apteryx > Apteryx rowi. The sequence goes on along the minus strand of NW_020450883.1, from coordinate 1,937,668 downwards.
AYCACTGATCTGGGCTAAAACATTAACATAGGTGCACGCCTACGCACTTGGGTGAACAGCTGGTCCATCAGAGTTTCATAACCATAGCCAAAATTTTTCTTGTCCTGTTTTGATAGGAAAGAATGATACCCTTGYCATAATTAATTAAAAACATTACAAGTGTGTCAYGCACAACTGCTTCTGAAAACTTTTWTGCAAATGGTGCTGAACTTAGTTTTGATTTGGCCAATTAGTTGTTAATAAAACCTGGGAGAAATTTTTAGCTCTAGATTCAAAAGTGCACAAGCAGATGATAGCAGAAATTACAGTTGCTTATTTTATGGCACCAAAAACATGAATCACAAGCCTGAGAGTCCTGTCTTTATTGGCAGATACTGGTTTTGACCATACTGAAAGTAATCTGTTAGCATCCCTGAATCAGGCACTCAAATGCATCACTATAAAATATCAAGTAAAATTTACTGTGACTGATAATTTAGCAGGCATAGCTTCCTATCACTTCTGTTACAGGCCAGTTGATAACATACAACCTCAGGCATGCAGGGGTATGAAAATGTCAGTTCATATCTCAATTATTACTGTTAACTAGAATAGTTTTTGTATACGTCACATGAAACTTTGACAAGAGCTGATAGCCACATCAGTGAATTTTATTACAATTGCCATCTATCCACGGAGCTAGCTGAATTTGAATGGTCCTTTATTTTACAGTACTATGTGCAAAAGGCAAACTATAGACAGAGTGACCCACTTACTTTGATTTAGTGACCAAAGCAGGGATGCATTTCATGAAATACTTTTTTGGGGGTGGGTACTGAGAGGGAAAAAGGTATTTACATTTAACTAATTAATGAACCAAATTAAGGCATTCAAATTTGCCAGTGGCCTGGAAGAACAAGGGAGTGACCTAAGTTAAACTTGTTCAATGGCAATAAAGACTAGGTTTGTAGAATACTGACATTAAAATCAATATTAATCAGTGAAGGAACAGTTCAGCCAGGCGGAACCCATATCAGAAGTTGGTAGCTCATCTTTACAGCCACATCCAGAAGGTCTGGTGTTCCCCTAGTCACTACACCAAGATCCAATCAGGAGCTGACGTGTAGAAAAAACATGGGATACCAGGTAGTCAAGTCAGACAGTGAGCTAAAACAAGCCATGACTCAGAGTTATATTCAGGAGAAAAAACAGGTGTCATAGACTTAATTAATTTCAATAAAAAATCAAAATCTACATAGTCTCAAAATTGTGATATATATTTAGTTTCTAGGTTGACATCTGTTTAGTCTCAGTATTGAGATCTTTCGGGGTCACTGGCAAACATCTTTTGCATTCACTCAAAGAAAAGAGAACGTTTCCTCCTCTTCTGAATAACAGTACTGGATATCTACACACCCTCCTCTGGAGTCCATGCTATATGAACAACATTCCTAAGCCTAGTTTTCAGTAGAATTTAACAAACACAGTCCTCTTTAATCTAGCTGCCAAACAACAACTTTTGCCTGGCTTTTTCTAACCTTAGACTCCCCCCTCAAAAAAGCCAGTGCTCTCAGGAAAGCATTTTGGTTGCTGGCATGTGCAAGTGCTGTCAAAATCAGTTGGCAAAAAATATTAAATGTAGAAAGTGTAGTCCTTTATCAGAGGAAAATCTTTCTTGAAACTGCTGTTCTGTTTCTGCTGAGTCACACCACATATTTGCAACATGCAGCTCTTCAAAGCTGCAATATTTCTTTTCATCACATAAAAATAGAGATGCAGGGAGAAAGATTATTGTTTTAATTCTTGTTTTTAGTACCTGGAGGACAACCGCTCACATTGCAGGGATCTTACCATAATGTAATAATATGAAGATAGTCATATTTGTCGTGTTCATTTTCCTGTCCCTCACAAAAACATAAAGCAAGAATTCAGGCAATACAGGAAATGCTCTTCTGATATATAGAAATGTATTAAAATATTTATTTTATTACTTATGTAAACTGCRAATCAGAGGTCTCAGCATACTCTCTTTATGCTGTTCTGCTTTGTGTGGAATATGTGTAACACTGCTACTTTTAAAGTCCTAGTACTTAAGGTTTAATGGCTACCAGTCATTCCAGCAGTTCCCAAGGACTCACATCACTGTGAACAGTTTTTATAAATACATAAAAGATAAATGAATTCAATATTATTATGTAATGTTTAGGTTATCCTTTTTAATATAAAAAGGGAAATTGTAATGCACGCTAGTTTTATGTGATTCACATAAACGTTACAAGTTGTATGTGTATGATCATATATAAATATGATATTCATATAGTTGTACATATAGCTACACAGTTTTACAACTTGGAAACATTCCAGTACTGTGTATACATTTGCTTTGGCATGCAGTTTTTGCAGTTTATGCCATAAAATTGTAAGATGGAGCTGACAAATTCACTGAGAATTAGACACTTTGCTGATTTTAGGCATTTCTGAAATTACCTTTAACACACTGGAGATGAGGAAGTGTCTCAGATTTCTACATGCATAACATTACTCCCTAAGTAGGTTCRCTGACTGCCTGAATGAGTACAATTAGGCTTGTATATAAATGTTTACACAGACATAGGCTGTTGCCTGTCCTTGTTGCTTCAGGAGTATCAGGTTCATAGCAGTTTGACCCACCTGTCTTGAAACTCTCCACGTTGTGGCAAATCACCAGAGCCAGAGCCTGGACCTGTGAGCAGCAGAGGCAATCACTCGTGGTTCCTGGTCACAGAAAACCCTCCTTGGTAGTCAGTGGTGCTGGTGTCACAAAGAAAATCCCTTGCTTTTTACTAGAGTTGTCACTAGATTCTTGGTGCACAGTTTTTTGTTTATCTTGCTATCAATCATCGTTGTATTCTTACTTCACGTTTTAATATCTTACTGCCTGCCTACTAATTCCAGTTCCACTTGTCAATCTCATGTGGCTCTGCATAAAAAGCAAAACAACTGGAGAAGCATGTGTTGGCAAAATGCTTAGTATATGAAAAAAGATATCTTGGCTAAGAAAAGTCATAAGAGGGCGTATTACCAGTATAACAAGTATTGTTTGAGTGATACCAAGTCATTTACTGACCTCTGTGTGCTTTCCACCTACAATAATATCACTTCTGTTTCCTTAGTGACATTACTTTGGCTCACAGATCTTCCAGAGCCATGCTGCCGGATGGCATGTGCAGCCATTGAAAAATACAATCCTTTCAATGAATTAAATGAAAAACTAACCAGAATGGCAGTACATATTACAAACATAATAGCTGGCTTGAAAGTGTATCCTGGGGTTTCGGATGATGTCATAATCTGCTGCAGCAAATTTAATAGTATTGTTGCCTGGAAGCTAAGCCATTACACTATGTTTAATTTCACTAAGATGTAAATTACATGGTTCAGTGTTGTATAGTATTGGCTACTGCCATTGTAGATCTTGTTCTTGCATCTGTCAGGATTTTGTTTAGCTGGAAGTCTTAAGACTTTACAGATTTTTTTTTTTAATTATCTTATTCCTCCCTCATTTGTCTTTGCTCCATCTCATCTCTACACTAGTCTTTCTTCCAGTAATATTAACAGAATGATAGGCTGATTTCTTAAAGTACATCAGTAAATATTCAGTCCTTGAAGAAGGGAAGAGCAATATTACTTGAAGAGTGACTTCTTGCCTGTTATCACTTTTAGTGAGTCTTTAAGACAAAAAGAAAATGCTTTTCTTATACAAAAATATCCTGCTTGGGTGTTTATATTCCATCTTTTAGGGTAACTGCCAGCATAAAACTTGAGGAGACATTCCATATTACATGGTAACTTTTACCAAGAAAATATGTATATGAACTTCTTTTTCCCTACCAAGTATTTTAAGGCTTGTCCTATCATTCAAAATTGCCAGGTGAATTAGATAGGGAAATAGTATAATTGACCATATGTAAAAGATAATATATGTATCTTTAAAATAGTAGACATAATTTCTATCATTAAAATCTAATACAACAATTGACTGTTAGTGTCTAGTCATGATCTTTAATATCAATAACTTCCTGACAACATTTTACAAGTACTGTGATACATGACAGTGAAAATGCTGTGGGGAGTTTATTGCTTTTTTTTTTTCCTTTCAAACATCTACTAGTTAAAAAATACCATACTCTTGCACCTCTGTATATTTTTCTCTGTGCACTTGTCTGTGGGTGGATCTTTTGCCCATCTACACTGCTTGCCAATTCCATGCTGCTGACAACATAATTGATTCTAGGCAGTCTTATGTATATATGGGAAATCAGTGGAGATTTTAAATTAGCTTTTAACAGCAAGTATTGCTAATAAAGAGGTGATTCACAATAGAGGTATGCTTGAGATGACAGAAAATAAATCAACAATAACTGCTGCCAATTGTAAATCACACACAATTAAAAATAATTCTTTCTCTAGCTTGAAAACTTAAAAGCAAAGAGGAATGTTCCAGTGACTCAAATTTATAGAAATGTGCTAATGTTTGCTGCTGTCATTTGGCTTTGTGCATGTAGCAAAGCGCTTGCTTACCTTTTTGGTTCTGGCTATATTTATTTACTTATTGCATTTGATGCGATCTACCAGCATGAATTCCCATCTTTATAGCACAGTGATGGTATAGCAGCCATTCAAGGACTATGTGAGAGAAGGCATTCTCCTGTCAATGCTCTGTAACATTTCTGAGATCAATGGATATCTAAGAGCAGAAATAAAAGTGTTTTAAACCAGAGAAATATTCTGAAAACAACCAYAAGCTCTCTTTAAAATTTGTCCAAATTTATCTTCAAAATTGTCTGTACAGGAACATGCAGTCTTGTAATGGAGATATTCAGCTGTTTGTTTTTTGTCACATATTTGAACAAAGAGGCTGGTGCAGTGTTTTGGGTTGAGTGACAGGGGATTTAATTAGACTATTTGCTTCTAGAAGAAGCATTAGGTAAAAGAGAAAACAAAAGTTTTGGCCTTAAGGGAGGTTTCTCCAAGAAAAACTGAATTCTGATTTCCTTCCTTTCCTTTCCCTTCAGTCATTTGTGAATCTTAATCAGCCTACAGGGAGATGGGTCCTGAATCCTGGCCTATGCTGGGCTTCACTTCTTTCTCTGTGAAATAGCCAATATATAATTTCTCAATGTATATAAAAGTTGAGTGGAAACCACCCAGAAGGTTTTAACCTTCTTTTCTCTGCACAGAAGCTCCACGATGGAGCACAAGCCAGTTCCGAATAAGATTAGATGTACATGCAAAGTAGCTAATGAAGAAAGTAATAAGGATTAAGAAATGCTTTTAAGCATAAAATTCTCTATGATACGTGCAAATTGGAAAAGCAGAATGGCCAAAATTCTCTCCTTTATGCTTGGTATAAATAACCCAACTATATACTAGTGATCTTCACTAGAGGAAAATGGAGGCATAAACTTCAGGATTCAGAGCATTAGAAATCTGGCTTCTGCACTCCACTCTTGATGAGGAAGGAGAAGTGTGCAAACTAATGTATATACACCACAGATGACTACCTACAACTCTTATAATGTATTTAACCTTGATATTGTAGTAATAGCTCAAGACAACAGTTTGGTTTGGAGTGCTCTGGCTAAAGCTAAGTGAGAGAAGTACCAGTCCCTGATACAAAGAGCAGTGTGAAATTCACCACGTTATAGGAAGCACTCAAAAAGCTGTATTGCAAGTGCACAGAAAATACTCCTTCAAAATTTTTCCATTCTCCTTGTCCCCCAAGGCCTTTCATTTGGAAGTGAAAACTTGCAAATTACGAACAGAAGAAAAGTTCCACAGCACTGGAAGTAGAGGATTTCCTTTCTCTTACTGTAGAGCTTATTTACACATGTTTTTATATGTAAATGAGGTGCTTTTGATAGTCAGTTTATCAGAATTGTATGAGATGTGATGACTTAGTGTTTCAGGCTCAGAGGATATGCTACTCTAAAAATAAAATGGAAGGGGAAGTATAAGGAAGTATCAAGCAAGCTGGAATCAGGCAAAAATCTCTTTTTTTATCCTAGAAAAGCATAGTCAAAATGTACAGTGTGGGTAATTTTTTGTTTAGTTCCCTTTTTCAAAAAAATTATTATGTGTAACTGATGTTTTTGTTACATGTTTCATAGACCATATTGGAGCTTTAGAGGTTCCTTAAAAGGTAGATCACTTTTTGTGAAATGATTAGCTGTTGTTAGCTTTTTGCAAAAATAAATTTACAAAACAAATATCATTATATGGCATGTAAGTATTTTTCCACTTTAATTATAATTTTGCAATATTCATCTGTATGCTGCTTTCTGAAGACTGATCTCAGAACACAAATTTTGTTTAAAAAGATAAAAATCTCAAAGGTGAGCAACTGTGACAGTACATACCACCAGACCACATCCATGTGCTGCAACATTCTACTCCAAGATGGAAATCATGTGGACTATATCTAAATTCCAAACCTTTTTGGTTTCTACTTCTCCAGGTTGTATGGTTGACATCCAAAATCCTCAAAAAAGTGTGTGATATTTAACCCTACTTTATTCCCCCACTCAAAGCCATTCAGCTTGGATTAATGGCTTTTGTCTTGGAGATTCTTCTCTTGTGTTTTTCCAAAAGCAGTGTCTCCAAACCATATTGTATCAATATTAGATTCATTCCCATTGAAATATACTCCTGTCATCAAAATTACAGTTAATTAACAACCATTGATTAAAGAACTTTTCTTCACACTTCCATATTTCACTGGGTTGTGTAAGAATGCTGTTTAACTTTTTTGCTTTAAACAAAATTATGTTTAGCTATCATTAATATAGCTCTGGAATTGTGGTCTTATTCTTTACCTTTAGTTTTATATTCCTAAAAAGTTTCCCTTCACATTCAGGATACTTTGCCTAGCCTAGAGTGTTAGGCAATATCCTCGAATTTGTTATTATTTGGAAAACGAAATTCAGAGTCACTTCTTTATAAAAAGAATGGTAAAGAACCCTAAACTTTACAAGCATAAGCTGAATTACAAGACCTATGTTYTCTGTTTGCATTGCTAATTTACCCACATCCTTTTAAAAATTCTGAAATTTTGCACATTCTTTTTAAGCTATTTCAATATCAAACTGCATTCTGTCAATGTCTCATTTGAGGCTAATGTTTTATTCAATATCACATGTATAGCGCTATATAAATGTAGTGATTCCAAAAGATGAGTAAAGCTACAGCTCTCTAGAAATGTATTACATTCTGTTATTTTATATTCATTCTTTATAGCTTTCATAATATGAATTACTAGACTAATTCTATTTTTACTGAAACCAGTTTGCTTTCTTTTTTTAAGACAGCTTTTGCTTCTAGAGAACTTCTATGAAAGTATACTAAGTTAGTTGGAAAAATGTCTAACTTTGCTACTGCAGGAGAATGTCCCAACAAAAGTTCTTCCTTATAGTAAAAGTGTTCTAAAGTTTTTYGCAGGAAATGATTAAAGAACTATACAAGTGAACCAGATTTTTTAATTAAGTTTACTGGAAAATCAAGTTTCAAGAGATTTAAGAAATCTGTGAGTTCTGGTAAATTTGGAAAACACTGTTGGCTTAAAGAAATGAATAAAAGAAAATTAATAGTTGTCAAAGTATTTTTTACTTCAGTTTTATTTTTATTTTTGCTCTATTATTGACATAAATTAAAAGAAAAAAATGTTAAAGAAGGTTTTAATGATACCCATGGGAAATAAAATATACTGAATCTTAAAACATATCAGGTTGATCATTCTTTTTATTTTCCAAAGATAACAATTAAATTATGTGTTAGAAACAGTGCTGACTCCTTCCCTTCCTCTTGTCCCATTTCTCCTCACATTTTTCTCTTCTTTTTGGCATGATTTCTCTCCTAGGCCAAAAATAATCTATTATTTGACCTGCTTTATATCCCAGTCAGATATTAATTCTTAGTCTACGTAAGAACATCAGAAATGTTCTACTCAGCCAGAACTATAGACTGGTTAGTACTTTTTCCCTGGTAGTGATAATAGGGGAAGCTATTTAAGGAGAGCACATTACCCTGGCTGCTATCTTCCATCCATTCCTCTCATACTTCCCCAGCATTTACAATTTCATGATTAGAGGTGTTGGAAAATGTGCCCCTGCCTATTCTCTTTCGTATCCATTTACAGATTTGCTGTGAATTTGTTTCATCCCTTTGTGAACCTGCTGATGCTATTTGCCTCAACAACCTGTGCAACAAGTTCCTGAAGTTCAAAGCCTGTTATATAAAAAAGTAAATCATCTGCTTTAAACTTATCTCCACTTCTTTCAGTGACTCCCCACTATCTGTAATGTTTGGAAAATAACAGGCCTGTATTTGCCTTATGCTTCACTTTCATATCCAGCCTCTTCATTCTCCTCCACAATGAAAGAGTTGCAGCCTTTTTAGTATCATCTCACTAAGCTCTGTTCCCTCTCTCATTTTAATTCTCTGTACCTTTCCTAATGCCACCATGGAGGTGGTGGAGAACCGTGATGTGGAGAACAAAGGTGCACAAAGCATTTACAATGCAAGCATAGCATGAAAATGACACCTTCTAACCTGTTCTTGCTACAATTGCTAATGGAAATAATTATTTCAGAGAGCAATCAATGATAATGCTAGATATCCTTCCCAAATTGCAACTGTATCTCTGAGTTCAGCATCTTGTAAGCACACTTTTGATTATTTTTCCCCACAGAAACCTCATACGTATCTACGCTGAAGTTCATCTATCACCTTTTGGCTCACTTGCTCAATTTTGCGAGGTCTTTGAGGACTTTTTCACCAGCTGTATGGCATTTGACTACACAAGAGAGCTTAGCACCGTCCACAGACTTGAGAGAGTTCCTGCAGGTCATTCAAAGACATTAAACAAAACTGGTCCTGGTACCAAGATATGGGGGATGCCACATCTGTTTTTTCTCCACCCCTGAACATCTCCACCTTCCCTTTTGCATCTTCTCCTTCAGCTGCTTTCAATCCATAAAAAGGACCTTTCCTCCAATCCTGAAGCAATTTAGATTCTTTAAAAACATTTGGTTTGGACTCTTGTCCAAACTTTTAAAATCCACATGTGTTACAACAACTGGATTGCTGTTACGCACGTGCTGGTTAACAGCTTTGCAGAGCTCCAGCAAGTCAGTGTGGCAGCCTTTCCCTTAAAGAAGCTGTGCTGGATCCTTCCCAACAGACTTTGTTCATCCACATGCTCAGTGATCTTATTCTTTGTTATAGACTTTTCAAGGGATGAAGTCAGACACAGTTGTCTGTAGGTCCTGCGGTTCCCTCTAGAGCTCTTTTTGCAGATGCAAGTGGCTTTCACAATCCAGCAGTGCTCTGATACTGTGACTGTTTGCAATGGTAGGTTACACACCTTGGCCAAGGGTTAACCAATTTCACATTGGAGTTCCTTYTGGGCTCTCAAATGAATGTCATCTGGCCCTGCTATGTAACTTGTCTATTTGGTCTAATCTATCTATATAGCTATAGGTACTTTGTACTTATTGATGCAGGTGAAATATATGTAACAAAGAATGAGGAGAATATGGGAATCTTTCCAAAGACAGGTGCAAACAGTTCACTGGGCTTCTTTAATTGTCATTCTCAAGTACCCCTTCTACATGTTTTTCAYCAAGTAGTTCCACTGGTTCCGTAGCTGACTTTCTTCTCTTATATATTTAATAACTTTTTGCTATCAGCTTAAGCATTATTTGAAAGGCATTATCCATATCCTGTTCGTAGGTTCAGAGTATAATCCTAGCATCACGTTTTTATTTAAGGAGTGTAGCTCCTGCTGAACCAAAAAACCAAACAAATAAACAAGAAAAAAACCTCCGAGCTACACAAAATGTAAATAAAATCAGACGATAGGAAGAATCCAGAGCAACTTTCATTTAAGCCAATAGAAAGATTCTGACTAATGTTTAGGTGAGGTCAATGAAATATTAATACAAGACTCTGGAGTAATTAGCATAGTATTATTAACGGAACAATATACATTGATTGATAGTTATACTACTCAGTAGAAAAAAGGTGAAGCATAAGGAATAACAAATCTTTTAAACAGCCAAATATTGAGCTAATGTTAGGAAGGAATACTAAGTGAACATTCAGATTTTGACATTTTAAGACAAAGTTTCATTTCCTGAAGAAACCCTATTCCTATAGATTTTTTACTCATTTGTAAACATTTTAGAATTTAGGGTAAAATGCTGTATCATATAATCCCTTTTGAGCTTCTTTTACAGCATTTTCTGACATAGTTCACGGTCGTCATGACCCTGTAAGTCATGAAAAAATGACCAGACAAAATGAGAGTACTAAAACTTGTTGAAAAGAAGGTGTGAAAAGAAAAGGCAGCAAATATATAAAAAGAAACTCAATTAGAAAGAATCACAAGGAAAAGAAAAAGATAATTTAAAAGTACATAAAGTAAAAAAATAAGTCACAGACTTTATTTCCATTTCATTGCGTATCTTCAACTAACATCACTAATGTGTACTGCTGTGACCCTAAGTGGTACTTAATATCTTTGATTATAATGAAAATACTATGAACATGGCATGAGCACACATGACATTTTTTCACATCTCTCATTTTGGCATGATCGTTGTTTAAAAGATGATTGACCCCACTAGAAAAAAAGTAATAATAATTTCAAACATGGGCACATCAGCGTAGTTTGGTGCAGGGTTGGCATACATCTGTCACTAGCTTGCATCTCTGAGGCTAACAAATCTGTTAGAGATCTTGGATGTTTTAGGATAGGAATGTTGTCTTTCCTATACCCTACACCATGTCTAGCAAAGTTCTGCATTATCAAAAATAACAGATAATAACTGGAATCTTAATGATAAGGACTTCAGATTTCTAGGTATGTAGGGTATTTCTAGATACAATGACACCCTATCTGTACATTTCAGATCTGTGTTGTCAACACCGTGCTATGGAAATAGAGTCTGGAAGGAGTCTGTCACCTGCATGCATGTCAAGATTTTCACAAATAGGGACCAAAAATGGGCTTGAGGGTTCATCATCCTTGAAAATGATCTAAATAGGTGAATTACTGAAACCTTTGTGGTGTCTACATAGCCGTAGGCCTTTTATGAAGGTTTTCTTTTTATCAAATAACAGCAGGCTTTAGAAGCCCTTCTTTGTCAGATGCTAGTTTATCAGTTTCCCTAACAGAAAATAACAGTCTCAAACTCCATCTCTTTTGTATCTCCTGCCTTATGCAGCACTCAGTGCACACAGCAATAGAACTGCATAAAGCACTCCATACTGCGCTGCGAAACAAGGTCATTAAGGATCTGAGCCAAAAGCTGTTGTAGTAGAATAGAAAATCCCCATTGACTTCAATGGGATTTGGGTCAGTGCTGTAGTCAAGTGAAGTCAATCAGTATTTATAGTAAAAAAGGCTTCTAAAATTCATGTAATACAAGCCTTCCTTAGCTGTACAGTCCTTATATCAGACCAACTGACTAGGTAATGATCCTGTTTTCTTCTGTTATTTATATCTAGATCCACAGAAATCTTTTAGTGGAGCTGTTCTCTTGAAAATAAAAAGGATTCTATTTCAAGAGTAATAGGATGTTTTCTGCCAATACATATAAAAACTATATTCTTATATTGTTAACATTTCCATTTCTCTTCAGCCTGCATTTTCTCTTGCAGTAGCCAGTTCAGTCAACCATCATTATTTATGTTAGTAATATTAATATATAGTTATATACATTTTCTAAATCTATTATGCTTAATTTCATTAAGGGAGTTTTACTTCCATGACTGTCCTAAGGCCCTGCAATATACAGAGCATATTTTATCCAGAAGTTTGTATTTAAAAAAGGAGTGAGAAAGAGGAGGTTGAGGATAGGGAAAAACATAGCTGCATTTTTTTAAAGATTTCTATATTCCTTCCAACCCATTAATTCTTTAAATTATTTTTCCATTCATTTTTCCCATGACACATTCATCACTCTCAAAAAGCCAGAGTCCAAATGAACCAGATGTGCTGAACGTGCAAATAACTGAAAAATGGGTTTCCCTGGAAACCAGATGAAAGCCTTCTGAACAGCTCCACCTCCTGCTCAGCTTGCCTTTCCCTTTTAGTAGTTCAGTAATAGCAAATCAAGACACTTATACCCAGATTGTCCCCTCCACTTACATGAGCAGGGGGTAACCACTTCAGGCAGGATTCAGAAAGGATACACTTCCATTGCAGGTTTTCACTGTTTTATTCTCTGTAAATCTATAACTCTTCTATAAGAGCAGCATATGGATAGGGTAGGATGGGCATTTTTGCAGATGGTGTCAGACAACAGCTGCCTTTCATATTGTCCCTTGGCAACCCCATGGATAACTGTGTAGAATATCTACTAGAAGGGCACTCCAATTAGCACTCATTTATCTGGAAGCCCTTCCCCGGAACTTAATGTTGCTATTGCAGAGTATTTTGAAATTCAGATGGGAGCTAAATGACTAGCCCGAAAATTCACCTACTAGATTTTCCCAGCTTTTTCCCCATGTATGCTGTAGTGTTCTTGGATGCCAGTGGTAATAAGGTCAGCAATAAGGGCTAGCCTCCTTCCTCCTGGACTGCATCCTGCCTTTTTGCCGTGGTTCTCAGCAGTCCATGTGACTGAGGTGCCTTTGTGCCTGCCAAACACTTAAAACTTCTAACACAATGCCTCTATTACAATTAAATTCCTTGAACACTTTAACACAGCTTTGGCCCTCATGCTTCTTCACGTAGTGTCAATGGGAAAGGGATAATAGAACCCAGTGGATGTTCAACATTAAGTGGCTCTGTAATGAAAATCCCTTTGCCTTAATAAAACAGTCCTTTCTGACCTCACAAATCTTTCCTTTTGCAGACCTAGAGCACTGCAGTGTAACTACAAAAATGTTGCTGTAACAATAGAGTTTAGATAGGAATTTTCATCACATTTGTGAAGCAATCATGACTTACCCTGAGAATGAGGAGATGGAGACCCTTTGATGCATTGCTCCTTGCTTTCATTCCTCCTCTGGTCAGGGAGAGGTGCAATAAATCACAGTGCTTCCACGTAGACTAGAATAAATTTCTGAAGGGAGTTTTGAGTGTAGTACACTTATTAAAAATTGTCAGTTGAAATGAAGGCAGAACAACAAACAACAGAAGTATCTTGCCCTGTTAATGAGAAGCTGCTATCTGGATTAGCATGTATTTGCTGTATTGCTAATTAGTTTTCATTGTATTAACATGCTAATGTTAATATGATACATTCCTTTCAGTCATGCAGGCATAAAGCCAATTTTTAGGAAACTGGACTTTTAGAGAACAAAAGTAGGGAATCAATGAATAAGTAATTTACAAAACTACTCAGCCTAACTCTACACCAGAAATACAGAGCTTATAATCCCCATTTTTCAATACACTGTTATAATTAAACAGTGTACATATGATTAGCATTAGCAGTGATCTCCTATGGAAACTGGCACCTAGTTTTTATTCTGATCTTATTTCCAGCAGAAGCAAAGATTATACCTGACTTTTTTTCAGTAGTGTTCTTTGAATAATAGTACAATACAGAGTATCTGATATAGTGTAATATGAATGAAACATGGAGACCCCACTCCTCCCTTTCCTTCAAAAAATAAACAGCAAAAAATAATTTCTGAAAAGTTGTGCTTCATCAGGATGTAGAGCACCTAGTTTAGCTGACAATAGTAATATTGCTTGGACTTAGGGAACATTCTTATTGACTCATGAATATTCCAAGGGGGTAGATTAATCTTTTGTGAACCATACAGCTCTGATGAAACTGCTGTTTAACATTCTAAAGTGCCAAATTCATCTTCAGCTTGTACAAAAGGACTTCCCATAATAAAGACTCTTTGTAATAGCAATAAGGCAGCTCTCTGGGGAATGTTTATCATGAAGTGTTCACACTTTGAAATACTAGACATTTCGTCTTGTATTACACAACTCCCTGAGGATACGAGTGCATGGCGATTAATAGCTTCAGTTCAACTTTATGGTTTAATTATTACTTGGGACATTCTGTYTATACATTTGTCTAAGGTTAGATAGCAATGCATTTATCAAACTTCATAATCCACCTTTATTCTATACTTCATAATGTACCTTTATTGTGCTTTGCACCTTCTGTCAGCGTATGTAAAAAATCAGTCATATCATCCAGCACACCTAATAAGGTAGGTGCGTAGGTGGGCAGGTAGATACATGCCATACATACATACATACATACRTAGATTTAAGAATAAATAGAGTAGCCGAATCAGACATATCAGAAGAACTCTTACAGGGAAATCTGTGACTCAGGTGGATGAATGACCCCAGGGCTCTCCCTGACAGTCCCAGCTTTGGGGACTGGACTGCCCAGTTAAGGTCATGGTGCTCAGCCAATATGCCGTACTGGTGCACAGGAGCTCTGACCTTCAACGTCCCCGAAGTCCTGCCAGATTCACATGACCCGCTCCTCGGGGGAATGCTACTGATATGAAACACAATCTTTACCCTGCTGCTGTGGCCCTACCCCAGCAACTCCATAATAACACCTGTGCCTTTGTGAACGGATGCCTTCTCCCCACGTCAGAGAGATCTGTAAAGCTCCTGGGTTGCAAGTTACAGAACAGCTGTGTATAGCTCAGACAACTGCCAAATACAGCTGAATGGAGAGTGGGCTGTAAGTGCCATGACCTCTACCTCCTGATATCATTTCCCTTAAGTTGGATGTTAGTAGATGCCATTAATCTGCATAGTTTTATTAGTGAAATATCTGTTCAGGTTGCAGACATAAATTTGAATATTGCTCTGTGAAATGAATTGTGTATGCASGCAGTTCTAAAAATAAAATCCTACAAATGTTTTCTAGTTTGGCAGATGGAAAAATATACACCTGCTCTTTCAATTTCACACTTTGAGAACAAGACTTTTTTCTTCTTTTTTTTTTTYAACTGTAACAATTTCATCATGGCTTATGTTAGAAAGTAGAAGTTTTGGTCTCTTATCTATTTGCTTTGGCAGCACGCTCTCAATTTTGTATATTCCATAAATATTTAACGTGATGTTTACATATAATATTAAGGAAATAGACAACAGATGTCTAAATGTCACCATCAAGAAAAATACTGATTATATTAAAAAAAATGCTGAATATTAGCAGAAAAGCAGAAGGTCTATGTGAAGTATGAATATCATGGAAAAATTGACTTGCTTTCTATTTAACACTGACATCACTGTATCTACAGATGTTCCCAGTACAGTAGTTGAAACAAGTGTCTATGTACTTCATTTTATAAACAGGCCCAATCTTTACACGCTAGATAGATACTGACAAAATTTTGCTGGGGGGGGGGGGGGGGACACACCTGGGGCTACAGTCATCTAAATGGTGTGCTCCTGCTGTTGTACTCATTCATCCATCCTTCTTCCACAAGATAGTAGAGCCTTGAAAAAAGATGCCCCAGTATAAAACATTTTACTTCTGAAAAAGAACAGAGACTTTACAGCACTCTGATAGAATATAAAATGTAAATGTACTTAAAGAAAAAACTATGAAATACTTAATTTATGACTTTGCACAAACTGCAAAAATTTTATTTGACTAATGTTTCATCTGCAAAGAATGGTTCAACATCTGATTCAGTTTTGCATGATATTTTTCACGGGTTTTAGGAAGAGAAAATGAGGATTTTAAATCATGTTCGCCAGACCTTCAATGAAGGTACCAAGTCTAGACTGGGAGAGCAGACAGGTCATAGTTTCTGCAGTCTCAAAATCTGTGTATGCAATTTCCAATGGAAATGGTGCCCTCAGTATGCTGAAGTAGGAAAAAGACATCTTAAGCAGAAAAATGCCCATCTTCAAGAAGGAYGAGAAGGAAGATCTAGAGAACTACAAGTCAGCCTCACCCCAAGCCTCCAGGATTTGTTAAGCTTTAAGATGAGAAGGCTCGGGGGAGACTTTATTGCTGTCTAAAATTACCTAATGGGAGGATTTAGAGAAGGCAGAGACAGATTCTGCTCAGAGATGCACACAGAGAGGAAAGGGGCAAAGCACACAGGCTGGAATACAGGAGATTCAAATTAGATATTAATATTTTTTTTTTTTAACAAACAATGCTCATACGTTGGAACAGGTTAATCAGATATTGGAAGAGGCTGTCCATGGAGACTGTGAAATGTCCATTCTTACAGATATGCAAAACTTGACTGAATAAAAAACCTGAGCAACCTGCTCGAAGTTGGTCCTGCTGTGAGCGGTATGTTGTTCCAGATGACCAGCAGAAGTCCATTCCAAACTATATCACTGTATGATTCTGATTCTATGATTTCCATAGAATATTGGAAAGTTCAGGCCTGGAAAGTTGTCTGTATCTTTGTCTTGAAGGAAGACAAAATCTTCTGAGACGTGACTTTCTTATGAGATTTTCACAAATGCCTTTGTTTGCCTGTTCAGAAATATCAAGCATATAGAAATAATAGAGCTTGTACAATAAGAAATACTATTTCTTACACTATCTATAAAAATGAATACAAAAGGATTTGATAACATGGAAAAACCACCTAGCTAGCACAAATGTTCTCACATTTCCCTTGCTAAATGTCCCATAAACTGCTGAAAAGAATGAAGAACAGCTGAATAGCTCATGGGATAAGATGGAATCACAAGCAACTATACTCAGAAAGGTAATGAGATGAAGTGCTTTTCACATTTATCAGTGCTGTGTTCCCAGTCTCCTACACCAAGTCATTTTGGCTCAATAGTATATTATATTGCTAGAGACTTTATTGATCATATTTCACACTGTGAAATGCTAAGTTAGCACTCAATGTCTTGTCCTACTTGAGAGTGTTGTCTTACTGGATAGGTTCATCATGGGAAAGGGTCACACTGCAAAACAGTGCAGAGGCATGCACGTTGCCTGCACAGCTGGCTTCCCAGGGAGACAGGATCTGGCGCAGCTGGATAACTTGCTGCTGGTGTGGAGCATCCTGTCTCCTCCCTCTCTGTTCACTATGCTGCCAGCCCTGCGCTGGGCTTCATGTGAGGCTGCCTGGGAAGACTGGAGAGGCCAAAGGGACTGCAGTACCCATTCACACCTGATTCTGGCATGTGCACTTTTACTTAGTCTGAGAAAACTAGACCAGACTTAACACGAGGATAAGAGATAACATACCTCAGTACGTTAAGGCAGAGGCATCTTAAGTCTATCTTTAGAAAAAGTCAGAAAGTKCCATCTTATTCTTCTAGAATACATAAAACACAGTTTATCTCAGTGTTCTTACTTTTATGAACTTTTCCCTTGTTTCTGCACTTGTACTATCTTCTACCCTCACCCCTTTTACTCTTTGTAGCACTTTTCAGGTATGCGTGAAGGTGATACTGCATTCTTAAAAAAAAAAAAAGAAGAAGAAGAAGACGAAGCCTTCAGAGGTTCACTGAGACATAATATCTCAGGCCTTGAACCTCAGGTTCATTCCTGAACCCATCTCCTTCACAGACAAACTATCTACCCTGCTGCACGGCCTTTTGGCAACCGCGTATATTCCCATCTACAGATCAAGTCTTAATTACTTTAAACAGCAGTTTCCAGGTCTTACACGACTCACAGAAGTCTTCAATGTCACAGTCAGAAGCCAAGTTTAATCTAGATTTTTCTTTGAGAACTAAGTCCAAGCCCATAATGATATCCCATGAACTGAAATAGCATGAAAAAAAAAAAGTCTGAAAAACCTCAGACACCCTTTTATCAAGTGGGTGTTACCCTTATCTGAAAAAGCTGTTTGAAACCTCAAAAGACATTTTTCTATTAGTTTGATAAAGGGACTGACTTAAAAAAATAATTTTCACAGGTTTTTATTTAACTGGTTAAATGAGAAACTTTTAGAAGAAAAAAATGATTTAAGCCAATCAGTGCAGGAGTAATCAGATTTGCAAACCAACAGTAGTTTATAATACTAAAAAAAGAGATCAAAAAGAGGATGAATGATGCTCCATATAGTAAGGTGGATATTATTTTGGTTAAAGACTTCATTTTAAGGTACAGAAWTTTACTAGAGAAAATTTGGAATGTTTTGGAGTGAGAATATCATCTCCATATCTTTCTGCTTGATGGATGATGCGGACAACTCAGCAATTTTATTGTGAAGAAATATGTATGAATATAGAAATGATTTCTGATTTCTGAGAGAGTCAGGTTCTGAATTCCTTGACACAAATGTGAAATGGAAGTACTTCCACAGGAGTCAGCCCATCACATATTCAGACAGGTATATCCATGCAGACACATTGCTTGTAAATGAGTAGACTCACACCTACTTATGTAATTTGACAATTTGGTCCGTGAAAATCATAACGCTACAAAACTTATGTATTGGTTATAGTGGGGGAAAAGGTGTTTGAGGAAGCATTAAGCTTTCCATTTATAGAATATACTCAGATTGCAAGAGTCAGGAAAACCCTTGTTTTTTTTTTTCCAGATAGTGTCTATTTTGACAATGAGCATCCAAAAATGTTTCCAGGTGTGACACATAGCATCTTCTATGCTTTTGTCATCTTTTAAATGGTTTGCCTAACTCTTAAATGTAATTTGCACACCTAGTAAGCTACTTTCTTTGATTCAAAATGTCAACATTGCTTCATGGCTTCCACTCAGTTAAAATTTCAGAAATAATTCTGAGTATATGTTTATCTACATCTGTATGATCAGATAGTTGTGCATGTTCTATGTGTGATTATACCTGCTTTTACAGATATAATTGGTATAACTGAAGTAGTAGGAAAACAAAACAAAAGATTCCACATAACTAAGGAGGTAAATATAGAAACGGTTTTAAGTTTTTTTTATCAATACTTCCCTTGCTGCTGATACAATCAGATTCAGAGCACATGCATTTCAAAAGGAAGTTACAAAATGTGGCTTTTTGGAGCTTATTCTCTTATTTTAGGCAGCTTTAACAAGTTGCATAGAATAATATGACACCTTCTCTTTAACAGACAGAAAACTTTTCCCAGAATTGCTTTAACAGTCCTAAGAAAAACTGTTCCACTATGATTCCCTCCAAGCCACTGTACTAGARGAAACTCAGCCCACTCTAATCGGGTGACATCAAGCAGCAGTGAAAATGCAATTTGTTATGAAATTTGTTTTTGCATTTGCTGTTAGAAGCCCCGTGTTCAGCTCTTTTGCAGCTCTCCGTTGGACCTTATCAGAGAACATGCTAGCTGGAGGGCATCAGCAGCACTGATCACTCAGAGGGAAACAGAACAGCTGTGTTCCTGACAGCTGGAGCAGGCATGACGTCCATCAGCAAATAACAGGGATATCTAAAACTGTTCTCCTTAGCAGGGTGCCCCCAAATCTTGTTATGCCGTAAATGGRAGTTCTCACTGACTGCCAATTCCAACCATTATTTTCCAGTAGATGATAAACTTTTTTTTACATCTGTGTATTAGTTTGTCATGCTGTCATTCATCATCCATAAAGTAGTTTTAGGTAAGAACTATAAGAGGATAAGCTGTTTAGAGAAGCTCGAGCCCCAAGAATCCTTGCTCACACTGCAAATATACACAAAAATTCCCTAGAAGAGAAACATTTTCAGTTCATATTTTAAAGCCTAAAAGAAGCTGCTTATATGGTGAATGCCCTCTAAAATCTTGTCTGTATCATTTTTTTCCTATCCTGATACCAAAACCTACKCTCCGAGAATTTTATCTTCATTGTCATCAGTTCACAGAGATCAAGATATAACTTAATTTGTGTTCTGGTGTCCAGAATACATGAGCCCAGCACTCCTCAACCTACAAAGTTATCCATATCACAGAATCTTCTTTTGGGCTGTTCACCAGATGGCCCCTGCAGAGAGACTAAATGAAGTCAAACAAAAGGAGTGGTGCAGATAAGTGTGACCAATTCTTTAAGGCATTGACATTAGCTAAGGCCAAAGACTAAGGCTAGTTACACTGTTATAGATGTAACTTCAACAAATTAGCCCAAAATGTAGAGTTGAAAATGGCTTTAGAACCTGGCCCTAATTCAGAAAGTTAAAAGCATGCTGGCCACTGTCATATAGGGATCCTCTGAGGCCACAAATTGTTCTGGAGCAAAAAGATATTATTCTTAGGATACTTAGTTTTAACTGGGACTGTGTACCTCTGTATGAATATATGAGTAGAAAAGGCAGATCTCATGAGTTGCCTTCAGACTACCAGAGCGCATTTCACTTGTTCATGCTTCCCATGGTTTAGAGTCCCAGCTGTTTCAATCCCCCAGAGCTGAGACAGAGATGTACATAAGTCTTTGAAAAAATATGCCCAAAAGAAAAAAAAGTCTCAAAACATAATTTGTTTTGGATGATGATAATATGTGTTTATATAAATTATTTTTCCTGTATAGGCATGATTTACTATACTTACTTCTCAACAACTGTACACCTCTATGTGTATTTTGTATGACTGTTTCTTTTCAATAAGAGAACGCTGAAATGCTCTGACTAAAATTATGTCCAGAGAGAATAAAATAAMAATTCATTAGTGAATATGCCCCTTCCTTAGTTTATTAAAATTGCACTTGCAATTGTGTCATTAAAGCAGAAGTGGTATTTAAACCTTTATCACTGAAAAATCTAAGGAATGCAAAAAAATATAAATTAAAGCCTGTCTTTCTGGAATTTCCTCATTCTAACGTGTTTGTGTATTAGAGCGATACTGAATAAGTTCATGGGATCGTCATCCAGGCTGCTGACTTTCTGCACAGAATAGTGAATTGTTATAAATGCCACCTGTACTGACCTGTCTTAATTTTTAATTTGTATAAAAGTAACACCATTGGTACACAAGTATAAACCAAGATGCTGGCAGATGTATAGATAAACATCAGCTCTTTACCACATAGACAGCTCTTGTTTGTGCAGGTGTCATGTATACCTCTTTGAATGTTAAGGATAATCTGTCATGTTCATATAACAGACTGTGGCCTTTCCTAATATCTTACCAGGGAAGGGGAAGACTAGTTCCCCTGGCCTCTGAGCTGCCACCGACTGACAGCAGCTTGGTTGTGAGGCTCTTACTCTGCTTGTTCTAACACAAAAAATGTGGCAAAAAGGGGGAATCGAAAGTGGACAGGACTTTAATTTGCTCAGGGGAAGACTATTTTTCCCCTTCCAAGAGATACTGTGCACCGACTGCCTTGTACAGATGCCTTCCAAAAACTGTCTCCTGCAGCAGTGCTGCACTGTGTTGGCCCTAGCTCAGGGCTATGACTAAATGCAGTAATCTAGCTTTTACAGCTGCTGTATGAGAGACAGAAAGGCAAGATGCCTTAATTAACTGTGTTTACTTATGTACAAGACATGAAAACAAAAATTGATTGAAACTCATTTGAAAACAACAAGACTTCTTCCTACCTGCTGTTTGTCAGCTGAAAGAGGTTTTCAGTGAAATTTAAGATTTCTTTCCCTTTTAAATAAATGATTTATAATCTCAGTAATTCTAATTTACTGTAAGCAAAGCATCAGATTAGTAATGTGTTTAATATGAGTTATTAAATTTCCATTAGACAAAATTACCACCCTTAGAGATATACAAAACTACTTCAAATTAATTTGTGTCTTTCAATAACTATGTATTTCACCTATTTGTAAAAATATTGATAATTTTAAGGCTTGTATTACAGTAGTTTACTTGGTTTTAATCTAAGTCTGTGAATCTTAGATCAGATTATATGCCCTATCCTTTTGGGTGGATCTTTGTTTCAGAAAAAAAGCATTCTTCTTTTAAGCATCCTTTCCATGTATGACTTGGATGCAATTCATTCAAAGGGTTCTTTGACTGTAGTCTGATATGAAATAACCATTGCACTTCACTCATATCTGTCTGGACCTTATTGGACCAGATGACAGTCTGGAATTTTCCAGGAACATTTTACTGATGGTGTCCCCATTATTTCCCGATTTCAACTTGTCCAGAAAGGAAACACCATTTCTGACTATTTTTAAAGGCTTTGTTCCAAAGCCTCACCTTTTTGAAGAGCTGAAATACCAGTTTTCTTGCTTCCTATTCATCAACATTTTCTACATTTCAGATGAGCAAGCTAAAAAGCTTGTTTTAGTAAATACTGCCATTTCTTGAACTAGAACAGATTTGACTCCCGGTTAGTGGGGTACAAAACTACTTCCCTTGAAGTTCTTATTGAAAAAAAGGACTTCTGGGATGATATGGAGAAGTTGGTGGTCTGAAACCTAGAGTATGACTTTGCAGCACAATAGCTATTCCATGGTAACTGCTCTCAGACATTTAAAAAATGTGGACAGATACCAAGTTCTAAGGGTTAACTTTCACAGGAAATTTTAACACAGAGCTGGTACACAGCAGCTAACATGCTGAAAATTATAAGCTGATTTATTGTTTGTTATGTATATATATACGTATATGGTGAAAATTATATGCAGTTACTGCACTAACACCCTATTTAGACAAGTCATTGTCAACTGAGCATTTCTTGATTTATGGTATCATTTATTTCTTAATGAGCTGTTGCTGTAAGTTGTTGGTGATATCTACTGAAATATTATTTTTGCATTTAAAGCACAGAAAATTTGTAATCCTTCTAAACAGTGTGTCCATGTATCTTCTCCAGTGCCTCACATTTCTTTTTTTATATATCTTCATGCATTTTTCTTATATGTAAAACAAAATATATGTTAAGCATTTGCTTCCTTTTGCCAAAGTTAGCAACATATTGATAACAATGAAGATCTTACAAGTATTATACTTTTTGTTGTAAGGGGGGAGTAAACACAATACATACATTTTATTCTATTTTATTCTTGTTTTTCAACTGCTGAATTGAATCTAGGACATCTTGATGGAAGAGGGAAAGACTAGCATGAAAATATAACTTTCTGCAGTTTGGATGATCCTACAGAATCTAGTGCAAAATTGTGTCTTAACTGTCTAATTGTTTTGGTTAACTTAAAGAACCTAAGGAAAACAACTTTATTTATCTGTTAAATTCTACTGGCTTTCAAAATGGTATCTGTAGATTATCACTATCATTCTGTAGAACATTAATTAAATGTAAATGTCTTCTTAAGAGAGCTTTGCTGAAGATAAATCATAAGCCAAAACAACTCAGGAAAAAAGGCACTGCAAATCCACTAGCTACCTAATGCCCTTAGTGTCTGTGCTCTACTTATCAGTGTGCTAATCCTCAATACATAGTTTGCTCCATTCTCATGTTCCTAAATGTATGTACATGTTGTAATTAATATGTCTTGCAGGTTGCACTTACTGACTTAAGAAGGACTATGTTAAATGTTTTGCAGATTCAGGATCTTTATGCAACTTAGGTAATAAAGGGCACGTGTCTCCAAGGAAAATTTTCTCTAAACTTCCCTTATGGGTTTGTAAATGACAAGTGAGCCTACTAACCTCCTCTGTCTATGCTCCCCTCTACGCATAGAACAAGCTCTTTTTCCTTCTTTTTACACACTTCTTAACAGAAATATAATACTGCTGATACTGCTTTTTTATCTTGTCATTGTCAAGAGGCCCTTAGTTTACAAATAGATTTTATTTCTGAAATAAGTCTAAGGTACTTCAGAATATAAATAATCTTTGACAGAGTCACCGTGTTCTTTATAAACTTTTTCCTATTTTCTGTCTCTCTTGACCCACATCTGGTCTCTGCTATTTGCCTGTTTTCTGCAATAATTTCTTTCCTCATCTTTTGGTTACTGCTATATGCATGGCAAAGGAATGGGAAGGCATATTTCCTCGCAACAGTGACTCTTTAAAGCTGCCAGTGGTCCTTTCAGGATAAACTATTTCAGTGATAAGAACATCCTCTGCTCATTATGTGTTTTCCCTCCCCTTCTCTAATGAACTGCTGCTACTTCTAGAAGTTTTACCCTTCCAAATGTCTGACATCAGTTTGCATATGGTATAAGAGCTGGGATGCAAGGCATTCCGTATTGAAAAATAGGGTGCTGTTGAACTATAGCACCTTTTAATCACTATATAATCTGTTTAGCTACCATGTGTGAATAAGATAAATTAAGGGTTGAACTTCTTCCAGTCTGCAACACCATAACAATTTATCTCTTGCAGAGATACAAGCACTAAAAATGAAAGATGAGCAGATATACAAATCTCTATTCTCCACGTGTATGCTACATGCCCATGGCCTTCAGGCAATTTGCGTTCCAATGGAGAATGAACTGGGAAAGGTCTCTGTAAATAGACCCCTCTCTATTCTAACCGATGCCATTTCACAAAAAACTTCTTCAAATAGTGCTTTAAGACATGACAACACCCAAGTAGACCACAAACTTGGACATATCACTATCGTTCTGGGAA
Source organism: Apteryx rowi (assembly GCF_003343035.1). Taxonomy (NCBI): domain Eukaryota; kingdom Metazoa; phylum Chordata; class Aves; order Apterygiformes; family Apterygidae; genus Apteryx; species Apteryx rowi. Next base: position 1,913,298 of record NW_020450883.1, on the reverse strand, counting down.
ATGCTGCTTTTAGAGTAGTATTTTTGAGACAGCTACAATAAAAAAGGATATTCATACTTGCCCTATAAATTCAATTTGCAAATATCAACTAATTATTATTATTATTATCATTGTTTGCTCTCTCTCCAGCACTGGGAGTTGAAATCAAAAATTGTGAAACATATTTAGATATTTAGATATATATCTAAATGAATATATTCATTTAGATTTATAGAATCATTTAAAGCCTAATCAAAACAGGATTTAAACATCCGTGACTAAAATTATTTCTTAAAAATCTATGTTAATCCTTGTCATGAAGTGTATATCTTTCACATTGCAACAGCCTTTGTGAAATTGGTGATAGGCCTAATTTTCTCCTCTACCACCAAGTAAGCAAGCAGTTAGAAACAGCTAATGTAAAATACAGCAGTCTCTGGAAGAATTAGGTTAGGAACTGTAAAGACTTTAGAGCAAAAGTTTGATAAAGTTTCTAGAGAAGACTTGAATGTAGGCATGAATTCAGTCTGAGGAAATAAAGGAAGAACAGAGCATCTTTAACCTCTTGAAATCCTTAGTCGTTGAATACTGGAGACCTGGGCTGGAGTCTAGGAGAGCAGCTGACCTGAGTGCAGGGGCACAGAGCCAGCTAGATTTTCTCTAGATTTTGAGAGTTGCGAATAAACTCCCTGTTCTTCTGAAAGGCATGAAACTCTTAACTGAGAAGACAGAAGAAGTTACAGGAGTGTGGAGATGGAGAAAAGAAATAGGAGGAAAAAAATAAAAAAGAGAAGAAACAAAAAGCCAAAACTGTTATACTCGACTTGGGGAGGATAGCATGAATGCCAGCGACACACTTGTATTTCACAGGGACTTTCCTTCCAGATTTTCTAGAAAAGCTCAAATTATTCTGTTGTGTGCATTTGCTATCTCAGATGTCACTGAGAGGCACCAAACTCCATGGGGATTGCATGAGGAGACTACAGCTAGCCATAGATACTGGATTTCCTTCGAGTATGTAGTTATCTGAAATTTGTAATCAGAAAGTCCAGTGTTACGGTATCTATGTTCCCTCTCAGTTTTAACTCCTACACTATATAAACACTCTGTCTGCTCAGGTGCTTGACTTCTGCATTTTGACATTGTATAACATGGCAGCTATGCAAATACCATTAGATATTTATCTACTGGTTTAGGCACCTAAATATCTTTTGTAAATATGACCTCAGGAAATGCACAACTATTTCACTGTGGCTGTCTGCTGATACATCCCCAAATGATGTGAGAGATAGAATATATTAATACCAATCCTAGGAATTCCTACAGGACTGCTAAAAGCCTTGGGTCAGGTTATTAAATGCATGTACAGTAACTGCTCACTGCTGCTTGCTCTCATCTGGGAAAAGCTTTTGTCATTATCTTTGTCACCCAGCAGCTGGGACCTCACAGCCTTGAAAACGTCCTCAGATTTGGAAAAACCAGTCAACCATGTTGTACCTTAAAAGACTGAATACTGGCATTGTGCATGTTTAATCAGATTTTATACAAATCTGGGCTCTGCAATACAGCTTGTCTGAGGAAAGCATGCATACTGTCACTTCCTATTGATAGGGAGATAAATAGAAACAGGACAAATCCACTAGATATCCATGCTCAAGCATTAGGCTAAAGAAAAAATAAATCCCTGCAGCATTAAATTTCCACATTTTTTTCTATTGATAATGCATTCTCAACTAGAAAGTTCATAAGTAAATACTAATGTTTTCAGTTAGATGACTATGTGGTATGTTCTCCTGGAAATGCATACCTCTGAGGCTGTAAAAGTACTCTCCCATTTTAACTATTGAATTCAGTTAAGTAAATTTAACCAGAGCTCATTGCTTAATTTCCTTGGACTTGGGCTGTCAGGGACCTCAGGAGGTCTCTAGTTCATCCCCTGCCCCAAGCAGGCTCAGCAGTGGGGGCAGACCAGGTCACTCTGGGCTTTACCCCATCAGGGCTGGACATCCTCTGAGGACGGAGCCAGCACCACCTCTCTGACCGGGCTCCACAGCTGCTCTGTCCTCAGGGGTAAAAGGTTTCTCCTTATCTCAAGCCTGAGCCGCTCTTGTTTCAGCTTGTGCCCTCCATCCCTGGCCCTCCCTCCAAGCACAGCTGTGGAGAGCCTGGATGCATCTCCTCGATCGCCTCCTTGTAGGTACTGAGGTCAAAGTCCCTAAGGACAACAAGGATTTGTGACCCGGAGACTTCCTCCAGCTGCTTAACAAAGGCTTTGTCCACCTCCTTGCCCTGATYGGGTGGTCTGTAACATGCTCCCACCATGGTGTCACCCTTGCTGGCCCGGACCCAGAGGCTCTCACCCCATTGCCGTCCCATACAGGAGCCCCACACATCTGAGCTGCTCCTTCACATCGGGGGCAGCCCCACTTCTCCTCTTCCCTGCCTGTCTCTCCTGAAGAGCCTGTCTCTGTCCATCGCTCACTCCAGTCGTGTGACCTGTCCTACCACCTCTCTCGTTGCAGCGATGCCATAGATTTAGGGTCACACTAGTCCTCCCCGTTTTGTTTCCCAGGCTGCACRCATCCAYGTACCTGCRCTGGAGCAGATGTCCCTTCACCCTGTTTTGTCATTTCTGAGGTTTCCCTTGTTCCYACCACCTGCACCCTTTGCTTTCCACCCCACCGCTGTTTCCTCATGTGACTCTGGGTCACCGTCTCCCTCCCCGTCTCACCCAGTTCAGGCTCTCCTCACCAGGCCATCTCCTGGCCATGGCRACTTTGCCCCGCTGTGCCGGCTGCGTCACACCCCTCCAGCAGTCCTCCCCCCTCAAAGTGGGTCCTGCGGTCATCAAAGCCAAATGCCCGCCATGGGCACCAGCTGTGCAACGAGTTGTTGACCTGGAGGGTACGTTCTCTCCTCCCCCAGCCCATCCCCCTCTCCAGCAGGGCTGTGGAGACACCACCGGGCCTCTGCACCTGAGTGGGGCCGCGGTGAGGACCCAAAGMCTACTGGCACAGAGCTGCTGATCTAGGAGACGTGGCATCCCCCCAGGTGGCCCAGGCCACGCCGGGTAGTGCCCCAGCTGGGTGCTGGTCATACAATAAGTGTAGCTCAATTATGAGAAGCTTAGTTGGGTCAGTGGCACATTACTACACGGTCATTTGTAACAGAAACATATGATTTCCTTCCTGTTTAGACAAAAGAAGAAGTAGAACTGGGCAAGGAGCCCAACTCTTCCTGCTCACATGGGACAATTTTTGCCACAGGACACACAGAGTGAAGGAACTGTGATTTTTTTCTTGCCCATCATGTTTTTGAGGGTTAAGGTATGGGAATAAGAAAGAAAATCTCCTTGTGGCTCTCACCTGAACTTCTAAAGGGAGATTTAAACAGTAGAATTTTAATTTGAGACAGGTGGTATAAACTTGGATAAAGAGATTTTCCTCTGGGAAGCTCCAAAACAGCAACTGTAAGAATAGTCAGAGCACTAGAAAAGTCTGTGTTTAGTTCTCTTTGTACGTAAATTCAAACTGTAAGGCTAAGACTTACCCCTGTAATGTGATTTTGAATTAAGTAAACAACAACAACAAAAAAGCCTTCTACCCATGGAGTATCTTCTTTTCCCTTATTTTATTCCCCTTTCTTTGGTCAACATTTGACTCAATTGAAAACAACACAGTCACAATTCTTAGTAAAGTCAGGAAGACCTAGAAGTATTCAGAAAACTGAAAAGGAGTTTTCCAGCTTCCATTTTGAAAATATCTTTTACTGTAATAGAGGAAGAAAGTACCTGAAATTCTCCCAAAAGCCTCTCCTGTGCTTGCTAAATTGTTTGTCTAGCATTCCCAGAGCGTGCTGCCAACCTGGATGAAGCTCTTTACTTATCTAATGAAAGTCTTGATCCGTATGTGTCTGTTTGGTCTTTGGTTTCTTTTCACACTGAAATCTAACTGAATACAATATTTAGAAAAGCTCTCTTTCAGTGAAAATGTACATCACTTGCTTAGCTTCCCCGTTTCACTCAGGCTGGTTGTATTCTGTTTGTATGTACTAGAAATGTGCCCAAAGGCAAAATTAAAACCTTTCTGACCATAGGGGTAGAAAGCCTTAATGTTTTATGAATGGAGCGATAATACAATGTCTTTATATTCCTGAAATGAAACTCACTTGAAAAACCCTTTAGTGCTGGTGTCTTCTAGAAGAATTATAAAAATGACTTCCCTATTCAATTAACCTCTTTTAAAGTATTGTGTTAGTGATTGTGGGTCATCTCAATGGGGATGAAATTGACACACACAGAGCAGAGGAAAAATATGAAGTCACAATGGCACAAGTTGCAAATTCAATCAGAAAATAGTCGATAAAAGTACTTCAAAGTCCCAGTGCCAAGAAAGAAAGTCTCCATTAGCATAATTATGAATTTTGTTTCAAAAAGTGAAACTTGCAGACTAATAATGATGGAAGTAACTTAGGGAATGGTCATATTTCAGAGTTTTGTGGAATTTAAATGAACGTTAAAACATCAGTTCTATGAGTGCTCTGCTGACTCTGTTTCACACAAATCTGCAGAACTGCTGGTGATCACATCCAGATGCACATTAGAGATTTCTGAAATTCAATATCTGCCTTTGTACAACACTTTTCATTGACACAGTCTTCTCTGGCATATACGTTAACTTTGAAAAATATTTAACATTAATCATGCTGTCTTTTTTTACAATTAAATGACCTGTTTTAGTAATTATCAATAAGCATTATTAAAATTCACTTATATGCTAAATAATGCTTGCACAGTCACCCTCTGAAAAGCTTTTTTTGGTTTGGTAAAGAACTTTTTGTTTTTCTGAGGTCTTTTCTCATAGCACTCTAAAGTTCCAGTGAATGAAAACAATCAGCTATAAAAACTGACTTGTGCCAGTAAATCTGACCACACAAAGATTTTTACTTCTTATTTTAGATAACTTTCTCTGTCAGGTTCTACAGGGAGAAGTAAACACCATATAAGTACTTAACAAATATGTTACTTTTGTTTCCTCATAATCAAACTGTCTTGCTATGTGGCTATTATYATTATACACCTAAACACTAATACTCATGGCAGGATCATTCTTCCTGTTATCCAGAAACTGACAGTTCTTCTCTGAAGTTGCTTATTCTCAAGTCTCTTCAGCCCAGTTGTCTAGATTCAGTAAGCAAAACAATTTAAGCTCTGTGTTTTATTACTTCTTGTCATGGAAATGAATCATATTTGAAAAAAGACGGATGTCCTCAGACCCACTGCGATACAGATTCATGAGTCACTACCTGCTTATTCTAATCATTGTTGCCCAATGTGATTTTTGATGTGGGTTATAGTCGTCTCTCGGCTCAAACAGAACAAAGAAACAGACTATTTTTTTTCCAGATTCTATGTCAAGCATAAGCTGTACTTGCCCCTGATGGATCTCTAAAGTAAAATCCTGTCCAGGCTGCCCAGGGTGGAAGGGTCCTAGGCTAGGGCAGCGTGTGTGTGGGAAGGACCCGGCAGAGCCCTCCTGCAGCTCCCAGGGGCGGCAGGGGTGGACTTGGGGGGAGAGATGCATGTGCCGGACTGGGGGCAGTATGTGGTGTGCAGCTATGGAGAGGCTGGTCCAGAGCTCCTTGAGGGAAGACTGCACAGCTGATGCAGTGCCCTTACTAATACACCGTTTCTAAAGGAAAAGGATTTCCTCCTCAGAAAACCTACCCACAGAAATCAAGAAGAGTCTGTAAGACTGCGTCTTTGGGATTTCTGTTGAAAGCATGCTGTTATTTCTCACTTGCATGTTGGGGAAAAGTGAATCCTCTTACATTGCAGTTACCATTCCAATTTATAACAACTTGCAGAAGAAATCTACATCCAAACCCCTCTGTATTTGTTATCTCTGTCTGTCTGTTCCTAGTTGTCTTAAAATATGATGAGAAGCAGGGGCATCAGGGCATCATGTTTCTTTWAGGAAGATCATGGAAATATTGTCAAGATATTAACATTTCACAAACCTTTAAACTCTAATCAGACTCCAATTCCAAGCTTTCCTACTTAATGAAAGGGAGGTTATAATGCTAATCTGTTGGTAATGAAAACTGGATGCCCAATTAATCCTTTAGTGTCTATCCTTTATACTTGCTTTCCCCCCCTCCTACCAGACAGTCTGAAGGCACTTCAGTACCAACCCTGCTTAGAGAAGTACAGAACATGGGATTTATTTATTTTCCTTTAAATCTAAACTCCAAATAGCATCATTATCATATTCATATGCTGCCTTCCGTTATGTGTGTTATTTTTTAGATATCTTATCTGACCTTGATGAGAATAGTGTACATAAGTGTTATCTATTACTGGAAAAAATCCACATTTAATAGTCTCTTTGGTTTTAAATTTACTGTAATTTGAAATAGGACAAAGGTAAAGCAACATTTGTGAGTGTGAATTATTACTTATTTACATCTCACTAAAGGTTTCTCCCTAGTATGCTCTGGTTGGGTCATATGCCTTTAAGTATGCAAGCGAAACACATGAATTGAAAATTCTGTTGACAGGTAAATGTGAATCATCTTGTTTCATTCAAAGGAAAATAATCAAGCTCTTTTCAAATAATATAAAATGTAAAATGATTGCCTTTTGGGGAGGAGGCAGGCTTATCAGCATCTCTTCTATAGAAAATGATTTCCATTTTGTAGCTGGAGGAACATATGCTGCAGCTTATCTTGTCACTTGACTGCAGTTTCTGATATTTATTAACAGTTGATTTCCTGTAGATGCTGTTCTTTCCTGTTTCTCCCTCCCATCCCACCAATCAATTATTTCCCTGAAAACTACATCTGCCCTTCTTTTTCATTCTCATTTCCTTGAAGAAGATTATTTTATTGCTGGCTTTCAAGAAGCATTTGTAATGAGTGGTACAGCCCTGGTTCCATATATGATTTATAACAGTCTGTATTTGAGGCTCCACTCCCTCCTCCCCCTAACCTTCCCTTGGTCATTTTTATCAAAGCCCATGAGACTGAGGTTTTTTAGCCATTGCAGTGAAACAGAGAAATGGTGAATTATGTCTTCAAAAGAACATTTAGTTTTCATTAGAGATTTACATGGAACAAAGGCAGGGATGATTGTAAGATACACAGACAATTGCATACAACATCTACAATAAATCTATTACAAAGCTAAAGGCTAGCTGTACATTAGTTAGCAACATGAATCCCCTTCATCTAAGACTCCAGCAAAATCATGAGTCCTGTAAGCTGTTGTTCACTTAGCTGAGCTTTCAATGATTATAAAAAATCATCTTTCCTCCTTCTTGTTTCAGATGCATCTGCTTGCAATTTTCACAGTCTCATATCTTTCAATATTCTGCTTTAGTCTTTGATGCATGTTTGGTTTGCATTGTTCTTTGTCTGTGACTCACCTTGCAGGCACTGGAAAGTGTGGTTCATAATGTATCCCCATTTTTAATTAGGATAATAAGAAATGATAGAAAAGGCATCTCCTTTGATCACAAATTGATAAAGCGTAGAAAAGCATTGGCTGTCTACTTAAAATGTCACCGTCCACCCAGAAAAGACAAGAGCTGTATTATGAAAAACATTGTTCCTGGAGATTGCACAAGATCTCAGATTATTTGCTGCCATGAGAACTGATTACATGATATACTCTTGCTTTCTTGTTTTGCTGTATTGCTTACCTCTTCAGTCTCATATTATGAAGTTAATGCTATGCAGTTGCTTAAGATTGCTCTTGTCAAATTCATGMTGCTACCAGTACATCTGTGGGACAATGAGTGACCCATAAAAGTAAAAAATTAATTCAATTCTGGTAAGGTTATAAGAACCCATTACTCACTCATATATTACACCTATATTGTCACAGAACCATGGGACAAAAGGGAGGAAAAATGTTACATGACTGTTCTTCAAGGACAAACAACCAAATAGGAGGAGTTTTCAGTACTGGGGGGAAAAAAAAAAAGAATTTGCTATTGGGAAAACTAAAAGCATTATGATCAAGTTTTGAAATTCCTCACCTGTCTTGACTCCAGGAAACAGAAACCTTTCAGTTTAGCTGAGCCCTCTGTAAGCAGATGTTTATAGAGTAGAAGAAGAGAGAGAGTGTGTGTTGAGAGTGTCCCTTTTTCGACATATTAGGCTCAGCTAATACAGGGCTCAATCCTTGCTGAGTACCTTTGGGAAACATAGGATTTTTCCAGCAAGGCCTGGAAAATTAGCCTCATGTCTTGCACCTTGCATGACCRGAGCATATCTTACCTCCAGCAGCCCCATTCCCATTCTCCTGGTGGTCCAGGGGTCCAGAGTCACCGAGATAAAGCCGAGATAGGCACTAGCGCGGTGCCTCCCTGGAAGACGGGTAAACAGGAGGGCAAATGACAGAAGGCGAGTGCCAGGGAATGGTGTTCTGCTATCCCTGCCTCCCACAGCCAGGAAAACTGGAACCATCCCAAACCCATAAAGCAAAACCCCTAAAGCCTGCAGGATTGTCCTAGGCTGTCGGACTCAGCTTGGGATCTTAGGTCAGTGACACAGGGATAAAGCAGACAGGCAGATACAGCCAGATTAGCATCTTTTTAGCCCTACCCTTTCCAAGCACTGCACACCTGGATTCGTCTGCATGAATGCGTGTGGGTGCGCCTTCGGCCCTGACACATATGGAAGGCTCTTACTGAAACCTTCTTAAGAGAGGCACATCCAGCTATGCTTTCCAGATGTGTAAGCAATATTTTGCACCAGATTCTCCAGCCTGCCTGAGCAGTGGCAGGTGCAGAGCTAGAGCAAAGGAAGCAGGCAAAGGACGTGACAGGCTGAGTGGCTGTAGCAAGCACTCCATAAGCAGTTTTGATCATATCAGCACAGAAACTCATGTAAGCGCAGAGATAGCAAACACAGACTAAGTCATATGTTTGTTTATATTCAGTTCAAATGCTTAAGTCTGATAAAGCAAAGAAACCACAGTATTTTGCAATGCATAGTACTAACAGCTCACTAGTTATCATAGTAACCAGGCTGAAAAGAACCGTGTGATGAATCATATCACTTAAACATGTAATAATTCAGCTCTGTGGTCTTCTGAACCCTTAAAAATTCACATTTCTCTCATTAAGATTTTGGTCCTAAAATATACATCATAAATATTTAGTAGCTTGTAAATGTTTTCTTAAATAAGTCATTTCATTATTAACCAATTGCTGCAACAGACTTTACATTGCCTTCTCACAGTTCGGCTTTCTAAAGTAGCTATTGCAAGAACTTTCAAAACAAATCAATAGTTGTGAGGATCCATTTTCCCTGATCTATTTAAAGAAGAGTATATATGAAAGAAGAAAGTGCTCTGTACAACTCTGACCCAACTCATTGTTCTAATTTTCTACAATGTGGTAGTTTCTAAAATAATTTACATGGTAGGTACTGTCAACTTCCTTATATTTTCATGTTTGTAAAATATTTTCTGTTTTCAGTGTATTTACCATCAGTTAGCATCTATGGGCATTCTCAAGAAATCAAGAAATCATCCTTTTGTGCAACCTATTTTAAAAAGCCACAGCAACTTCTAAACAAAAAATTTACTAATGTCTTTAGAAAACGGTGCAAAAGTGGAAGTCAAACTATGTAGGTTTCAGTGTAAAATATCCCTGCTCAGGACATAAGTTTCTGATTCTTATTGAAGACTTTCACATGTTTAATTTTGCTTACAACTATTTCATATATTTTAATTTAACACCTCCTGGAGTGCTTGCTGTTTCAGGGATCAAAAGAAATCCTATCTTAACAGAAAACTTCATAGAAAGGAAGAATTGTGTAACACTCTTGACCCATGGAAGTATTAGAGAAGGGATAGCCAAAGAAAAATGCAATTCTATTGTGCTAGCTGGAAAAAGAATGGGGAAAAGTTGCTACCAAGGCAATAAACTGGATAAAATGACTGGCAAGACAACTTTTCACATATTGCAAAGAGAAGTATTATATTTTATTAGCACTTCCTCTATGGAGCAGAGCAGTTACTACACTTACTCATTTTGACATATTGTAAATAAACCTACTGGATGGAAAATTAAGCATTAAATTTTGTTTGTTTGTTTTAAATGATTGAAAATGTCAAATTAAGCCCTCTCAAGTTTTCATTCAGTTTTCATGGTCTCATTCCCAAGAAAAGTATCACATCTTGTGGCTTGGATTTATAATAAAATAAAACTTTAACATTTCATGCGCTTTTTCTCATTAGATGCATGTAATTACTTAATTACAGTACATGATATTAAGACCAAAAGCACTTTTTCTTTTGGGCAGTTTTATGGTGGAATTATATGCATACTCCTCAGCATTTCAGTTTTCTCAAACCACAAGTGTTGTGTTGATTCTGGGCAGAAAACAAAGAAATGCAACAATCTATCCAACAAAATCCTCTTCTTTCTTGTTTGTTTCATTCCATTACCCACATGTGGCTGGAGCCATTTGTTGGCATGGGACTCCTTGGCACGGAGCACTTCCACAAATCAATCTTCCTTCCTCTCTGGTTTTAAGGATTTATGTTCCATTTTGTAAGATCATCAAAAATATATTTGTGCAAAGATTTCCTTTAAATAGCCCTCTAGCAACTGGATGCATTCATCTTCTTCAGTATAACTAAACTATAGCCAGACATCAAGTTTTAGAAAAGCCTTAGGAGATGTAGATTTAATCCTCCTTAGCTGAGGATTGTATTAAACCCACTTCTAGACAAAGTGCTTGAGCTACTTGCCTCTTACATATAGCTGGGCATTATCAGCTGCTTCATAAAAGAAGAGTGAGAAAAAAGATGTGCCCAGAAGGACAGAGCAAGCACATTAGCTGAGGAGGAAGTTTCTGGCTCAGAACATGTCTCTAATGTGTGTCTTTGTCTAGGGAAAAGATGATATTTCAAACCTGCCTTTCTCATCATTATCTTTTATTGGCTGGCTTATACATCCCCCATCCCACCCCTTCCTTCTCAATTTGCTGAATGCTACGAATTTCATTCTTTCCCTCTTTGTACAGAAAATGAAAGCATCTTACTGGGCTGCTTCTCTCTGAGCTGGGTGCATACAAGCTAATCACAGCAATTTTTGGCATCATTTGGCTTTTTGTCCCTGTGTCTAGAACATATTCAGACAAAGATGTCCAATTGGTTTTTGCTCTGTTTTTCAGTGGTAACTGCCCTAATCTCTTTTCACCAGCCATTCACTCTCTTCTGCTAGTAACAACTGAGAGAGCATACAGCTAATAATGACAAACTTTTATGAGAGCATGAAACAACATGTTTTCATGTGAAGTCTAGGTGTTGTAATACTTTCTGTAATATATGGAATGAATAAAGGATGCTTATAGAAAGGAACTGCTTAAGTAATGGCCAAGTTTTATGATGGCTAGCTAGGAAATCATACAGGTCATTAAAAAGGTGTTTTCTTTTGTTTTATTTGTTAAGACTCTGCTTCTGATATATTGTGTGTGCCTATTACTCTGAACTTAAGCACATTCTCAAGCTAGAAATGAAGACTCGAAAACAATTCAGCATTGCTTGAGATCACTAAGACTTATAAATTTTGTAGTGACCTCGCCAGCTTCTTAAATGAAAAATGCAATTTCCCTCTGAGGTCCTTAACAGAGAAATGCACTTTTGTTTAGTGAATATTGTCACATAGCTTGGATGAACCAGAGAGTATCTTCATGCTGCAGTTTGAGAATGAGACTGCTCCTCATTCTACTTTCTCCATAGTTACGAGTATTGCAATGCTTAAACTTGTGCTACTGATTCATGCCTTCTAACATGTTGATGTTTGCATTTGTGAGCACTTGCCGTGTTCCATCTCAGTTTTCTGAGTTTGATTTATTTAAAGATTTGTATTTATTTTTTAAATTCCTACCTTATGGATGGAACTTCACAACTTCAGGCGAATGGTAACAGAGACTCCACCTTTCAAAATGGTGGTGGTTTCACAGCTCATCCAACATTTCAGAAGTTTCCAAAAAATCTCAGTCACAAGAATTGTCTCGAGAGTGTCCAGGGTATAGGAATGGAGTGTTGGGGTGTTTTTTTCTCAATCCCTTAACTATCAAAAATAGAAAGTTTAATGAAGRTCTATTCACTTTTTCACAGAAGGTTCAAAGGTTGCAGAGGTATCTCTGGGGTTTAGACTTGAAATACATCCTCACATTGGGTAAAACACAATATTATGACCAATGCTGCTGTCTTAATTCTTTTCTGATTGTATTATATGATAGTTGACAGTGCTTTATTTGATCTTATACTCTTTTCTCAAGTATAAGCAATTATCTTTCTTATTGTAAAAAAAGAATTAATATGGGATACACAAAAGAGCAAGAAGGCTCTCCAACAAAAATATATTAAAAATAAGGATAAACTTGAGAGCTGGATGAAATCTCTTAGATTTAGGCAAACACAGCAATCAGAACTAAGGAGTTAAAGCTTTTCAGTGAAGCAGTAGATGCCTATAGATATCAAGGCTGATTGAATTCAGTTGCTTCTTTTATGAAATTTATTAGCCCTGAGCAATAGTCTCATCTACATCCTTTATTTTGGTGCTTTTAAAACAACACTGTTGTGAAACATAAGTGAAATAAAGCAAGAAAAAAAATCAGCACATATATTAAAGGTTTTTTCAAATGTTCTAAATTGCATTAACCAGCAGTAAGGGAATTATATTTCATTAGTCACATCTCTGCATCCTGACCTGAATAATAAACTGTCATATGGTCCTGGCTGAACGTCCTTTCCCCTCCGCTCTCTCCATAACCAAGGTACTTGCCAGGCTGAGGTACTCAAATGGCACAACTCGTCTCTTAAATTTCTCTTGTGCTCTGTGAATGTAAGCTTTGCTTCTTTCCTCAGCTCGTCTAGCAAGCTGCAGGAATATAGTGGGCAGCATTCAGTTTCCTAACATCAGCATCTAATGCGGGTTCAGATGCTCTACTGCATTTGAACATTCACACATGGCTGGCACATATGACATAAGGACTTCAGGGACCGTCCATCCGTCTGTCCCCCCCCCCCCCCAAAGTGTCAGCTGGAGGTTAGGTACGACAGTCAAATAAACATCTATGTTTAGGCAAACGATACCTGCACCTCTGCTTTTCTGTCCCATAGAGCCACCTGAGAGCCCTGGTGGCCAGCTATGATGCCCGGGACTTCTCAGCAGTGGCTGCGGTGCTTTGGGAGTCCTGGACAAGCAGCTCGCCTTTCCTAGCAGAGACAGGGGAAATAGGCAGATGCAAAAACATCATAATCCTTAAAAAGGAGTAATTCATTCTTAGTCAGCAACATGAGGAGGAAGGGGACAAAGCAGAAGCATAGTGCTGTTAGTAGTAGTGCATAGTGCATAAAATTAAGCTTAATCTGTAAAACTATTGTTATAGACGGTGTCTATTAATGTTGATTTCATTAGAGACAGTATGGTATTTTGCCTATTGCTGTTTCCTACATATTATTAAACCTTAGTACAAACTGTTAACAATGATGGTGAATTAAAGCTATAGTGAGATAATTCTTCTGTATTGAGTTAAAGATTAGTCGTTGTTTATGTCCAAGAATGCTGGCTTTAGGGTTAAGTTACGTGGTTTCTCTAAATTTCTCTAAATGATTATATGCATCCAAAGTTATATATTTTTGGCATATTGGATGATATCACTGTGATTAATTTCCTTTTTTACACTTACTTTTTTATATGCTTAACTCCTACTTCACTAATTATTTTGTGGATTTGGGGAGGTCTTTTCTTTGCCTAAGAACTTTTCATGGGTTTTCTAAGAAGTCAGATCTCAACAAAGCAACATTAATGGGTTTTGGTGTAGGTAGGAAAAGGTACCAGTTCACATGCACATTATGAGGCCTGGATTAAGAAGGAACAAGCAACAAAATATAAAACTACTATTTACTCCTCTTATGTTTTATTTTAATAATTTAGGAAAAATTCAGATCTGACTTATGTTTCAAAGCAAACAGAAGTAGACAAATGACTCCTTAGTAACAGACAAGTATCTCCCTGTCTGGGGGAACAGAGAGAAAAAGCCTCCTTCAAAACCTTTTTCTCTTGTAGATTATTAAAAATGTAGGGGGGTGAAACAGTGAATTACCTTACATTCATGTTAAATCAAAAAGCTGAACAAAACATCAACTTTTGCCCCTCTTTTATGTTAATTTTGAGAATGCTTAATGCTCTTGAAAATTAGGCATTCATAGGACAGAAAGGTGGTGTGCAAATTTCTCCAGACAGCAGTGTCAATAATAAGACTTGAATCCTGACCTGAATTTCCTTCTCCAATTTTCATTTTACTTTGAAACCACAAAACTGATTATATTAATGCCTTAAAATGGACTTAACTAGTGACTATTTTACTTCTCTCCATCCTGTTCCCTCACAGCACCTTCAACCATTATATGCATTCAAAATTCAAAAGCTGCAGTACTGGTTGCAGAAGTCTGGAGTCAAATGAAGCCTGTTTCTTGATTCAACAATAGTAATTAGTCCATCAGTAACTACATATTAATTATATTTAACATATTCATTTTATCAGATAGCCATTCAAAAAGTTTTAGTTTCCTAGTCAGTCACTTAACCACAGCAGTGAAACTGTGGAGTTGTTTGTTGTCTTTCATAAGAGATTAAGCTCTGGCCTTCAGCCAGCCAGTCTGAGCCAGCGCTAATATAATTCACAACTGGAAGAAGACAATCAATTAATCAATACTATAATTTGGAACTGACCACAGCGCTAACACTCATAGCTATTAGACTTACTGACTGACACCATTTAGGATTAATGAGGTAGCAAGAGCAGACAAACTAAAGATTCATTTAAAGACTTTTTTGTTCTCAGATCAAGCTGCCCACTCTATTTTGTCATTTTTTAAGCTGGATGTGCCAATGTGAAATACGAATGTAAATACAGAGTACTGAAAAGTGCAAATTACTTTATCACTGATGGATTAGGAGCCAGTTCCTTTGCAGATCTGTTTTTTGATTTGGAGTAAGCTAATTCAATGCCAGATTCCATACTGTCTCATAACAAAACATAAAACTGCATTCTGGAGAAAGATGGAATTTCTTGTTTATTTGCACATCCATTTGGCTTTTTTGCTGAAGTACAGGCCAAAGCTCATGCTTTAAGAACTTCTTTCCACAAAATATAATGATTTATTGCAGGACTACTAATGTGGTGCTTTATGAAAAAAATATTAGCATCTGTCAGTTAACTTTAAAAACAGCATATGCAGTTCTTGGTTAATTTTTTCAGTAGAGTAAATATTACCCACAAACAACACAGCAAGGAATGTACAACCAGGTCAACATTTGGAACAAAATTTAGCTCTCATGTCTGAATCCTGCAGTACTCTATCATCCTATCTCTCAGGCTGTTTTCTTCTTCCTTTGCTGCTCTGCCTTCATCAGGGTGACAGGCTAAGCAACTTGCTCACAAGATAGTCACTCTTCAGCTTCAGAAACAGTTACTAAATAGTCTTGGTATTGCAGGCCCTTTTATCTGGATGTTTTGAGATGAGCTGCCCGAGGTTACACTCTGAATGTGTGCTGTGGCATATCTCTGATTCACTGCTTCTTTAGGGTAAACAAAGTAAAAAGCTGTAATACAGCACATGCGGATTGTACTTGAAGTGTTTTCCAAAATTATTTTGGTATTGCTTGATCCAGATACTTGCAAAAAATATATTTTTTAATCAAAGAACAAGTAAGCAAAGCAATTTAATTAACCAAAGTTTCAAACTCATGAAAATTTTCATAGGTTTAACCTTGTCTCCTCCTATGATAGAAAGGACAAAGGATCCCTAGTATTTTGCATGTAACAATGGAGCAAAGCCATCTCAGTCCTTGGTGAGAATGTAATCAAGCCCACATGAACTCCAGCTGACAAAAATGTGGCTGTTTGCATCCTCCTGGCTGGTTATCAGGCTTTCTTCTTACATAGAAATTGGTTGCCTTATCAGTAACTTTCATTATGCTGCGTGTGCAGTTGCTTTATGCAGCTGTTTGTGTCCGGGCTCTAAACTCTGAAGCAGAAGTTGATGCCTTCTTAGGAGAGCTGGACAAGAGCCTGGAAAACACTGCCACAGTTAAAAGCAGCTCTTTTATGGGAAACTGAAATATGAGCTAATTTCCTAATATTTGAGTTTGAGAATAGCTGCTGAAATTTGCACTTTTGTATTTTTCTGTGATTTGCATTTTTCTGCTTCACTAAGTAACAACAAAGGTATCACAGGTGTACTCTACAAAAGGTTATATTTTTTAGACACACAGAAACAGCTTAAGAAATTTCAGAATGCTACTAAAATAGAGTAAGAGAATGATTAGAGTGTTTGTTGTAAGAAGAAGTAATCTGACTGTCCAAAAGGCCTGTGTTCCCCCTTCACTATACACAATCTTTAAAAATCTGCTGCTGCATTCATCTAGTTAGCTGTAGGACAACTGACTCTACATCTTTACATTTTTGTGCACACGGTGGAGTGAAAAAAAAACAAAGAATTATCTTAGTCATCTTCTTACTAAAGATATCACATGGCTTCAGTCTATACTTTGATAACTATAAAAGGGATTTTTTAAAGTAAAAAGTTTTATTTGTAACATTGGCCATGTAATAGATTATGCAAACAGACTGTCTTCAAACTTGCCTGAAGTTCTGTATATATTGCCTGACTCACTGGCTTCAGAAACATATAGAGCAGCATAGAGGATTTTTAGGAATTGGGCAAAGTATTGTCAATTTCAAGCATCAAAAATCCTAGTTCATTTCCAGAYTTCCTTTAAAACAGGTTTATTTTAAAAGAAATGTTAAAAAAAGGGGGGGGGGTCTATTTTCTTAATAAATATGCACCTCCCACTGCATATTAGTAATTTTTAAGCTTCTTATTTTTAACTCTAATAAGTAAGGTTTCTTTTTGAATGTGAGCTCAATATTTTTTGAAATTAATATTTTTTTTAAGAGATAGGTCATGAAGAAATAGGTGAAACATCATTGGAACTCATGACTTGAGTCAATGGAGGAAAGGCAAAGCTTCTCTCTCATTTTTCAAGGGCAGGCTCTGGACTACATGTTTTCAACTTCTGGATATTGTTTTCTGAATTAATTTTCTTTCTTTACCAATTTACTGCATCCAAATTATAGCTTTAACCAAAACCCAAACCAGGAATGGGGATGGAGAAAGAAGGGAAATTCCAGTCCAGGCAATATTTTTTAACTAAACTTACAGGTTAACCCACACACGGTTAGTTCAAATATGCTTGTTATTGACACACCTATAGGATGGATAGATGGATGGATGGATGGATGGATGGATGGATAGATAGACAGATAGGTAGGTAGGTAAATAGATAGGTAGATAGATTAATGAATTGAATGACCAGACAGCCACAGTTAGTTCAGGCATATGCATCCCTCTCTGTGTATGTGTGTATATATATATATACACACCTACATTACAGTCACATATTGATGCTCAGTACTATGCCCTTATGTTTTCCTAATATCTGTGATAGCTCAGCCGAAGCAGCCGTACATAGCATACATATATGAAGCAACAGGAGCACTTCAGCATGGCTCAGCAGCAATTTCCCCAACCCAAAAGAATTTAACAACTGGTTTCAGCAGTTAGCATCAGCACAGTTTTGTGGGTCAGGGGGAACCCTGTCTAGGGGACCACTCTTACTCGGATTACAGCTGGCCGAATCAGTTTTTGCTTCTGGTCGTCTCAGCCCATGCTGTGGTTCTTCCCTGGTCCCCGCATTGTCCTCTTGGTTGTCCCAAACCCRGCCTCCTCCCAGGGTGGCTCTCCTTCCACAGCCAGTGCTGGCCCACTGGTGAGTTGTTTGTACCCACTGGACCCTGGTGTCAGGCTGTGCCTGGTATTTCAGCCTGTACTCCTCTAGGCCGTATTTTTATTCTAGGGTCATAACATATGTGATAATTGTACACTGAATAACTACTTGTTATTACTGTCTTCTAGTCCCAAAGCATGAATGTATTGCAGGGGTATTTTACCTGTCTGTGTTATATGACACAGTTGCACAGAGCTAATGCTGAGAAAGTTTACCCTTCCACAATTATAAGAATCATGAAATTATCAGATACAAGATCTCTAAGAGAAAGCTACCTGAGTTTCATTTTCTTAATCTTTAGTCTTGCAGTTTAATCTTTTTGGCCRTGGAAGAGAACTGTTTTGACTTTGTATAACCTTATGTGTATTTACAAAGAAAAACAATAGTTAATTTTAGTACAACTTATTAATGAAATGGCTCAAGCATCCAGTCTATGGATAGAAACATTTCATACACATATCCTGTTTACTGCCACATGTCCTGAAGGGATTTCTTGTTGAAATTTACAGTCTGTTTTTAAAAAATGGTTAAAGGTTTATGATTTAGTTTCTGCTCTAATGCAGCTGATGATTCAGTTCGGCAGGGAGAAAGTGGTGTTGTAATAAATGCCTGTAATTACTTTGAGTACTATTAGTTGGTAGAACAGTGGTATAGTATTCTTTAATTTATCATCTCACTTCAGGCAGTCAGTATGAAGACCCTATTGTTACCAGCAAAAAGAAATTTTAGAGTGGAAAAAGCTGCAGCTTTGTATGACTACCATTGACCAATTCCCTGGATGCACTTAGGTACACCTGACTAAAGCTTTCATTGGAAAATGGATTGCTTCAAGTAGCTCAGAAGGCCTAATATAAAGTCTACCTCATTTATTTTTCAAAGATAGTGAAGCCAGTCATCCCAGCAAAGTGGCAACATTTTTCTCTTCACACACAGGAAAAAAAAAAAGAAAAGAAAAGAAAAGAAAGAAAAAAACCACCCTTTCTAGCTTGCTCTGCTGATACTTTGCTAAACACAATCACCCTCTTTTTCCTTTCTCCAGAAAACAGAGTAGGGAAACCCGGTGGCTCAGCTTAGTTTATCTATCCTGTTGTCCTCACAATCTTTTCCCTCCGAAAACTGTTGGCTCTCCCAAGAGGAATATAGGTCTATTACCTCAGACCTTTGGTAAATTAAAAGAAAAGGAAGAATGGAACAAAGACAGATGTGCTACAGAGAAAGTTCTTTGTACTTAAGTTCTTTTTATACTTAATACAAGTTAGAATACATCATAGCTATCAATGTTAGGACTAGATCTGTTTGGAACATGCATTCTGTCTAATTTTTAACCAGAAATTTTTTTCTTATTCCTTTAAGCAAAGCTGTTCTCGAAGTTCTTATTTTCTTCTCAGTCCTTAATAGTAGGCATTGAGAAGAGCTCACTCCATTCAACAATAAGTGTACTCAGCTTTCCTGCCAACTAGTACCTTCTTTAAGTGCAATTCTCCTTTGAAGATTGACTCAATAAAAATGTGGGATTCCATTTACTGAGTCTTAATGACTTAATAGCTAAATCCTGTATGTGACTAAAACAAAGTTTTCTCAAAAATCCAAAGTTATTTTGGATTCTTTCATTATCACAGCAGCAATGTGTAGGGAAGGATTTGCAGGATATGTATGGCATTAGTGACACAATTCTGTCTTCAGCTTAAGCTCTGATGACACCTCTCATTTCCTCCTGGGGGGAGAAAAGCGGAGGAAATTACACAACCAGAACTGACTGACATTATAATTGGAATTCAATAAACAATTCTGTTGGCAATACACAGGAAGGAATAGCTCCAGCTCATTCACTCTTAACTGCACTGATGCTATAAGGCTTACAGGAGTTTCTCATTAAAAAGAAAGACCATCTCTGAATATAAACCCAAGGAAGCAGTTCTGTCAAATATGATGCCACTGTTACCAAAGAGACAGTTCAATATACAAATATGCTTTAAAATTACACTAACAGTCTTTAGCTCCTGTCGAGTCCTGGGACTAGTTCCACCAAATCAGGGATTTAACTGTATACATATTTCTGAATATGTTTTGTTAAAATTATGACTGTATGGTTAAGCTTCTGTGAAGTGCTTGGAGAAAACAGTGCTATGTTGCAGCTGGCCCAACAGCTGCTGTATATGCTTATCTCAAGTGCCTATATTTTCAAGTATATATTTTCAACTGTATTTTGTAATAAATAATTCTCTCATTAGCTTTAATACCTTATTAAAGGTATTAAAATACATTATCTCTTTCRAATCCATTAATATTATGCAGTGTCTTTTTAAAAAATATGGAGAATACTTGAAATGTAAAATAAATGGTGATCTTACTACAGATGTCCTTAGACATTCATCCTGTGACACACTCTACTAGAAGGAAAATAATATGAGACAGATGGTTTCCATTGCTGAAAGAAAATCAGAATCTTCTAGGTACTTCTTTTCTATTAATTTTACGTTCTGAAGTCTCTCTAGGACAGCTTCACTTTTAAAAACCTTCTGTTTGCTTAGTAGTGAAAACCTAAACCACACATTTTCATCTGCACATCATGAAAATTTAAGAAATGTAAATCTCCATAGAAATAGACTATAAAAAATAAAGCAAACTGTCCTGCTCCCCCCCCAAAAAGAAAATCAACTATAAGGATGAAAGTTATATCTCTGAAAACAAATGATATCTTATTTCTAAGAAAATGTTAAACAGTAGCAAAGCCTTTCTACTTCTTATTTTAATTTTAATTAAAAAATCTGAAAATTCATAAGAAAACCATTACACTACCTTTCAGCAATGTGTTTTCCTAATTCATCAATTGATTTCTTTCTTTTTACCAAAGACATTCATTAAACTGACCTTAACTTAGGAATCAAACTATTAAAATAATTATTGAGTGGGGAATTAACCACTATCCTCTCCTGCTGTTAAAAACTGAGTGGTTTCTGTAGGGAAAACATGAGATCCTGTCTTAAAGTATTGATGAGAAAAACTGAGATGTTGCTAGCTAGCTAGAAGACGTTATCAAAATGAATTAAGATGGACAAAGATTCAGAAAAGGTTTTACATACAGAGATCTTTGCAAAATCAGGGGGTTTTTTCCTCTCCGAAGGCTGGGAGCCAATAAATTCTTCCTAGAGAGAGGACCATAGCTGTCTGGCTTTGTTGCAATAACACTATATTTTTCTAAGGCATTAGGAGAAACTCTGCTGAGTTTCTGGGCTATGTCTTCTTATGATCTATTTTCTGATTCAGGTATTCCGGGTATAAACCAGGGTACAGAACCAATCAGTTGGCTTGGGTTTTCTTTATAATTATGGTATGTACTCACACCATATGCTTGAATAATGGTTTTGAGGATGTGGATTATGATGTTTTAAAAGGCAAAAGAAAAAACTTTTTTTTTCCCCAGTCTTGGGAATTTTTATCATTAAAACACAAAGAGGATTAAATGGTATGATATTAGGCAGACAACTCAACCAGAAGACCAAAAATTTAGACAGAAGTATTTCTCTACAACAAGGAACAGAAGAGGAGAAAATAAGTGGTGGTTTTGGACTTTATTGCCTTAATTAAAATAGCTACAAGTGACATTCTCCTCTCCTTTGTATGTAAAAATGTTTAGCCAGGTGGATGTACACTAAGAAACCTTCTTCAATTAATGTATGAACATTGGGTAGAAATGACATTCGGTGTTACATCAAATTACCTACTTCCACAAAAATAAAAGAAAAATTATTAAATTAACTGTATTTAGTACTTCTTTGGAGGAGAAAAGCTGGAGGGATTTGGAAATTTTTGATTTTTGCAAAAAGCAGAAGAAAATATAGTGAAATCCTATGTAAGAGATTACTTATACAGAATTTTTTCCAACTGATATTTGAAAGCATTGGAAATCTTACCTGTTTGATATTTTAAAACTAAAAGAGGTTAGATAAATATTCTAATGTTAGTTTATTTATATATATACAGTGGATGTCATTCATCCTCTACAAATACTCTGCTTACATGCTCCTACAGTGTTTCCACTTCAAAGCTATTCCTATAAATGTAAATTCTACAGAACTATAAAAAAGAGTAATGAAGAGTAATCCTTGAATTTTTTTTGTGAGTTCTGCAGGTTAAATCCCATTAATTGAATGTCTAGGGCTGCCTAGCCTGAAGGTATATGCCAGAGGAATTTCTATGCATGAAAGAGGATTCGGTCCTTACAGTTTCTCAATCCTTCCAGTCTTGATGCTTAATTATTCCCCAGTTCACTTGAATCTGGAAGACCTTAGACACAGTGTATGAATGTAACTCCTATTTATCCACATCACTGTTTTTATGAAAAACTTGTGTCCCTTGGAACCAATTAGCTATGTGGGAAATATATAATAAATTAAAGAAAATAAACATCATAGTATTCAGTTCTTCCTTTTTGCAGCTGCATATAAAAGCATTACTCTCAAGCTGCAAAACTGCCAATCTGCTCAATTTTCATCATTGCTAATCTGCTAAATTCTAGTCAAGTTAGTGTTTGCTGAAAGGCTCAAGATTTAGTTATATACAAAAGTATTTCTCTGTGTGTTTCTATATATTTACATAGAGGTAAAATAATACATGCATACATATACTTTAGTGAATGATTGTGCAATAGCCAAGGTGCACCAAGAGTTTACTGTGTAATTACTAAGGATGCCCTCAGTGTTTTAATATACAGAATCTTAAACTACCCTAACTGTAGCTCAGAGTACTTCTTTTGAAGATTTTTTCTTTTAAGTAAATATCGTAATAAAATTCTATGATATTTTAATGAGTATGTAATAGTATAATGCATCTACTGAACATGATGCATGGTGTCCGTTCCAAAATGAGTCTCCCTCCTGCGGCTTCCTCTCTGTTCTTTCTTCCCTTTAAACTAACAACATAACGATACCACCATCAAGGAAGATGAGACTGCAAGACATCCCTGTCCAAAGGCTGTACCATTCATTATTAGGAAGCATAAAAATGACGAGACTGTTCATATCAATAAAATTTTACTTTGGGGTGGAAGAACTTATCCTGAACTGTTTAAGCTGAGCTCATGATTTTGTAATGCTTGTAGATAACAAATATCGCTTATACAGTGCTTTCTTTTTATCCTGAAGGATCACACTGTGATTATGCATAAAACATCATCTTTGGGTGAAATATAGCAACCATTTTAAGAGCACAATGTCAGACTTTTTTACAAAGGAAGCTGAAAATATACCAATTGAAATTACAGGCTGAACTCAAGAAAACCAAATTAAGTTAGTAAAACTGGAATTCATTCAGAACACCGTATTCAATTTCCTTATTCTTAGGAAAATATCTCTGTGGCATTTTAATGATACTCAGCAAACAGTGAGGAGATTAGGTTTGTACCTATCTGAAAGAGCTCAGGTTGGTGGAAGAACCTCTACCATCATGCAGAGGTATTGATCAGTGCTGAGATAGTGACAGGGATATAGAAATAAGTTATTCCCCTAAAAGATGGAGTGATTATGAAATTAGTGATGTTCTACCTATGCTGATATCCAGAAGTCCTCATGATAATCATAAAAGCATTTTCTGGATCCCTGGGAAAGGTCAGCTTCTCAAAAAACTCAGAAGTTTGTTTTGATTCGTTCTCTTTAAAATACGTCTGCTGAGTAACCTAGCAAATAGTGCATTATCAGAGTCACTAATATGTCTTTGCAGCACCTCTAATAACATGGTGCAGTATGACACATCAACTTGCCACAGCTCTGAAGCTGATTCACTATTCGGACCTTAGATTTAAAAGCAATAAAAAACTGCAGAATATTCAGCATGAGGTTCTGCAAAAATGTTCATAAATTGCAAATACTGTGTATTTGTGGGGGAAACACAAAGCACATTAGAGAACATAAGCATTCTGTATCCTTTCTGCATCATCCAAGTATCAGATTTTTGAAAAGATAGCAGTTTAACATTGTGATGGCTCAAGAAAGCCTAAAAATACGCATGCCAGAAATATTTTAGGGTGAGTGAACCAGCTATAGTCTAGACTTGTTTTTTTCACATCCAGAAAACATCTTTTTAAAGAGTGTGCTTTCTCACACAGAGCCCCTTAAAAGATAAGTTGCACTGCATAAACCTTTTGTATTTCATACAATTCATTCATGGCTCAAGACAAATTTTTGCTGTGTACAATCCGTTTTTAAATTTTTCTGCTCTGCTCCAAACAACAGCCGAGGAAATACTGTTTTTACGTCTCAAAATCCCAAGTTATAAACCTTGTTGAAGCAGAAAGTCTAAATTACTTTGAAACTCTACAACTTTTCACACATCATAGCTCACAGCTAGATTCTCTGTACTTTTTTTTTTTTTTATCATTAGAAGCACTTATAGCATAACATGAGCCTCACGTGAAAGCGTGGTCAAATCTGAAAGAATACTTGAAGGCATTGCTCTGCAAAATGGGAAGAGCCATATTTCTGGCTAACCTCTTTCCGCCAGGAGCTGAGCAGAGCAAGACTGAAAATGGCAGAGGGAAGTCCTGCCTACTTGACAGGAAGAGCTGTGCATTGCATGGTCCAGAAGTCCCACAAGAAGTCCCTCTTAGCTGTACTTGTAGCACTCTGATTGCAAAAGAAATTCAGAGCTTTTTGCTTGCAATTTTCATGCACATTACTGGGGGGAAAAAAAAGGAAAATGTAAGAAGCTAAAAAGGAAAGTGAGCTGGGGAGAAGAGGGGTAAAAAAAGACATCTTGACTGTGCATGCTCCAGAAAGTGCTCTAGAAATCCAGTTTATTGTTATTGTCAATCTACTTTATAGCATTCTTTCGAACAGTAAAGAAATCAAAATCAGAGCCTGCTACAGTGTGGTAACATTAAATGGTGTACAGTAGGATAGGGATTCTGAATTTGCTATTGAAAGTTCAAGGAAAAAGGTTATGTAAAGGGTATATAAATTCTCAGATGGCATTCTCCTTTCACATTAAAGGAAATGTGACTTTTTTCCCCAAATTTGTTCTGTCTTTAAATTAGAGAGGAAAGCTTTTGTGATAAAAAACAGCTATTACCGTCTAAAATTAATCAGCTAAGCTCTGCATCCAATTAGATGAATTCAGATACTTTAGATTCTCATATGGATTGGCAAAACTTCAAAGAGGGACAATAATGACCTTTGCTCAAGTCCACTACAGGTCTTTCATTCCTGTAAAGACAAAATCTTGCATGGCTCCAAAATGCTTTTGTGGATACAATATCTCATATTGAAAACTGAAGAGTTCTCAGTTTTAAATGAGATTTTATTTAATATATATTTTTTAAAAAGTGTTGTTTTAATAAGAAGCCCATTTTGTTTAGAATGCCCTGTTATTTCTAAAGCAGGCTCTTCCATTGAAAAGAGGTTTCTAATATCACTTTTTACTGAAAACAATAAAATATGTCATTGTATTTATCTATGTCAGCTGCCAGTTTCTAGGCTATACAGGAATTAACAAATGTGAGAACCTTTCACAGAAGAGCCCTCTAACCTGCTCAGAAGGTTGCTGTTACTTAGAGCAGGTGAAAAAATCTTGTATGTGCCTATGCAACATTTTTCTTCTATGAAAAGCACCTGGTTGTCTTTAGTCTTGACACTTCAGGAAAGACAGCTCAGAATTTCTTTGCAATTGTATATACCTTCTAGTTATCAAATTGGATAATTTTTACCAACTGAAAATTGGCTAAAAATAGTCCTTCCCCACTAATATGCATAGCATTTTATGTAGATAAAAAATAACTAGAGCTTTCTCATGGGAAAGTTTTTTGTCCAAAAAATTCACTAACATAATATTATTAAATAAACAAAATTACTGAATGATATTAGTGTTATAATAATAAAATTATTATTGGTCTCACTGATTTCAAGAACTAATTTATTTTCTTTGCAATGCAATGAGTCTGTGAGTGACAACTTCAAAATTTATTCAATTTATATGTCTGTGATGTCATGTGCTGAAAGCATTGTTTCATGCATTTAGAAATATGTTGACCTGTATAGTCTGTTTCACTAGTTAACATTATGTCTATCATTGGACACACAGGGCTTCCCCTTACTACTGGATGTGCAATATAAAAATTGGTGGATTTAGGTATGTATGAACATAGGAAGAACACACAGGTTCTTCCTATATTTGTGATATAATGACAATCTAAAGCCTAAATGTAGTGGTAAGAATAATTAGCTTCAGTGACGCAAAGACCTGTAATCTTAAAAGAAAATAAAAGAGTTTCCCAATCACCTGGAAGCACATCTGTGAATTGGCAACAGACTACATATCTCATACAACAGAAAAGAAGCCATAGTCATCATAATGAGCGTACATGTGTTGTTTTACTTTTTAGATAACATCATAGTGATGTGAGCTATTAATTTTTTAGTGCAACAAGAAACTGTTGTGTAAACTACTAATGGATCAGTAACATTAACTGCTGTTTTAAGCATACTTGGCTCTAAAAGTAGTGGCAATTCTTTTTACAAGGGCTTTTAGAAAGTGATTATTAGTCGCAGTTTCTGAAACAACTTGCTTTGAGCTGTACATTTTCTGCATTATTAAAATATATATGTGATATTAGGTCCTTTCAAGCTATTGCTCACCAGTTTTGTTGTTGACAAAAATCCTTTCCCTTAGTTCAACTGTATTTTTAAAGTGATAGATTTCCCTAGCAGTGCTATTACAATCACAGAATGATATGAATAATTTTAAGATGTGATGAAATGATTTTCTTGTGTTGCTTAATGACAATACTGCCTATGCAGTGTGCCAAATTACCATTAAGGGATATTTTAAATCACTTCAATAAATCTTAAAATGATTTTCAGATATCACTTAATGCCTTCAAGTTGACATAACAAATGAACCATTTCAAATTTCATTGAAAGCTCTTTAGTATATGTCACCAGACTATTTTGGAATAGTTTCAAAATGTGACAAATTGCAGTAAATCATTCTGAGACACCCCAGAACCATTTCTACAATTACAAAGTATTATGAGATGTTTTGTAAATCACTGTAGATTGCATATCAGCTTATGTTTTTGTCACATAGCAGAAGCAACAGAAATAAAAATCTGTCTTAGTGAAACATTCCCTTTTTCATCACCTCACTTTATTTAACAGTTTCTGTTGTTGACACTTACGAGTCTGTAATGAAGAGAAGAGCTAGTTTCTAAATTAATTTGTCAGAAATTTGCATTGAATGTTGTGCTATCAGAGTTCTTGTGGAAGAATTGACCTTAGGCAGAACAACATAGACAAGCTTCACACATAGGATATCTGCTAATAGGTAGAAAATACTTTTCTAAATTATTTAGCTAATGGAAACTCATTAAAAAGCATTTAAAATCATTAAATGCAACATAAAAAAGTCTTCAACTTATATTTTTTCCATTTGCACAACACAGACAATATAGACAGAAATGTTTTTATCACCTTGAACAATTTTTAAGATACATAATATTATCTAACAGGTTCCCACTGTATTCCAAGTATGATTTTCCAGTATTAAGGTTTTTGAATCAACATGCCTTGCAAAGACGCACTTAAAATTTCATGAAGTGAAGTCTTATCATTTGTATTATGCCTAAAAAATAAAAATACAATAAAATATAATAAATAACCATCCTGGGTTTACCACACAAATTATGATAACTGAGATTTACTAATAATATCAGTTTAACAAATTGGTTTTAGGTCTATTTTTATTCTCTCATCCGCCCACAATTCAATATATCCACGTTTGTCTTTACTTAAACTAAAAAGTCTGATTCAAAGTTCAAAACCTACTGAATTTGATGAATGCTACTTCACTGATGACAATAATATTATAAAGCCAACGTGAAATTTCTTCTTGAAAATGTTATGCCGCTATCAGGAAGCTTGTAGTGCTTACTCCAGACTCCAATGAATCTCTTTAGGTAGATAAACACTCATCCTCAAAGCCATTAGCAGAGATGTAATATTAGGTCTTAGACAATACAAATAGATATACATTTGTATATAATTACTTCCTGGACAGAGAAGCCTGAGAGTGATAGTAGAGTGTACGTTTGATACTAAAATAAATACAGACCTGAAACGGCAGGTACAAAACCACATGTGCTATGCAAGTTTCCTTGCACAGCCCTAGCAGTGTATTTGATTTCTGACCTGTGAACCCTTACTTTTCCAGTCTTAAGACTCTCATGAGCACAGATTATCAGTCATGCAGAAATATATTCTGGTTCTGTGATAGAGACAAATGTTCAGTGAAGATTAAATTAAGAACCAAACTCACTGCATGTGTGACCTAGTGCAAATGTCAACACAAATTGCTAGTGGAGAAAGGCTGGAGCACTGAACCACCATGACATCTAGTTTTTTAAATTTAATGTCTGGGTTTTTATTTTTAAATGCAGTTTCTCTTATGCTATTTTCTGCTAGCAACAGCAGGGAAGTCATTTCTCTCAGTCCTTTTGACAGGAAATATCAGAGATCAACAAAGAGCATGGAAAAGTAGAAAGACTCGCAGTTTTTGTTCAATGCCTAAGAGAGTCATTCTTGCATATTAAAGAGGCTTTCCAGGCTACTTTACACCTTGCTAACCTGTATGAACTGAACATTTTCTGACATTTGCAATTTAGGAAAAGACTAATATGTGTTGAATTCAACCTCTGTCAAAACTGTTTCATTAGACTAGGGGAAGAGTAATATGTTTGCTCCCTACATGATACATCATATTCTTTCCTGCAGAAATCATTTGTAGTATGAAAAACTACTGCAAGAGAAGGGTAGCTGTCAGAGCAACAGCTGCTTTTAAGTATCTCCCTGGTAGCATAATTAGGAGGAGGTAGGGAAAGGGGAGGAAAATGATCTTGGATTAAAAGATGCATCAAATTAGAGTGAAAAAATAGAAAAATGGAAATGTTGTAAGGAAAGCATTTTTGTTGTTCCCATAAGTTGTTAAACAGTGAAAAAACTGTGATATCAGGTTAATTTTATTAAGCATAGGTTTCAGCATAGACCCTATAAGTATATTTTATTTTAATCTGTTAGAAATATGTGGTGTCTTTTTTCTTGTTTACAGTCATGATTGGTGTATCACTTGTCTCTAGAAATCCCTTCTCCACTCATTTTGTCCATGCTGTCTTTGTAATGATTTCTGCTGTGTTTTCTTTTTGTTTTTGTGGAGCCAGTTACCCTCAGGTACAAGCCAACTGATTTAAAAAACAATAATTTCATTCCTCTTTTGTAAGGCCAGGTCAACTGACTTCTTAGAAGCATTCCCAGCCTATGTCAGTTCTTTCTTCTCTCATGCAGATGTATTTTTAAGTACCTGTTCTGTGGGAAATGAGGGTCCTTTGCCAGGATTCCCTATTTAAGTCTCACTGAATTCACGAAGTGTTCCATTCATTAGGACAACAAAGAAATATAATGTTAGTATTTCAGACCAGAGACTGAAATATTATAATTTGTCAATTCTTGGAAGAACCAGAAAGGGAAGATTCGGTTTCAGGATTCGCTGTGTTTAATATTTTAAATTATTTTGGCGGAGAAGTAGACAGACACTGGTGAAATCTGCGGATAATGTTAGTCTGGAATGAGTTGTGAATGGGAGTCAGGACACAAAATGACACAAGTGACAGATTAGAAGTATGGATAAAAAACAAAATGAAATTCCATTTTGAGGAAACAAACTGTCTAAAGAGACTCTCATTCTGCATAGAAAATATCTGGAAATGACGAATGCTGAAAGAAGCCCACATCACATAGCAAACGCTATTGTGAGGAGCACGCTAGCTGCTTACTAGGGCACTATGGTTGCAAGAGACAGGCAGAACTTTGCATCACATCTGTACAGGTGTCACGGCATGGAGCAGAAAAACAGTAGTTATTCACTGTATGATTTTGGATGTCTAAGCATAGATTATTGCACTTGTATCTGGCATCACACAGAAAAATTACTGGGGCAGACTGGGAGGGACTGACTAGTAAGCAGTGATTTAAAAGAGCCCTTAGGCGTGTAGCCTGGACTGCTACTAGACTGAGGACCTGCCCTCCCACTAGTAAAGATACTTTTTTGCCCTTAGTAGGGCCTGGATTTGTGGGTTGATACTGCTCGAAGACCACCAACAGACTGATTTTTGTGTTCCGGTTCTAATGAGGAAGATTATTATCTTAATATTAAAAATCCTGATTAGCACTTCTGTGTTACTTTCCATGTTATTTTAACTTAGTGCTAGTCAGACTGTATGAAGATATTGCCTAGCTTGTGTCTTTCAAGTCCAGTTACAGAGGTAATATTCCTAGGAATATGGTCTACTGTTTTTGAGGATGCTTGCTGAGCATTCTAGGCATTATCAGCAAATGTCAGTCACTGAGAGACTTCAAATGAAAACGTAAAGTCTTTGCCCACTGGTATATTTGCTTAGCTTGGAAAAGTTTGCACGACCTGAAGAACATTATTGTGTGAGAGTTAAATCTCTGTTGCTCTTTCACTTTGTTTTAATAGACCAATTTTTCTTTAGAGTCCATAAAGTGCATAGGAAATTCCAAAAGGTGTCAAGTCTTATGGCTTGAATCTATTGCCACCTATGCTAAATTAATTTTAAGAGGACCTGATAGATTAAATCAAGCTGAATTAATTAGGCTTAATTAATAATATTTCCCGCTTTAAGATCTTATTTCTCATCATTTTATTAAGTTTAACATATTAACTGTCCAGTCCTGAATTTTTCATTCTTTTCTTCTGCCTGATGTAGAATTAAAAACAAATTACTTTAAACAGAAAGCTGTCTCTACCACTTCTTAGAACAAGTCTGAGGAAAATTTGAATTTGTGAATGTCTTTAAAATGTTTAAAAAGTGCAATAATTTCTTTAAGAATTTTTGGCACTTCTGGGATTTGAAATGGAAACCTGGTATTTGGCAGGAGGATAGCTGGGGAATCATAGCTAAGTTTTTTGCTTTCTCCACTTTATTGATCCTCTCCAGCTTCTGAAAATTTTATTGTGCGCTCCCCAACCCTAATTTTAGAGCACTGGATCATAGCCTTAGAGAATGCCGTCAAGCTTAGTTAAATGTTGTTGCAGGTCATTTCTAGCACAACTAGAGTTTTTATTTTTAAGTGCAATTTCTAGGGGCCAGGCTCTTCTCCGTGGTGCCCAATGATAAGACACGAGGCAAAGGGCACAAACTGAAACACAGGAAGGTCTGTCTGAACATGAGGAAAAACTTCTTCACTGTGAGGGTGACTGAGCACTGGAACAGGTTGCCCAGAGAGGTTGTGGAGTCTCCTTCTCTGGAGATATCCAAAAGCCATCTGGACAGGGTCCTGGGCAACCTGCTCCAGGTGACCCTGTCTGAGCTGCGGGTTGGACTGGATGATCTCCAGAGGTGCCTACTGGCCTCAGCCATGCTGTGATTCTGTGAAAAGCTGAGTTTCTAACAGGCGTAAGCATACGGTGTTTAGTCATTGTAACTTGCAAAATTAAAGCATCAGTTCAGTATTCTTGGTTAACTGGTATGTAGCCACTACATCACACTTTGCTACAGGTTCAAAAACATTCCTCAGTGTTCTTGATGCTGCCCAGTATTTCTTTGTTATGCATTAATTATAATTATACTAACACACTGGCAGATATTGTCTAGTGACCAATCCTAAAAGAGAATAAAAATATATTGCTACATCACATGCCTTAACATTCAAGTATTTGGAAGCCTGCCTCAGATTAAAATTTTTTATACTCAATCATGGTTGATGACTGGCAGGAAATAAATAGGACCTCATGAAATATAATATCATTTAAAAGGCAAAACTGTGAAAAGTGTAAAGCAAAACCTAAAGAAGTTGTTTATTAAAGTTGTTTAATAACTATAGGGTTGTTAAGAGAAATTTTGAAAAGCTAGAAAAAACTATTTAGATTGCAACACTATACGACTTGTCTTTTTGTGAATTTCTTTTATGCTACTAGATGGATACTTCAGAAGTACTAACAACTGCTAGGGGCTCAAAATTCAGACTATTCAAGGGCTCAAATGATTCAAAATATCCAAGTAGGATTAAGCACCTAATTCAAATATTGATATATATATTGATATATTTGAAAGCCATACACATCTCTTAGTCTCTTCATCCCACCACATGGATTAAAAAAAAAAAAGGGAGAAAAACAATTATAAAGGAAAACAATCTTCTCTCCTATCCCTCTTCTTTAGTTTCTTTAGTTTTTTTGTTTTGCTTTATTCTGAGGCTTCAGTCTGACATCCAAGAGATTTTTTGAATTCTTCCTGGCTCTGCAGTTGGATTGCAGTGTCACTGAGCAGAACTAGTATAAAGTATATGTGTAAGGACCATTAGAGCTT
Source organism: Apteryx rowi (assembly GCF_003343035.1). NCBI lineage: Eukaryota > Metazoa > Chordata > Aves > Apterygiformes > Apterygidae > Apteryx > Apteryx rowi. Next base: position 1,881,066 of record NW_020450883.1, on the reverse strand, counting down.
TTTTCCTATGATCATGGTCTTTGCATATAATGGCATGTAGTTTTTTAAATGATCTTTAATTTGTTTATGGGTGTGGCAATATCTGTTCAAGGAGTATACATACAAAAAGGAGGTAAATTTTAAGGTAGTAAATAGCTAATGAGCATATATATGACAATATTACCCCAAGACATTGCTGTCTTTAATAAATGGATGGAAAATGTTTTGGCATCTTATATGTAATTTTCTGACTGTAGCTATTACAATAAAAAAGCTGATTTTCCTTATTTTTTTCTTATTACAATGTTGTTTTAATCAAATATTAAAAATGAATCTGAAAGGCAAAGCACTTGCAACAGTGGTGCCATTGTCTCTTTCTGCAGCATGAGCATTGACTTCTTGCCACAGTCAATTACTTACAATATAACACTAGATGAAGTAGTGAAAGCTGAAAATATGCCTCCAGGCATCAAAACACCAGGGGATTAATACTAATGTTTCATTTACATGCAAGAAAGGAAATATTATGTTGCTCAACTTCATAGAGGAGAGGAGAAGGCAGGAGAAAGAAATCTGTTTTCCTTGCATACATTAAGAAAAAGAAAGAAAATAATTTTTAAGACCTGAAAATATTACCCACAGCAATTAATATTCATGCCAAAAAATAACACAACATAAAAATCAAGTCTCAGGTTAAATACTAGGGGCCATAGTATTTTTTTCCATAATTTGCCTGGGGAAAAAAAATCACTATATCCTTTCTGTTTGAATAGTACTGTATCCTTTGTCTCCCTTCCCAGGTTTTCTATTACATGCTGTAATGTCACCAGTCATGACATATCCCTTTTAATCCTTCATGTAACACAAGAAATATGAGCAAGGTAGGATGCATGCTTTGTTTTAGGGAATTTTAAATAGGTTCAGATACAGGAAAGCTCTTTTGTCCATGCCTATAAAAACTCTTCACTAGACTACTCCTGAAAGGTCTAGAGAACAGACTCTCTAGCTGTTTGTAGCTAATGCTCTCTTCCCTGGCAATGGCTTTTTCTGCTATGACAGTCAGATTATGGTCTCTAATACAACATTACAATAATTCTGAGTATTCAGTTTAGCCACTAGATCTGGAAAATGCACAGCTAATGATACTTTTTTGCCCATAGTAGGGTCTGGATTTGTGGGTTGATACTGCTGAAAGACCACCAACAGACAATAGTAAGAATCTAATGTTCCTTTTCTTTGGGAAATGGTAATAAAGTAAACACAGCACATCTATCTTAATTCTGATTTAAGTTCATTTTTTTTTATCCCAGATAGACTGAAAATACCAATTAGTCACAGGGAATAAACATTATTTCTGTAATCTCAGTTATCAAACAGATTTGTTCTATATCATGAGGCTTTTAAGGGCCTCTTGCCTTAAAAGGATGCTGTGAAGCACTTTGTGAAGCTTTTAATTCTTGTTTATTCAGTGTTATTTATACTACCCTTTCAAAAGCTTGGGGAAAAAAGTATCACCCACCTCATCCAAGCCTGCCAATTTTATCCTTTTCTATTTGGCAAGCATTGATCTTTCTTTGTCTTTTTGAATGGTCCTAAAATTGACACTGCTGTTTTATTTGACAACAATGATCATTTCTATTTCCTGGTACACAGAAAGCCTTATTATACTAAAACATCTCTGATCAACAGCTTGAGAGATAGTTACAGAATGGGCTACATGAACCAAAAGAGGTCTTTTTTTTGTTTGTTCAGCTGCTACTCACCAAAGCCAAAAGAGGGAGCATAGAACATTGTTTTGTGGGTCCCATAAATCCCCAACAACTTTTCCAAATGTCTTTTCCATCTTGACATATTTTTAAAATACTGCAGCCAGAAATGTAGTTTAGAGAAATAACTTCCTGTGCTAATGCAGTCATTTTACCATAGCTCTAATTTCAGTTCTGAAAATCAGCACAAATATTTACAGCCTGCTTAAATGAACAAGGTTATTGTTATAACCTGTACACACACATAAGGACAAAATATTAGGTATGTGTCCGTAGGATTGATCCTTCACTCAGGAGACCAACAAATATTTTGCTTCTTGAACATTTTTTCTAATGCTAAGTTGAGGTGAAAACAAATATCCAAGAACAGTGGCAGCAATCCTGATATTAAAGTATCATCTTTCTCCCTTAGGGAAAAAGGTAGAATTTAAATTCTGCAGTACATGAAACAGTGATCTTATGTTTGCTTAAGTACAAAGAAAAAGCACTGAGGCATTCAAAATCAAACATTTCAGTAATTAAACTAGAGAATAAGAGTTCTGTTTCCTTTCTGATACTATTTGTTTTTTATTAATACAGGCAGGATTTAACGCATCATGAAGATTAACTTTATATGAGAAACTGATGAAAAATCAATGGTTTTTTAAGGTTTAAAAGTATCTTACAGTGGGTCTAAGCAATAAAACATCAAACAGATTTTGAATAGTACATAAAGGGAAAGTGTGTTCTTAAATTAAGCTGGGATTTTCAAAATTATCTAAATCATTTACATTTGAAAAAGCCAATTTTCTTTATAAAATTATTTTCCTATTTTCACAGCCATTTACCATAGATTCTCAGTGAAAAGGTCATCCTTTATTCCTGCCAAAGATTCTACAAAGATATATGATATCTCAAAGCTTAAACATTTCATTTTCAAAGATTTATGCACAAAATTTCCAGTCACACAAATAGGAACTTTGTTGTTAAATACCCAGAGCATTTTGTTAAAGGTTCCAGACCTTAGAGGCTGCCCAAATCTACTGTAGATTAAATATATTAATTTTATTAAAAGTACTAGCAATTTTCTGATTTTCAGGTCTTTTCTCATCTTACTGTTATGCTGTTTGACAGATGAATATTTTATCAATCTATCCAAAGAAAGTTATGTGTGGTGGCCTCGAAATTCTTCTCTTCCATATAAAAGCAGGTGTGTAAATCATTGAGAAATATCCAATAAAGTGACTTGCTCAGCACACATGCAAAAGAAACCCAATGCGGAGACTTTTTTGAAGAGTTATTGAGTGTACCAACAGGAAACAAACCAAACAGCTAAGAATGTGATTCACAAATAGGAGACCAGGATACAAAATCTTTTAGCCCATGTTCCACATAACCAGCATATTCATTAATATTCTGACTACTGCCTTGAATCTAATTGCTATTATCAACTGCTGATTATTTTTTAAAGAGATCTTCCTGGGAAGTCACTGCTTAAAAGGAAACTCTAGTCCCATTATTTTCTTTCTGACTAAAAGAACTCGAAAGTGAACTGACCAAATAATAGTAACTCTGATTTGTTTTTGAAATGTTTGCATTCTGCTTTGAAAGGAAAATGAAATATTCTGGAAGCTGCGCTCTGTGTGTGTACACTGCAGTTTCTCCACCTTGATCTTGATATTCGTTGATGGAGTACACCCGTGCCAAGTTCCTGTTCTTCTCCAAGTGAAATCTGTTTGTAGACACTGGAAGTTGTTACCTAAACCTTATGATTAGACTGAGATTCTGTGATAGGAGCTAGAGAAGGCCGAACAGTAGTAGTAATACTAGTAGTTATTATCACTTCACATATAAAATATAGCCAGTACTCCACATGCCCTGAGGTTGTGATCACATCCTGACATGGGCGTTTTCTCAGTTGCTCATTTCCTCTTAAATTAACTCCCCTTTTTCTGTATTTTATTTCTTTACTACAAGATGCAGAAGCTCTCATGTAATTCCAGAGCTTGTTTTCATTGTGTTAAGAAAATGTTTCATTTTAGTATTTAGAAAAATGGAGGAACATAAAAGTTCTTTGAAAATTTTAAGTGAAAGCCTGTGCTAAATGCTTTCATTTGGTCATGAAGTTCATGAGGTTCTTGCTGGGTCCATTCTCTGCCTAATGCCACTCTCTGCCTAACTGTGCCACTAGCAAGTACTGAAAAAAGGCTGAAATTTTCCACAGAAAGAATTTAAGCAGAGAGAATTTAAGACATATATTAATATATTGTTTTCAGTCGTCTTTGTCTTTCTATTTTCTGCCCTGCTTAGCCAGTGGGCTAGCATCTAAACATAGATTCTTACTACTCCTAAAATTTCACCAGTCAAGTCTCACTAAGCAAGATCAGTGACATCAATTTGTACACAGTACAGGCTCCTTTAGAGTGGGTTACAACACACGTCAACAATTAAGAATAGCCAGATTTTATTTCATACAGATCCCCAAATTCTTTATAATACTTATTCCTCAATAAGTAAATTTAAGACAGCTGTTCCTTCAGCCTGGACATCTGGAACAAATGATTACATAAGCATAAATTGTGTAAATCAGTGCTTCATAATAGTTTGGGGTAAGTGTTACATATCAAGAAGAATTTTTTGCAAGTTAGCATGGAAACTGTAATGACCATAAACCATCTCTGTGGCTTAGATTTTTTAAATAATAACATCTATGGCATTGCAAGACTGCAGTATCAATTCAGAGGGATTATTGCAACCCACACAGCTTTTTGAAGAAGTTGTAATGTATTTAAAGCTTTAATCTAATGTGTTCCAGGTTAGATTTTCATATTTAATGCTTTCAAAATCTGGAATGGTTTATTTCTAAAGAAATCTTCCCCATTTCCTGTCTGCATACATTCTTCGATTCTTTGTACCATACTACAATATCTGAAAATTTCACTGTTGAATGTGAATTATTAGGAAATTTTATTTAATAGAGCAAAGAACGTGTACCACCTCACTCACAAACAGTGGGCTAAGAAACAGTGCAGGGCAATTAGTAGAAGCTCACATACTCAGATATTTTAACAACCATAAAACATGTTGCTAGAAAATAATATTGCAGATAATGGTCTCTGTTAGATGTTGTTAACTCTGCCTTCAGGTGTATGAACCTGTGAACAAAAGTAACTTAAAGTCACTTATCTGTCATTGTTCCTGAAATTATATGAACCTAGATTAATTTAAAGCATGAAATTAAGGAACTTCGAGGCTTCTTACTTTCGCAATATTTCTTAAATTTACAAAATTAATCTTTTCAAATATCAGTTCTTTTAAGCCAGGATCCCTTCTCTTCATCAATGACAGTGGCATTGAATCTCTATAAATCAGAACTGGAGTTTGTGTTGTTGAATTAACTGCACAAAATGGCTGTAAAGAGTTCAAGAAGAATCTGGACCTGTAACATAAATAGTGCATACAGATTTAACAAAATAAAGAGACAACTGAATTACACTTCTGACATAGCTGAAATTGAAAACATTATTGTATTATCAATATATGCCTTTTTATTGCTTTTAAGTGTTTTTAGGAAGAAACTCACATTTTAAGTTATGTGGGAAAATAACAAATGTAGTTACTTGTATGGAAACTATTTTTATGTATGATCTAGCTGCATTATATCCGAGGTATAGCAAGAGCATCTCAAGAGATTAGTAAAAAAAATACTTTATTATTATTATTATTATTATTATTATTATTATTATTATTTTAATAGAATAACCTCTCTGAATACCCTACAATAGCTAAAGCTATGTCTGGCCACAATTCATAACCTTCCTTAGTTCTGAAATGTTGAAATTGCAATTTCCTCACCATGCTAAAAAAAAAATATAAATTATATATAATAATATAAATAAAATTATGTAAGCATAGATGATTCTCATAATGTAACACAGATATACTATGCAAGGATGACTGCCATCTTTTTCTGTCCTGTAAGCAAGGCTGAGGTTTAACTTTAGGTGCCAATAAATAGCACAGTATGGAAAGTATGGACTAGCAAAGTATGGAAAAATTTTAATATAGACAAGACCTAAAAGTGCTATTTTATCTAGATTATAGACTTATAAAAGCTGCACTGTAAGCAAGCAGTTACATATTGTTTACACCAAAATTTTGAAAAGTAGATTTGTGTTTTTCTCCTTTTCTATGTGATAAGAATAATTTTATTTCTCTCTTTCCCAGCTCAGTTGTCACACACAAATGAAACCCATTTTTTTTAACAGTCTATATGTACCATAATAATATTTACTAGAAAAGATAAAGCACTGTGCTAACTCGAAGTACCTCATTGGAGTCATGTTGCTATGTAGCTGAACAAATYAACAGATATAAGCAAACTGGAAAACATCATTGAAAATGATCACAGAATCACAGAGAGGTCAAGGTTAATAATTTAATCATTAAATACATGATAAGAATCTCCCCATTATTACTTAGATGGAGATAAAGTAAGTATTCTTGTTCAAAGTTTGGACTGGTATGCAATTTTGTTTACTTTTTGTTATCTTGGTCTTATATTTACTGATTTGAAATGACAGGACCCAGACAGAGCAATATTATAGGAGGAAAAAATCTCTGCGAAATAGAATGTTAAAAATTGGAAGACGTTTATGAAACCCAGTGTGATTAAGTTTTGTGGACTATAACCCATAGGAATTACTGTCAATGCTCTGAGAGAAATGGGATCACTGATGATATTTCATTTATGTTGCCATAGAAAATAACAAAAAAACACAATTCACTATTAAAAAATCAGAAAATACAGAGTCTAGATGAAGCTGGATTTTGAGAGCAAGTTCTTATAAGTTAGTTTATAGTGCTAATCGCTAGACACAAAATTCAATGTTGCTTCCTTAAGCATTCTGTATTAAATTGGGGTATCTGAAATTGAATATTTCCTCCATGTAGCAATGCAGATGAATGGTTGTAGACTAATACAGATGACCAAAGATGTATTTAATAATATATCCCCCAGACTTCTAAGGGCAGGTCTTCAAGGAACCCTAACTCTACCACTGTGTAAAACATTTGTATATGCTAAATCTAAAGACTACTATTTGCATTCATTAAAACACACACACACACACACACACACACACACACACACACACATAAATATATATAAAATATATAAATATTTTTAAAAATAAGCACTTTTCTTTTATTTTTGTTTCTTAACAAAGTTTTGCGCATCTATCTCTTTTACACCTAAGCCAAAATGCACAAGAGCTTTAAATGATGTTCTGCTCTATACATCACATTTCTGTTAATAAGAGAGCTATCCACATTAAAAGACTAGCCCTACTAGATTTGCTCGTTAAACTTTGATTCCAACCAGAAGGTAAATGTCTTTAAACTAAAATGTCATATAAAGACCTCAAATACTAAAAATTATATGTTAGATGTGTACAGCATTTCATTAGCTTTGTGTCTTCGTTTGTCTAAGATACAGTTGTCAATACTTTTCTGCAGCTCTTCAGCCGGCAGGGAATCTTTATGTTAACAGAGCAAGGCTGCATCCTTACACATTTCAGGACTTCTGTCARTAAAAATGGAACAGGGAGAACAAAAACCTTAAGAGTCGACTCTTTTATCAAAACACGGGCTACTTTTACAGGGTTAATTCCAATTAATGATAATAGAAAAATACCTGATTACATTCTCTGTGCAAGGGCAGTAGCAAAATACCCCCTGGAATGTAAATAGCTGTAAATAGAACTGAAAGGTCACACTTTTAGTGTGCTTTAACTACAAAATGGGGCACTTCTTTTGCCTTCATTCTTTAACTTCTCTTAGAAACAGTTAAACAAGACCTTTAAAAAGGACCTTTCTTAGCATATATATTTCCAATAAAGGACATTCTATTATGGAGAGGAATTAAATTCATGCATGTATTTTGACAAAATAATAATGTTGCTAATTCTGACATTTTTAAATTAATTTCTAGTAAACAAAAATGTCTACATTTTGGTTATGTTAGGCACCAAAGATCAGCACCAAAGATTTTGTGACTATGGTCTGCCTTTGTTTTGTTCTTTAACTGAGAATTAAGTGATCACATTGAGGTCTGTGGAAAATCATTAATTAAGACTTGGAAAGCTGCTTCTTACCCTCTTCCAGTCGGTAAAGTAACTTACAAATAGTAAAGGCACTATACAAATGATATTCCTATATATATTTTGTTACAAGAGTGATTAACAAACAGTCACATTCTTTTCTTCAGGCTTTGAGCATTTTACAGAATAGTGAAAAGAATATCTCCACGTGTATATTTACAAGGAGCTTTTCATGGCACACACTGGCTATTTAAGATCTTCTATGTACATAGCCTTGTTGACCACAACTGTCTCTTTCATTAGAATAATATTTGTGGTGGAACACACTATTGAAGTGGGAATAATGACATTCTGTGCAATGAGAAGGGGAGGAAGGAGGGTCCTATGAAGATGAGGAGCCAGGGAGCTATGTATCAGGAGGGTGAGAAAGGCCCTTCCGAAAATTTTGGAAAGCTGAAACATCACTTATGTTGCCAAATTTCACAACAGTGTTATAGGTTTCATAGTAGTTATTGTTTTCCTGAAAGCCAGATATACTAGAATCATAGAGTTATGTGGGAACATTGTTAGGTTTTTTGATCGTTTGTTTTGTTTTGTTTCCCAGAGTATATTCCTAATCCTCATGGATGTAAACAAAAGTAGTAATAATGGAATTTACTTAAATATAGAATTTACTAAAAATAGTAATAATGGAATACATATGTGTGTCAAAACCAGAAGGCAAAAGAAAAGAACCTCAAACGATACATACATTTTCAAAAATCTTGTGAGTACATTTTTAAGTCAGCTTCATGATATTTTCATGCACAGCTCATGGTCTTCCAAAGTTCCATGGATTTAAGTGTGCCCTGAAGTGTGCATAATTAAATAGACATACTAGAATACAGCAGGGTTGCTTGCCAATATTTTGAGATGGGTCTTATGGTACTGCCTTTCAGTACAGTAAGTAGCAAATCTGTAGCAGCAAATCTGAAATTTAAGACTTTCTATACTACAGTGCTTTGAAATTWTAGCCATCAATCAGCTGTAGGTTGTAGAAGCTGAAAAGGAAATGGTTTATTCCAAGTTAGGTGTTTTAGAAGCATACTGAATGTTAAGGCTGAAAAATAGCAGCAGTATTTTCAGACTGTTATTATTGCCATTTTATAAGCAAAATTTATCTTTATTTACATATACTAACACTAGGAGGAGATTTATTCAGCTTTAGTAAGGTGGTGTATACCATGCAATTAAAGATGTAGAAAGAATTTCAGACCCTTTTTTAAAAATAATTTTGACTCATTTCTGTTTAAATTTTTAGAGTTGGCAGTCAAAACAAAGTCAAATTTTCATTTACTTTAAAAATAATTTTAGCAGTAATTTGAAATGTTAGTTGCACCTACATTAATACAATCTAGAAAAAATGAGAGAAAAACAATATTTGAAAATCTGTGTGCCTTTTTTATTTAAAAGTCTTTTTGATCCTAAGTGCACTTGTTCTGTGCATTTTTTTATTTAAAGGTTCAGGGCCATTTTTCAGGTTTATCACTGAACTAACAAAGAAGAAACTCTTTGTTCCAGGAAAGGCAGGAGATCTTAAACATGATTATTATTATTAAGTTTATTATTATTATTAGTGAGGCAGAATCTACATGCTTCTATGACATGTTGACTCTCCACAAGCCTTTATAAGACTTAGGATGAAAATTTTATTTTTCGGAACCAGGTAATCATCATAATTTAACTGTTCCTTTGAAAATGTATTCACATAGGGTCTGCATAAGCTTTAACAGTTTAAATAGCTTATTAACTCACATTTCCAGCTGAGGCACATTTATGTTTTTAAATGAATAATGATAATTCTTTCTTAGTCTATTTTCCTGCTATAAGGTTTGTTGTTGTTGTTGTTGTTGTTGTTGTTGGGTTTTTTTGAGGTACTGTAGAAAGAACTACTCTCTGGAATACCCCAAACTAATGCCCAGTCTTTACAAAATGCACTTTACCTATGTAGTGAGCAACAGCTAACTTCTCTGCCTTCCCAGCAGGCAACGTGTTGTGAGGCAACATTTTCTTTTTGAAAAGCCCTGAACAATCAGCATGGTAGAGGTAGGGTTCTGTATACAGTTCTTTAAGTATGCTTCCAGGGCAATTCAAGTCAGGAAAATTGTTACTGATCATCTTTTTGGATTTAAAATGAATTATGCGTAGCTGTTAAAGAAGAACACACCATCGCATGAAACTTTCACCTCTCTCTTATCTACACAGAAAAGTCGTCAAATTGACAAATATACTGTATTTATATCCAATGTGCATTCATCCCACTCGCAAGAGAGAGCAACTGGATTACTGGTCTGTGTAAAAGTTCTTGTAATGATGTCTTTTAGAACTGAGAAGAGATTCTTATTCTCATAACTTGCTCATATCTGTGAATTCCAGATCTTGCTGCATATAATTCACACTTCCTTCTTTCAATCTACAGAAACACAGGGGATCAATATAACTACTGTAGATACCAAAGAGGTTACTGAAATTTTCCTTGGGACCAAAGAAGCTGGGTTTAGGATATGCAAGGACATGAAGAAGAGAGTCTAGGTTTTTATGCAGCCTTGAGCTTATGACACATCAGTGGTCACCTGAGTCACTCCATTATCTTTCAGAATCAGTCGCCTAGAGTCTTATTAGAAACTCCTATGTTAGCTGTACTTATTCATTGCTTAAAGCTTTTTGATTTATTTTTACCGGATAAAGTAATGAGATATTCCAGAGTTTAACTGAGGCAGAAGCCCTGTAATTTTGTGTCTTTCAGCCTTCCACAATGATATCTGAACCCTCTTGAAATCCCCGTGTGAGGGTTCAGATGGGTACCAGTCCTCAGTTGTTCAAGTCATGACATGCAGGAAAGAAGCTTGTTTTATGGCAGAATTGGGTGATGGAGCCTGCAGGTTTCTTGTGTAGTCTGAAGTTCTGCGCCAGTGGTAGCTTGTGCAATGCAAACTGGCTGGGGGTGCCCGAGCAAGAAGGGAGACTGCAGTTAATGTTTTCAGTAGTGGAGAGGTGGCAGAGTTAGGGTCTCAGATGTCACAGCTGACACAGGGATTGCCAGGGTGGAGGGGGAGAGGGTTGAATGGTGGCTTCAAGGGAAGGGTCTTGAACCTGTTCACTTCCAAAGCTCCCTCCAGCAGATCCTCCTACATGACAGGGCCCGAGTGGAAATGGTTTGGGTACTTCACTTCCACCCATTGTCTGCTGGATGGGAAAGCCCCAGAGACCCATAGCTGTAAGTTGTGCCAGAGCCCTGGGCAACCACCACACCTGGGCTGGTGAGAGGTGATTTTCTGGGAGCGTTCAAGTAAGAGCAGATGTAGGACTGCTGGTGCTTGTGTACATGAGTTGGCTGTTCCTTGAGCAGAGGCTGACCAAGCACCTCTTTCTGTTCCTAGGTCTCCCATGACAGGGAGTGCTGTCAGAGGAAGCCTTTCACATATCTGTGGCTTTCAGTTTTGTTGGAAGTGTCTGCTGCTTTGCCTCTCACCTTTCTCTGTTGCCACCAAGAGCATGTTCAAATAGCTTGCTATTATTTCTAGAATGGATGTCTGCTCTGCCTTAACAAGGCCTAGGAGCTAGATAATTTATCCAGGTCTTTGGTTTGGTGAGTTGTATCTGGTTCTTTGTCAAAAGAAAACTCAGGTTACCAATCAACCCACATACTTTTGCAGTCCTTAAAGCTTTAACTTTAAAGCAGGTTTCCTTTACCTAACAAATACATGCAACGCACAATCCATGATACTCCACAGCCTGCTTGGTCTTGCCCCCTTAGTGTCCACCCTGAATTCACTCCACAAGTGTCCTGATAGGACCTGGCACTTGGGTGAGGAGCTTTACCAGGAGTTTAGCTGGTTGCTCTGCAAAAGTTCAGTTCCAGCTCTTGCTAGCGGGAGCAAACTGTCCCCTGGGTAGTGGACCTTGTGCATGGAGAGCAGGGGAAGCAGGCAGGTGGTGATATTGGATCATTACTTTGGTCACAGAGTGGGTGCAGTAAACAGCTGCCGTGCTGTCATTGATTTTGATGAGACCCAGATCACACCCTGAAAGTTGTTGCTGCTGCTTTTAAAACAAGAAGGAAAATTCTTCTGAAGAGGTGAGATAGGAAGACCCAACCTACTCCAGAAGTCAGCTGTAGAAACCAAGAAAAATTTACATACGTGTCGGTGGTCCTCCTGTCTCCAGGTCTTGTGCTGTGAAAGCTCTGCTTCTGTGTCATGACTGGCTCTGTGGCAGTGCCTTGGTCAGAGTAATGGTGAGATGCACTACCCAAAACTGATTGTGGTCTTGTGCATTTGGAGGTCTGACTTTTTTTTGATTTTAACATGCTTTGCTCTTAGTACTGGTGTCCTCAGGCAGGGCCATGTCCCAGGACATATAGATATAAAGGTTAAAATTTCAGATTTGCAAATCCAGGCATGTTCTTTAAGATGCTAATCAGGAGAAAAGCCTACTGAATGAAGACCAAATGGGCTTCTTCTGCATCCTCAAATGCATTCAGAAAAAGTTTTCTGTACACACTGCATGCAGCTTTTTCTAATGGCACGTTGTAAGAATGGAGGAGAAAAGACAGTATGAGGTGGATTGTCACATTGGCACATGGCAGAGCGTGAAGTGTGAAGCTGGTGCAGCAGTCGGCTGTCATGAACTGAGCAAAATTATGGGCGGGACGGTCAGGATTGTTGTGTGAAGAGGCAGAAGTCAAATGTGACAGGTTGTCTCTCAGAGTTTCCTGATGAGGGAGCCAGATAGCTCCTTTCTCTATCCAATCCAGAATATGAACTAACATCTTGGAAGAGCAGGGGAAGGGGGAAATATTAATTTTCAGTGCAGTTCAAATGTAAACTGACATAACAGAATAGACACTTAGTGTATGTCTTCAATGATCCTGCAAAAATATCAGGCAGAAGTAAGAGGACCCTGTCTACAACAGACTTATATGCAAAAAGTAATATGAACATTGTGGTTACTGCAATGGTAGTGCTCACTGCTTCAGAGCACTACATCTTCTCCTTTAATTTTATAAAAGGCATCCTACCCAACTTAAACTCATAGCCAGTGTAAGACCGTATTTCTCATATACAAAATTTAATAGTCCAGAAAAGGTAGCTCTAAGCTCTGCCTTTAGCTTACATGGCTTAGTGTTTAATTCACACATGTGGAAAAGTCTATAACTTCACAAATCATGAGACTAACCTTGTCATAGCTATAGCAGAGTGTTGACCCTGTTTAAAGTTATCAGTATTCTCTGCAGTTTCATTTATATTTGATAATTTTGTGTTCATTTCTGTGAAAAAGGAAAGCAGGTATGATAGACCAGACTTACAAACTAAGTATGTTAGAGTCATAATACTGTATTTCACCCTTTTTAAAGTATACACTGGATGCTTTAATTCCCTCCTACAAAGGAAAAAGTGTTTTAGTATTTAAGACATACATGTGCAATAAAGTTTGGTTTTGAAAAAAAGTCTTCTAAAAATCTTCTAACTTCTCTAAGTGATCTCCCAACCTTTCTTTTTCACTGATCTCCCACTTTTCTGCTGTGAACTCATTATGCATGAAGTGATTTAGTTGTGGCATGTCACTTAAAAATGTAAAGATATTATTATTATGTCATTTTTTATCTTTAAGGGCACAAATGTACTAGTATTAATCTACTGTCCCTAATTTCCCTGAAGTCCAGTGGGGACTAAAGTATCCACGCTTTGCAAGGTTGTCCCTATTGCAAATACTCAGCATATTCTATGTTTCCTGAATTTAAGGAAGATGATTGTTTCTATAGTTTCGAGTACTATCCTGCAGACATTTGATATTGGTTATAATGATTCTCAACATGAGTAAGCTTTGTTGACTTCAGCATGACTCCTTAATAGTAAATCCTTGCAAAATTGAGCCTTTAGTTTGTATTTGCACTTGCTGTGTCTTGAACAGTGAAGATGTGCTGCAGAAAATGTGGTTAGGAAACAACAGCAACACATCCAATATGAAATATCGGCCGGACTGTTCAAAGTCAGTAAATGTAAGAAAAAAATTGACAAATTTCCAAGAATAGCTACCTATTACTGCCGGGGGGGAAAAGTGGCAGTCTAAACAGTACCTGCCTGCAGCTAAACTGAAGAAGCTGTGCAGGAATAAGATGTTAGCTGAAGGAAAGAAACTCATGAAGATAAGACAATGTAGGCAGCTCTCTAGCAAGTACAACATTAACCATCTCATGCCAAGAAAGATCAATGCCAGTTGTGCAACAAGACAAGTGTGGTAATACCAATATTGCTTTTGCAGGAAGATAGTCAGGAGGAATATGAATTCTACCTGTAGTTAAGGGCAGCAGGAACCAGAGAATAGGGGATGGGGGGGGGGCAGGGGGAGATGGGGGGGTAAGAGGGAATTCAGAGCAAAACATGATGCAGAATTTAAGCTGCAGGACTTGCACTGCTACAGGGACCTTCCTCATCAAGATTTCTTTACACTAAAGGGAGGAAAACTTTCTTATGGTCTTTTCTTGCATCACATCAGTTAAATATATTGTTTGAAAGCATACATATATTGTTGAAATAAGAAAAAGGTATGTGAAATTGTCACTCTGTTCCTTTGTGGATTTATTTCTAGTGTCGAACAGCATTATTTATAATAAAAAGACTGAAGTATAGAAAAGATAAATCATAAAATATATACAGATGGCCTACCATGGCTTCTAATGTTAAAATTCAGAGTGTACTCAGGTCAAGAGCAGGGCATAGTCCCCCTGGCAGCAGCCTTACATTATTACCTTTATGTTCAGGCCACTTGTCAGTATCAGAACAACAGTCCAAGCACAGCAGAATCTAAATCTGGCATGTTCAGAGCTGTATCAGTAACAATTTTTTGTGCTATATATTTAATATGTGACATACCTTGCTTTGTCAAATTACAGCAAAACGTTTGTTTGCATTCTGTTACAAGAGCATGAACAGCTAGGCTCCAATTAGTATGGTTTAAATTAAACATGAATACACTGTTAGCTATGTTAGATATAGGTTTGGAGGCAAATATAAAAGTTTGGTATTAAGAAGAGTATTCTCTCGTGGCTTTGTTCTCACTTAGGATACAATATTTTGTAAATGTTACTAAGCCTCTTCCCTGTGTGAGTATATTGATTGCATATGTGTAGCTCTTTATCTCTTCTGTAAATAAATCTCATGTATTGGAGAAATAGGAAATGCAAAAGACCATCTGAGCATCATTGACCCACTCTTCTGAAATCTGGCAGTCATATGCACATAGCATACAGTTTATTTATTGCAGTGTATATATTCCCCTATCCTGCTATCTCAGAAAACATATTCAAGGGAACTCTAGATTTTGTTATTAAGTCTGTTCAGAATTTTCATTAGAATTGTGCTCCTGAATCAGCTTTTCTTTTTTTCCTCCAAGCATGAGTTTTTCACCTTTGTGTTTGCAAAGCCTTACAAAAAACACTCAGCCATAAAGGTGTTCAGTGTTAGCAGCTTTAGAATGAAGGCAGCTAAAAAATGAACGCTTAATACCTTGTCTAACCATTTATTTGTTCTGCGATAAAATGCTATTACATTAGTATTAGATGACCTTGTTTGGATTTAGCTTAAATGCATACTGGCTTTTCCATTTGCTTTTGGAGAGGGAAGTCAAAACTTTGCTATTCTCACATCTTCCCTATTGTTTATCCAGCCACTTTAGTCCCCTTGGCTAGAAGTGGATTTGGACAAAATCCGTGATCCTAATGTCTCGTTCAACACCAGGTTATATTGTGACAATATTAAAAAATTTTTTGAACTAAAGTGTATTCTACTAAATTTGTTTGTTTGAGAAAACTTGAAAATAGTTTCAAAAGTCAAAGTGTTTCAAAATGTCTGTCTGAACATTTTTTTTCTGAAAAGAAAGCTAAAAGAAACTTTGAAAATATGTGAAAACAATTCACTTCACCTAAAATAATTCAAAAAAAAATGTAATTACCTCTAGACCAAGACATCCATTATTTGCTTGTCCATTATTATCAATGCTGCTGGTTTTCTGTCAGAAATGTGTGTCAGGCAGGTATGCCAAAAGACTCTGGGACAGATTCGCATTTATGCACAGATTGTTTTGAACATGCTGACTTTGTAAAGCAAATCAGTTCTGGCTATAACAACAAGCAAAAAGCTCTACTGAGGTGGAGAGAAGGCGAAGATAATGAGTTAGGCTTCTGCACAGTGTCAAGGGGATATGGTGGGCCTCTTGCTCGATACTGAATCCAGGAATGGTGTTAGGTTGATTTATTTCATGCCGATACTTTCTTTATTCAAGATGTGGCCAGTATGACTCTTCTCATAGAGTAAGTCAACCTAATGCTGACATATTGTGGTGATATCTTTGTGGCAGGGGATAGAATAGAGCCATGCTGGGACTCTGTGGCAGAAGTATATCCTAGATTGTCAGTACCGCTGCTTTTATAGTATTTTGGTGCCAAGACAGCCAGTTTAGTGTCTGAAAGGAGCAATGAATTAGGTCCTTAGATTTCCTGGAAACATGGCACCTTTATGTACAATGAATTTACCAGCTTTAAGAACAAGATGTGATGTAAAATTGTAACTAAATGATAGGTGAGCAAAATTGGTACAGGTACATTAACTCTGATAAGCATAGACTTCACTTAGATGAGTTGACCTGAAAATTTAAACCAATAATCCATTGAATGCTTTCTGTATGTAGCTGTCTCCTTCTGTGTGTTTAATCCTCCCCCTGGTCATTATGCAAAATGTATTGTTTTTGTCACAGGAAATTCTGATTTGGCCTGATGACATTCTCTTAGGGTGTTGTAAGAGACGCAAAAAGCTGTAATGGCAATTGATAGATTAACCAGAAAAAGATACTGATTAAGAATGAAATCTGACATAATTATGTTGTTACTTTATCACTGGAAATTGGCAAGAAGAATATTGTTTTTCAGTCACATTTTTCTATTTTAAGGTAAAGCAAACACTAAAAGATCATTAAAGGAAAATGTTTTTACTTTACTAACAGAGGTTGCTTTTGCATAGGCTTCTTCTTAAGAGGAAGTACGTAGTGTGAAACCAGTCAGAAGTTGTATAAGACTAGAAGAAAAGACTTTCTGCCACACAGCTTTTGATACTAAGACTTGCCATTGGTTTTACAATGTGGAAGCTTCAATATATGGCTTTCTTTTATCATAAGCAAAATTAACAGCATAAGGAGGTTGATGTTCCAGGACTACAGGTTTCAGCACAGTAATACTGCAGCTGGCTTTTATTCTTATTTGACAATGGATACACATAAAATACATTTTTGTGAGGAGCATCTGAAGAAAAGTATTTTTCTGTGGTCCCTGTCAACATGCCACCCATGTCAGGATTGTAAATTCTGATAATCTCCCATTTTTGTTCAGTAAATCATGGCTGTCTTCTATAGCTTGTGGAAAACTGGAAAGCCTGGAGTCTGATTCTTGGTTGCTTAGCCCATTATACAGTTGTAGACATCCTGTGTAGGGGAGGCAGAATACCATCTTTTATGTTCATGCTTCATGGATGCGTTCTGACTTGGTTTAAACCCTGGCAAGATGGTTATCCTGCAACATACAGAATGATGAATATTGACCTTTGGGTGTTACCATTATGCAGTTAAAAAGAATAACTAACACCCCTTCTCACCAGTGTGTGCGCATATGGCTAAATAATATTATGAGGAGGTGGGAAATGCCTTTTCCTTCCCATTCTCTTATTTCATCTACTTTTATAAGAATAAATTTTTACATTTTTTTAGGAAATGCAGGGTAGGTTCAATTTTTCTGAGTCCCAGTCAAACAGAGATCAGAAATACAAGAAAAGAAAAAATGTATGCATTGCATCTCTCTCATGTTAGCCACAAACATTCCCAAGAAACTTTATCAGACAATCTATACATGTTCATGCATATCTTGAGAACAGTTAAAATTACAAGAGTTGTAACTCCACTCTGGATGCAAATTTTAGACTTTGAGAATAGAGTCTGATAGAGGGTAAAGACAGAGGATACTCCATATTCTCTTGAGGGCATGCATCCAATGGGTGGCTTTAAGTACAAATTCATTAAGAAAATTTAATGTCTTATTCCCGGAGGCAGCTATCTGAGTGTCAAAGGACTTATAAGGAACAGTGATGACTTTGAAAAAAGCAAATAGATCCTGCTTATCAGCCTAAGAGAGAAAATGAGTGCTAGAAAGGAATTCACCATTCCAAAGAGGAAATTATGTGGAAGAAGCTGTCAAATGTCTGTTCCTCTGTGAGAGGTTTTAGTATTTGCTCTCATAATCTCCCAGCAAAAGAAGCAGAGGAAATAACTGTAGAGCTGTCTCCTGAGGACCTCCTGACAGAATATGGCATATGGGCATTCTGCGATCTGGCCACAGACCATGCTCCCCTGAGAAGTCCAGGCAGCATTTCAATCTCCAGGGCGGCCCACCGAGTTGGCAGAGAGCTCTGCACTGAAATTCTTAGATAGATTGCAGAATCAACCTTGAAGAGTGCCTCCTTTTCAAAAATCTGTTCTCTGTTTCATTTGAGATCCAACATGGTAACAAGTGGCTCACTCATTATGTCAGGGGAATTTAGCCAGGAAGTTTAATTAATGTGATTCCTTTAGGGAACAATAATGGAATTTATCTAATCTCTTGAAATGCTTTTATGTGAAATATATGGACTAAGCTAACAAAATGGGTTGAGCAGCCCAGAATGACTTACTGCTACACTAGAAAGACATCCAATGCTTAAACTACTAAAGAATAAAAGAATTTTAAAGAAGAGCGTTGGATGCATGAAATCAGAATGTACAATAGCCTAGGTCCTCAAACATTTTCTAATTTAATGTAATGCATTGTCTTCACTTTGGTGTGTTTTACTAAAAGGGAAAGGGTACTGTATCATAGGGCTTATAGTATTATGGGCTCCCAGCTTCTCCCCAGCACTTCCATTCTGCAAGCACAGAATGATTAGAGCATAGGCTGAATTTCTGTTCTGCTGATAATAATAAAAGCACTTSCTCCATTTGAGCTCCCTGTTTCTCTGTAAAACAACAATCCTGATATTCTCTTCTGCTGCCTTTGGTATTGTCTTCTGTCCTCCTCAGGGATTTTGGTCATTTCTGGCTATATAGTGTCCCACATACCTAGAGTATTTGCTTTAATTCCTCAACGTGGATTTCATGGAAGGTAGTAAAGTTAACCATACATTTCCATGTGTGATTTTTGTATAGCTGCTAACAAAATCCTTCTGCTCTCAGAAGGATCACCTGCCTTTAGTTATTCCTCCATCGACCTTCTTAACAGGGAACGCCAGTGTTGTGCTAGCACATGGGAGGTTACAGTCTTGTCCTCGGCATTGCTGGGGGGGAACAGGGGCAGGCACTGCCCCAAGAGGCTGGGAAGCCAGGAGCTGAGGGCCACAGCCCAGATGGCCRGGCAGGGCCCCCCTGAGGGGGGCAAGCCGAGCAGGTCCGCTGCGGTGGCCAGCAGCAGCCAAGAGTCCAGCAACCGCCAGCAAGTCCACAGTGACAGGGCAGGTCCAGGTCCAAGGTAGACATCTAGCCACAGTCAGCACCAGGCTCCAGATGACTGGGACATGGCTGGGTGCAGGCACAGCTGCAGGTCTTGCTTCATCCATCTCAAAGGGCTTCAAGTTCAGCTGAGGAACCTCAAAAAGCCTTCAGCTATCAGAGAGATGTCCTTCAGCACAGAGAGCTGAACTACTAGGAGCGTGCCACAGACCGTGGAAACCAGCAGTGATTGAATTGGACTTGTTCTAGATTTTACTATTTGGGTACTTTTTTTAGGAACTGATTCTGCATTTTGAGTTAGATGGGGAAAAAAAGATGAAGCAGTTCCCTGTGGCATGGGGGTTGGATGGTGCAGGGCAGGTGTTATGCTTGTGGCTGATGCTCTCTGGATAAGCTTCTGTGTGTGTGTGACTATGTTAACTGAATGAAAATATTCCTTATTTAAAAGAATAATATTCCTTATTCAAAAATGAAAAAAGAAAAGTTTACTTTAGTTATAATAGATCCTTAAATAAATATTAGAAAGCAAACTTAAGAAGCTTCCAACAAAATACAACTGACTGGAAGGCAGGGTGGTTTAGATATATTTAGTTGAGATAATTCGGATAGTCCATGTTTGATATGATTTCATTCATGTCAATATTAGAAACAACTGTTTGGAATGGGTTAGCATGACTTCTTTCCTTCATTCTTTTTGTTCTATTTCCTCCATTTTCTCCATTTCCTCAATTTTTATATCACTGGGGGAAAACACAAATTTAGTGAAGTGTGTTTTGCAATTGAATTTCCTTCCTGCATTTCTCATTTTAGTTAGAGAAGATAGTAATGCAGTCATCTGAGTTGGAAACATTTTCCTCTCATACAACTGTCAGCTCTCTAGTTCTCTGGTCTTTTGTTTCTTCCAACTCATTTTAACATGTTCAAGAACTTTTCCCCCAAGTTTTGGATCTCAAACCTTTTTATAGTTTAAAAGTCAGCTATCAGCCACTTCTGGCAATGGAACCTGGCCACCTTAAAATAAGGGAATCCTGATAAACAGAAAAAATAATTAACATTTTCTTTGGTTTGCTCCCTCTTTTTTTTTTTTTCATTCCTCTAAGAAAATTGAGATTTTTTTGCTCTCTATTGGTGGCAGCAATCAATAAAATATTGTCAGGACTGACTAGGGTTATGCCTCTGCATTGAATGGTTAGGTCAAAGATTTTCAAAATATGTGTTTCTGAAGTTAAGCTCTTCAGGCAAGTTATTAGAGTTTCTAAGTTTTATTTGCATTTGGGAGATCTGGGTCCAGATGTTACAAATTCAGGTTTTATCTTATTCTCTAGAGTGGGATAAAACTTATTCTCTGAGAAATTGGAAGAAAAACATGGAGAAGTTGCCCAAACACACCACAAAATATGACTGTGATCACTGGAACCAGAGCAGTGTTCAGTCATCTGATGCAAGGCAAAAGGTGAAAGGTGGGAGAGGAGGTTAGGAGAGAAGAGATGATATGAGACAAGCATTTAAGTCAGTTCTTATAACATTTCTTTACATTCCCTCCATTGTTAAAGCAGACTTGGGTGCTCCTTTGTAGGGAGATTTTTTTAGGCAGATTTTTTCTCATTTTGAGGACCTGCTTATAAAATGAACTTTAATAGTACTGCTGTGCTCCATCTCCAGAGAGCAGGAGAGTGGCTCTTGTCAGGCCAGGAAAGCAGAAGATTTCCTGAGGGCAGCCCTTGCAGGAGGGGAAAGGAAGCAATTTTTGACCATGATGTCATATTTGGGGGACTGCTTTGTAGATAATGCTGTCTATCCACTTCTTTGCAAAGTCTGTTGTAAAGGGTTCTTGATTTAACTAAGTGAACTGAGGACTTGTAGCTGTGCCTTATATCCTCTTAGCCCTTTTCTAGAAGGGAGCAAGGATGAAAGTATGACTCTTGCACAACTCTTCTCTCAGAGATATGTGGCACCATGCACTGAGGTGTATTTATTTTGTGATAAGTACAGTTTTCCTGTTACCTTTTGGCCTAGAGTACAGTGTGAATGAACAGTAGTTTCTACAGAAAGCAATACTAACCAGAAGTGACAACCTTCTGCTGTCCCACGCCAACACAAATTGTGCACTTTCATAGTACTGTGGACATGAATGCATATCACTGTTACAACAACACGTTACCAAGGGTAAATTTCCAAGGCACCTGTCTGAATCCAGTGATTCTTCATACCCCTTGCTTTTTTCTCATGAATTCTAGTGCCAAAATTGAAGAGCAGCAGAGTTGTAGTCATATTTGGGAGCAGATGGTCAAACCCACTGCTGTGTCCAAGTAGGCTGGTGGGCATAGTTATCTGATGTGTTTAGAGATATGAGAGCAAGCCAAGCATCTCTCTTTACTCACCACCTAGGGATACACCCTCAAGTAAAGAGAGATCCCCCTCTGAGTAGACTGCTTGCCAGATTTAAAAACATTTGCTGAATGTTTGCTGAATTGTATTTGTCCCTAGAAATAATACCATTTAATAGCCTCATTTTCACAGTTACTTTTTAAAGTGCCTTCCTAAAAAGATGCTGAGTGTAAATAAGTAAGTTTCACATCAGGACCATGCTGTATTTTGAACATTTTGCAAGTTTTGCATAAAAGACACAGTGACCCTTGTTCCATGACATAATTGGACATCAGCTTGCTAGGCCATCTGACCCAATTAATTCTAAGGGTATATCCTGGTAGGAGAGAGGAAACTACCATTGGCGATTTCCTGATGTACCTATCCAAGTGGGTATTCCCAGATTCAGTCTAGCATAAGGCCAAAATAAAATTTCATTTACTAAAATATGGCTTATTATTTTCTGCAGTGCTTTCCAGCCTCACAAATGTTGCCATCCCCAGTTCTTAATTCAAACTGGAAAAGCAGGGATTTTGTTCTCAGTTGTAGGTGTCATAGTGACTTACCCTGTAAATGAGCCGATAACTGGTATTTATTTAATACTATCTATAGAAAGTGTGTGACATAAAAAAATAATCTTTGCTTCCATTGCACAACATGCAGTTTCAGTAGCACCTATATTGTTCTTCAAAGCTGGGCACTTTCATCCCAGAAGACATAACTCTGTAGTGCAGAAGTAAGTCTTGATATGTAAATATTCCTGAAATACTCCCTGTAAATACTCCCTGGAAGTTTATTACTTTGGACTGAAATGGCAACATCAATTAATCAGGCTACATGCAATTCAGAAGAAAGTTAGCTACAAAAAAGTTTCCTAAGACTTTACAACCAAATCTGAGTATGAGTATTTTCAGCCAAAATAAGACTGAAATAATTTTGATTTAAATAATATCTTTATCTAGGGCTGTTAATTTAAGGTAAGATCAGGCCACAGCTGGAAGTGATAGAATCACTTAATTGGATTTCAGCTACTCTTTAGACATTCATTCATAATACTTGGAAAGATTAATTGATCAACTGTGTAAATTAGAATTAGACAACAAATTATGATTAATCAAAGAAGTCAGATAAGTATACCCTACTTGCAGCAAAGCAAGGTGCACTTGCAGAAAGGCTGATACATGCAATGAAAATTACGTTGCACGGGACTATCTGTTTGTCCATGCAGCTTCTAGTGATAATCCTATAATATAGACTGTGTTTTCTAAAGATCACAGTAGTATGAAATAAATTCCAGTAAAGATTACTGGGATTAAAGCAAGTAGGTGCTTGTGAAAGTTACATTCCAGCTACAGTTTTCCTGAAGCAGAAATCATTGTGAACATGTAAGAGCTCAGCTTGGCTTTCACACCAGCTCCTCAATTCATGACAAAACTGTGGATAAGTGTGTGGTCTTCTTCAGTAAAAAGCAACAGACTTTGGATTTGCTTTGATTGTGGTCTATCTGAGCGAAGTATACAATGCCCCAGAGCCCAGTGAAAGGAAAAATGCCTCATTTTCATATTTCAGTATTTTTGATTGCTTATCCTTGTTTATCAAGCAAAACACCAGTAACATTCAATAATCTGTCATCGTCTGACATATCATTTGGCACATGAAAGCATGATAGAGCATTTTGAATCACTTCTTGTTGGCTAGCTATCTGAAATGGTATTTTGTTAATTATCTTTAATTATATTAATATACGTAATTATTATTATCATTATAGTTAGGGTAGGAATATTATCTATATATAAATAAGTGTGTGTGGTCTTAGCTTTGGATGAGTAACAGTATTAGCAGTATCACCACA
The DNA here is from genome assembly GCF_003343035.1 of Apteryx rowi. NCBI lineage: Eukaryota > Metazoa > Chordata > Aves > Apterygiformes > Apterygidae > Apteryx > Apteryx rowi. The sequence goes on along the minus strand of NW_020450883.1, from coordinate 1,857,460 downwards.
CAACAGACAGAAATTATTTGAGCTTTACTATGAGTTGAAGCATGTGCAATATTCAACAATAAGCTATCCCCACTTGTTAACTATGAATCATTTCCATGCATTCTAAAGAGAGAAATATGTAGATCCAAACATGGCTCGGGTTAGGTTTTTAGATAAAATCTTAGTGCTGGGAACTGTACAGCTAATGAGTCATCATTTAGTGGAAAAATCTATAAGGTTTTCCCATTGATGCCTGTCCATCTTTCCCAAACATGCAGCGTAGGAAAACATGGACTTCATAACGTGATAAAATCTGTAATAAGATTCAGTGTTTGGCAGAACAAATGAAAAACAAGTTCCAAGTTGAAGACCTTTGTTGAGTCTCTGGCTGTGTACATAAGACGCAGTGTGAAACAATTGTGCTGAAACAGATGGGTCCAGGCTTCAGAATTATTAACTACATGCAACATGTGAAGCCCAGCGACATATGCTTCTACAGCAACTAATCTAGCCTACGAGTAGAGGGTTTCCAAACTGTTCAAAGGAATATTAACTGTTTCTCATATGGTCTGGAGTAATTTACTTTCCATGGAAAGCATTGCATGAGCAGTTCTTGTCTTCGAGGGATACACCACCGGTGCCGCCAGTAGGTGCAGTTGTAGGATTATCGGGGTAGGTAACTACGGCTTGCAGTGTCAACACTGGCGTCACTTGTGATTCAGTGGAGGCCTGAATATTTAGTAAACCAGCATCAGAGTTTTATTTCTCAATTTTAGTTTGTTCCTTCTTGTCGTCAAAGCTCTTACATGCAAAGGCTTTGCCAACAGAGCATAATCAATGTACCAAAGCATTGCCTGTTTACCTGGATTTCTCAAGGAGGAACAGAAGAGGCACAATGGAATGTAAGTCATTTGTTATCAGTAAAAAGGGCAATTTGCTGATTTTTTTTTTCCAGGTCAAGTAAAAAGAGAAAAGTTCATGCTTCAGCTGATTTATATTATTTTGTTTCTTCCCAGTAGGGATAAGAAAAAAAATGATATTTATTGTCTTGTGAATAATTTCCATTATCAAGACACCCTGAAAGTGTCCTCTGCTCCTGATTTAGTAGCAAGCTGCTGAATGTTGCACATGTTAGCATTTACTCTTGGAAAAATGGCAAAAGCTAGTTTGTGAGGTTCCCAATAGCCTAAAAAACAGTTACATTTGTTGGAAAGTAAGCAGCCTGTTATCTGAGTCTAACAATTCAGAAATGAGGAAGATTGTTACAGTAACTTTGCCCTGAGCACTAGATATCTTTGCATGTAGAAAAAATTAAGAATTTCAATATACAGTAAAAAGAAATAGCCTTCTTCATCTACCAATACTGAAAAAGGCATAGAACTTTTTCTAAAGGAAAGGGGATGGAACTGCAAGTACCTTGGTATATTTGTGAAACAATCAAACAAGCAATTATGGAGAAAAAATGTTGGAACTAAATGTCAAAATGTTGGTGATCTCATTGAATTGCAAGATTTTTTGCAAATGTCTTTGGTTCACATTAAAGTGCAATTGCTAATGAGAACATTCATTTTTGATTCACAGATAAAATTAAGGAATCTAAGATATTTGCAAATGGAACTATCTTGCTAGTAGAGAAAAGAAACACTCATTCTGAAACAAAGAGCTTTRCCTCCAGGAAGCTAAGAAATCATTTCTACTCTGTAGGCTAGTTTTTGAATGAAGCAGTTACATCATAAAGTGAGAGTTACTACAGCAGATCTTTGTATTTGTGAAAAATGTTTAAAATGATTGCTGCCATAAAATATTCAATTCCACTTCCACCCCTCACCAGAAGCTACCTTATCAGACAGGTTTTGATAAAAGACTGTGCCGTTTCTTCCTTTGATCAGCAGAGATATTAATACTCATATTACCTGCCTCTGGGACTGCTGTGAGAGATGATTATTAATGCTTACAAAATAGAGCACTACAGCAATAGAAAGTGTTGCAGTATTGAAATGTGAATACATAGGCAATGTACAGGTTCCTTTATTATATAAGCGTCAGTTCTGTTCTTAAAACTAAGTTGAAAATTGCATATCATAATAACGTATGTTAGCAAATGTTGACCAGTAAAGCAAAACTTTTATTCAGACTCATATGTGTTTTCTGGATCCTATAAGTAGCTGTCTGTAAGAAGGTATGTTTATATAAATCAGAAACATCTCTAATTCGATTTAGCAATGAATCCAAAATGTAGTTTGTGAAGTCAGAATTTGTAAAGTCACAGATGTCTTCAGGTCATTTCAAGTAAGTAACCAATTAATCTAACCACATTATTGAAACAGGACTTCTCTGCTTTTCAGACCTGATATGGTAACTTGGCACTATTCTTATARCAAAAAACAGGAATGCAGTCTTCTTCATTCCTTTTTCTGCACTCTCTAACTCAATTGAATGGATCATAGAAAGGCTTTTGGATAGCCCTTCAACATCTCGCATTACAAAGGGAATAAGGTGGGAATACAGAAGGAAAGGACAGTGGTGTAACAGGGTAGAAAATGATTGGGTTTGGAGCATGCTGTAGTTCAACTATTTGAAATAACACCATGAACCAGAGAGAGCTATGGAAAGCTCTTATAAGAATATAAACTTGAAACACTGCAAAATTCAGGCTAAAAGGGGAATTTAAAGACTCCCATTGCTTTCATACCCTGCTGATATCCACATCCACTGTTCATACTCCTGGTCCTAAGGAACTGGATTCATGAAGCTTAACTTCGGCTGAATAATGGTGTTACTTCCACATCCTTGTGGGAGGAATTCCAACAGTGCACGACTTGTATTTTACATGGGCCTGTCAGCTCAGCCCACCAGACATTTTCAGCTCAAAATGTTGACTTCTGTATTTCCAAGCTTTGGGCTTCAAAATTCTCAAAGATACCTTTTGTAAGACAAACATTGTGAGATTGCCGGTGTATCTTTTCAGTGGATAAATGTAGTTCAGCATTTCTCAGCTCACAGTTGGCACCAGAATTTGTAGAGACGGCTAGGTAATGGAGAAGGTATTGAGAGGATGTTTTGCACTTGATGAAAGTGCATTGCTTATATTCACGCTGCTGAATCAAGCATCAGTTTGGCTATGATTTCACACCAACCATCTCTTTCATGTCAATTACCTTCACTAGGAGGGAGAAAAGTCCTTTTGATTCTGGCATTCGTACCACTAATTTGCTAGGTGTTCATCTTTGCTACTGTTCTTTAATCTCAAACATAGAAAGAGTTCTTTCAAACCTCTATGTTTTACAACTTGTCTCTAGGTTACTGCTGCTCATCAGTTTGTGTCCTAAACTGCGTTTTTTCAGATCTCCTAGATTCTCATTTTGCCTTTTCTCAGTTTGGCACACAAACATAGAATACCTTTTGCATTTCCCATGACATGCAGCCTTGCTCTCCCTTCAGAAATCTTTGCAGTTGGTCTTTCACCACTCACCCTTACATCATGAACTTAGAAATAACCCTTTAACACAAAATTAACAGAGTGTGTGTGTACACACACACACACACACACACACACATATAAATTTTCTTCCATTTTTCTTTTACCCATTGTTTTTATCATCTTTTCAAGGGTTAAGAGGCACTGAGAGTGAGTTTATAAAAAGCATACAATCAGGCTAACTGTAATGCTATTGAAGTCAATGGAAATTTTATTATCAGTGTCAGAGATAGCAGAAGTGCTAGCTAGAAGTGCTAGATAGTGCTAGCACAGGTACTCTTGAACTTTTACCCTTAATTTATACCATAAACTTCTCAGATCAGAATTCTGTCAGTACTTGTAAAATATTATGTGCAGCAGCTAAGCTGTGTAACTGCTGTTGCTGCTCAATTGTTACCATTATAATGTGCCACAGACTCACTAAAGATTAACCAAGAAGTAAATAAGTACTTTTTAAGGTCTCAATCTGTTGAACAGTACTCCCCAAGAAGTTCTCTAAAATCTGTTCTGCTTTCATTATGTATTTCATTGATTCAACCATCTGTGTAAATGAACAAGGTGAAGCTTAATTTTTGCTTTCAGTAATCCAGTACTTTCTGGTTTTTGGCAGTCTGTAACAAGATTTGACCTCAACAGCCAGAGAAAACCTTCACATACACTTAGGTTCATAGATCATTGTAAAACTAGCAACATTCATGCAAACACTGTCTCTCTGACTCTTCAACAAGCCAGTTATACTCATTTCAGACACTACTTTGAGTATGTTGTTAAAAATTTGACTGAATTTCTTTAACACGAACACAGTTACGGAATAGGAATAAAAAATATTTGCATAGCTATCCATTTCAAGGTCAAATCAGACTCTCACAGAAGGCACTGGGAGTTTTAGGTGCTGGGTCTTTTCTAGCTGATACGTTCAAAACTAGGATTCAGCCCTCCAGGCACAATTGTTGATTTCAAGGATTAATGATGGAAGGAAAGTTTCCAGGCTATCATTTCTGTATTGCATGCAAAAGATAGGGCTTAATTTCAATCAACTAATCATCCAACTTTAGATCTAGCATTACAGGCTCCTTAAAAGTTTCACTTAGAACAGAGATTATGGAAGTATACATTGCAAATGAATAATTCTTTTATCTTTAACTTTAWAGGAAGAGAGACATCTGTAATATACTATGGAAAATGCTGCTGTTGCTTAATTCTGCTTTGAAGGAAAGGGATTATATTTTGAATTTGCTTCTTGGACTTTCTGAATTTGAATACAGTATTAATGAAATAAACACACAAATCAATTTGAAATCTTTAAAACTCCTGGACTCATAATAAAAACAGAACTTTGAGACATTATTTATTTTTAAGAGAGAAAACATTAAAGAAGGGAAAAATAATAAAACATGGAGCAAGAACAAAGGAGGAAAGGGATTTTGTCACTTATCACAATTGTATATTACCATACCTCTGGGGAGAAGTGGAGAGCAAATAAACAGCATGACATGCTTGTATTCACAGAAGACTTCATGATGCAAGATGAGCTTTAAGAGAATCACCTTGATTTAGGCTCTGACAAGCTGGCATCTCTGAATTGCGAAAATTGCTTTTCCAACTCTTGTGTAAATCTGACTAATCAACTGAAGCAAAGGGAGAACCTAGCTAATTTAGGCGAAGATTTCGCTGTGAATAAATAAAATGTTGAAAGCCACACTGATCAGCTAGAATTTCAAAATAGGCTGATGTGAAATATATTGCTAATTCCTCAAGGACTTCACTGAAGGATCGTTAGCTTAGGAAATTCTCCCAAATGAAGGTTCTGCTTATAATATAAAAGTACTTCACAGCAAAAATTTATGAAGGAAACATTGTGAAACAGCATATGACCAATAAAACAATTGTGTTTTTTTTAGAAGTGTAGCTGGAGATATTGGGTTCTGGCATCTTAAGCATAGTATTTAAATTTTATATGTAACTTCTGTCACATGAAATGGATCAGTGGAATTGAGAGAGTTTATACTAAAATCATGGTGAATGACAGTGAATGTTTGCTATGCCTGGTTATGTGTTAGCAAGTATAGACAGCAGCTAAATATAGACATCTATAGCAACATATCTACACATACTCTGTATAAATCTCTATACAATTGCCATTCCTGCTGCAACACCAAATGCAATATCATATATTAGCCTTTAACCTTTTTCCTATCTGTGTGACAATAACTACTGTACTAAAGCTCCAGCACTGTTACATTTCAATACCCTCCACATAAGCCTAGTACAATAAGGTGATAAATCACTCCATTAATGCTGTAGTCTTTCACTTTTGCAGAGAGACACTCAGCCTGGGACAGCCTGGATGGGAGGGTGGGGACACTCAGGGCACCATCCATGGACCCCAGGCTTACAGGGGCTGGCGGGACCTGGGCAGGTCCCTGGTGCATCACCCTGCCCCGAGCAGGGGCAACCGTGGGGCAGCCCAGGCGGCAGCAGGCTCCCCCACACCGGGGCCAGGCACCTCCGAGGCTGGAGCCGGCAGCACCTCTCCGTGCCCAGTGGCGCCTCCCGGCCCTGCCTGCGGCCTCCGCTGCTCTCAGCAAGCTGCCCTGACCCCACGCCGGTCTCCCACCCCACCACCTGCGCCAAGCTCAGGGTGCGACCCATTAACCACAGCCTCTGAGCCCAAGCATCCAGCCAGGTTTCTCCTATCTGGTGTCCATCACCCAGCCAGTAACATCCTAACTTGGATTCAAGAGCACTGTGGGAGACAGTTATCTGTGGTCCAGATAAGTGATAAACATTGCTCTCCCTCCATCCACAAATCCTGCCCTTTTATCACAGAAGGCATGATTTCCCCTTGGCAAATCCGTGTTGACCATTTCCATTCAAATTCTTCTTCATGCACCCAGAAATGGTCCAAGAAGACTTGCTACATGATTTACCCCAGGGCCTGAGTGAGACTGACCAGCTTGTAGTTTTCTGGTTTGGCCTTTTGGATTTCTTTGGAGATAACTGCAACGTTTGTCTTYCTCCAGTCACTGTGGATCTGCCATGATCTCCATGACCTCTCAGGCTGGATATCAATCACAACTGTAAAGCTTTTATGAAGAAGGTAGTGGTTGCCCCATAGACCAGGTCACTCATAATGTTCACGGGAATCGCATTCTAGAAGTTGATTTATTTTCCACAAGAATATGTTATTTTTTATTTTCCCATTCCAGAAATATGAAGAATTTTCAAATTCTTATTTATAGTCCTTTTATTTCTAGAGCTTTTTTCACTCATCTTCTCAATTACTTTCTTTCTTCCATTGATGTTTCAGAGTTGGAGATACAACTTCTAACAGAGGCAAGAATATGATTCCCTGGAGGGCAGAGCCCCCGTCACAGACCAGCATCCAAGTGGACAGAAGGGGCAGATCAGTCTGACTAGTCCACAGTAGCCCACTCTGGGAGCATTCAGGCACCCATGTGCTAGGTTATTTAAGGCTTTGCATTCTTCTATGCTTAGTTGTAAAATAGTAATTCCATGAGAGTTGAAGCATCAGAACAAAATTGAGGCTCTGGAAAACAAATACCAGCATTTGAACTGAAGGGGGATCTCCGTTAGAAGCTAGAGGTAGTGTGACAGGAAATATTTTCTCTTTGCAATCCAAGCCTTAGTTATGGCTGCTCATTTCTGGTTGCTGGGCCTGGACAACCACTTTTTGATTCCTAAGATACACTGAGCCCAAGTGTTTATTTCATAGGTGCATTGTGTTATGTAGACAGAACTTGATAAATAACTGTGTAAGCTTCAAGAAGCATTAGTGATTTAATTTCATTTGGATTTTCATTTGTTTTTTATTGTAAACAATAATCTCCATTTCTAGAATCAAACAATGTACTTGTTCATTGCAACATCTGGCATTAAAGTTCATTTATAGTTATTTAACTCAATTTTAGTTTTCTCTCCTTGTTCTCCTTTCTTTTCTGTCATTTTGTCTTTTTTCCACTTCCATTATTTTCCAATTGATATGTAGTGGAGTCTCATATTTCAGGAATGCTTGATCACTTTTTCCTTTAATTCCTTCCATTTTTATTATTTCTTTTTCGCTTTCTGTTTTTTCTTTTTTTTTTCTTTCACCTTTCCCAGTCTCTCCCTCTTTCATCCAGTTGTCTCTGCTAATCCTGTCCTTCTTCTCTCTGCTTTAATCCATTTTTTCCCATTCAATTTCATTCTTACTCATAGGTTTAGACAAGACCTTATACCTCTCAGGAAATCTTTGTCCATGCTGGACTCAATTCTTTTTGGAGTGGAGATCAGAGAGATTTCAGGCTGGCATTTAAGAAACCAACCATAATCATGATGTGACTGGTACTTTTTTTCCCATTATCCCTGTGCCTCTTTGTGCTTTGCAGTTCTCTGACAGTTCATGGTTGGTTCTTGATCGTGGAACAGAGTTGTCTTGTTCAGACAGACAGAACTTTTTAGAAGCAAAAATTGCTTAGATTTGATCTTGCAACTAAGAAATTTCATTATTATTTTGGTCTCAATAGGCCTATAGTTCCAGCTGAGCCATTAAAACGGCACCTGGGGTATGACAAGTCTAATATTAAAATAATTTGCTATGGATCTAGCCTAAACACCTGATTTTCACTTTTCCTTTGAGACTCACTTGCACAGCTTGTTTCAATATCCAGTGATTAGTTTAGGCCTTTTCGCATCTTTCTCTGGGCAGCTGCTCTACCCTATGCAAAATCCACAAAAATTAGATGTCATGTAGCCAGGAAAGCACCTTAAAGGAGCTGTGGAATAAGTTATATACGGTCATACAAGAAAGGCATGGAGTCCCACGCTCTGTTTGGTGGGGGATCGATTACGCAATAGTGCGAAGGTTGATGTGGCCATTTTAAAGTGATCAATTAGGCCACTGTAAGAAAAGTCAGACTCTCAACCTTGGTTATCAAATAYACAGTTTATCCAGAAGCAAAGCATAAATGTTTTGTCTAAGCATTAAATTTGGAGAGTGATCATCTCTATGCATAAAGGCCTYGTTGACATTTGTGTTTACGTCTTCTCTTGAAATTATGTACAAAAATGCCAACTAGTGTCAGCTGAGACTCTGTAATGTAAGAAACTATGCATAAGAAGCTATACTTGGATCATCAACTCAATTTACAGTCTGAAGAAATGAAACAGGTATGAGATAGCACTGGCTTTTAGTCATTCTGACCAGAGTTTGAAATTGGCTACCTACAGCCATGAAGTATCTCATATTTTGTTTGTAAATACCATCCCTTTCTCTGTTCCTCAGAGAGAGCAATTCAAGAAAAAATGTTTTGTTTTCTTATCAGTTTGATACACAGATCCCTGCTACAGATTTTACTGCCATGTTGAGGAGTTAATCAAGCCTTTGTTTGCAATATATTCCCCTTATAACATAATTGCTATGTGACTGTTGATTTGAGTTTTAATTGCCTGATAAATTGAGTGTAAAATCCTATGGTAGGAGAGGAATTAAGGGAAAGAGACGATGGTGCTCTGGCAATTTAACATAAAAACATTTTTTCTGCTTACAAGCAGGAAACATTTACACAAATTTGAGCTCAGAGACCCTGCAGTTCTAGATGGCATGAGGTTATAATGCCTACAGGATGAAAGTCTGCCCCTTTGAATTCATGGCACTAATTGTTTTGGCTACTCTTGTGGAAGTTATTAGAAAGCAATGGTTGCTAATGATGTTATTATCAGTGTCACAGCGTCAATCTTATGAATATCCTACTGTAAAATACATGTTTTCATTTTATCTGTTTTATCTGTCCTGTAAGGACACTTTCAAAGATTTAAAGTAAAATAATGTACAGGTTGTTTTGATATACACAGATATTCCCTACATAATGGCTTGCTTGGAAAGCCAGTCCATTTGGAGATATACCCTTTCAGAGAGATATGCCCTTTCTGGCATTTCAAAAGTACCAGGGTCTGGCACATTTGGTATACTTTGTGTAACTCTTCTGTTTGTCTATCATATATCTAGCCCATATTTTACTATGGTGCCATTTATTTCTTAGAACCAGAGGGTGTTTTGTTTTAGGCTTCCTTTAATATCTTCTTCTTCTTTTTTTTTCATTGGTTTCCTTGGGGTTTGGCAGGGGGGAGAGGGTTTTTGTTTTGTTTTTATTATAAGGAGGTCTCTGTGAAATCCATCTTCACCTGTTATGGAAAATGTACTATTTCRTACATGTTTGGTCCTTTATTTGATGTTATATACGTATATGTTTTGATAAATATGGAAATGTAGTGGATATGCGCATGTCTGAAAGGAACAGATGATTCTTGTCAGAACTGAGAGATTCACCCTGTGTTGGGAGAATGAAAAACAGACCACTAAGCATTCGTTAGCACCTATTTTCTGAAAAGAGTACAAAAAAACTCTCTATCCTTCTCTTCACTATATCCCCTTGCTCTCATTCTGGAGGTCATCAGAGCTCCTCCACAGTTGGCTTAGAAAGGATGGGTAAAAAGCGGGGGAAGATTCATATTTTGTATTTTGAAGATGGAAAACACAGCTAGAATGCCATTTTGCATGATGGTGCACTTTCTTTCCCCTAACATCTGTCACAAAAACATGATGACTCCAGCATGTTTCTAGACATTTGGGTAAAAGATTTAAATGAATGGAGCAATTTTTTTCTAGTGTTCATGCAGTATGTCATCAATACAAAAGCCCTACATAATTTTTATCAGGCAGTTGTGAAAAACATGAAGTGAAGAGCTTAGGATTTAACTGCTAAAGACACAGCGGGTGATGTGTTAGAAGCTAAGAAAGAGAGAGAGAATGAAGTTCATGATTACAACTAAATTTAAGAAATAATTATTTATGARAGATGCTTGCCAAAATTATATAGAGGTTCAAAAGTCTAAATATGCTTTATATTGAGGTGCTACCTGTAAATACTCCATCTGCAGTTATACTAACAACATGAATACACTCCATTTTCAACAGTAATTTCAAAGAGACAGATGATGTTAGGTTCCTAAGCCCATCACTATCAATGGAAATATTTCCAAAGACATTGCTAAACTTAGCTTTACATGTCATGTGTATCCCTCTATCATAYGGTAATATGTGTGATCCAGTCACCCGAAAACATGTTGATTTTTCAGTATGTTATTTGGTTTAGCACAGATATATCAAGTTGATCAATAGATCCTTTAGGTTTTCTGTGTTGAGTGCTTTAAAAGAACATCCAAGGACTAAAGCAAGAAGCTTGAAAAGCAACTGTGCACAGAAGCAGGTGCCAAAATATAAAGAAATTTCCACATGCATCTTGGAGGTTTGGCTAAGCTCATGGTCCCCAAAACCATGGAAATCCAGACTGGCTTGTCTAGAAGATCTGGTTTAGCTTTCCTAATTAGCTTAATATCTGGGGCAACATCTGCTGACTTTGGCTACTTGGATGAACCCTCGCAGGCTTTCTCAGAGGCTAAAATTTGCATGAATTTGTAGGCTGTACTACCTTTTTACTTCAAGTAACCCAAGACTTGCTAGTAAAGTAAATGAACATGAGATACAGGTATTTGATTAATTACAGGCTCTACCCTGTCAATTTTTTCATTAAATCATAGTGATGATTCTGCCTAATCCACACATACTAAAATTATTTCCAATTACTAATATATGTCCAAAACACTAAATATTAAAATCATTCACACGAATATTAAAATTATTCCCAGCACAAAATTATTCCATGTGTTTTGCATACCATTGTACCTGTTGGGATTTCTGGTATTGTTTTTCAGCAAACTTCTGGATTCACTGTAATATTGTTATTTAGCATGATTTTGTTACTGTGCTACTGTTAGTTCAATAAACAACCACTCCAAGTAGTTGCTGCAGTAAAGTTTACCTGCTAGTTATTTACATATATAACTATGTATATACATATATACACACATAGTATATACATATATAACAAGAATATATACATATATAACATATATAACTATTCAGTATATACATATATAACAAGAGCATAATGCATAATGGCACACAGATAAGGACAGGGGAACACAGTTGAGCAGGAGTACTATATTTAAGTATGCTTATTTTCTGAGAGTAAGCTAGAGCAATGTCAGGTTTAAACCAACACTTCTTCTTTACTCCTTATATAGCCCAATGATCCATACAAGCCAACACAGAAGGACTGTGTTATCCTTCTCTGCTCTATTTCTTTTGGGGGACTTTATTTCTGAGAATAAGAGAAGTAGCTGGCAGTTGTCCATGTACACTATGGATTGGGAAATAAAATAACAGTTACATATCTTCAAACTCCAGATACTACAAGAATGTACAGATGTTACCTGAAGTGGTTCAGTTTATTGGACTTGTTGGCATTTGGCACTGTAAAAGCAAGTTTTGTGTTTGGACTTGCAGAGTTAAGTCTCCAAAAAAACAAACAAATTCTAAACGTCCTTCTGGATGCTTCAGAATCCCTAGCTGCATGCTCCACTTCTGATCTTTGTTCAGGCATCAACTGTTTCCAAGAAAATAAGTGAGGAAAAAGTGGAGCTGACTTCTCAAGAATAAGATTGCTCTTTAAGCACTGTAGCAAATCTGCCATGTGTCTTTGGTCTTGATAAATAGCTAAAAGCCAAGCAAAAACACTGACAGGCTTGAACTCTGAGGTGCACTTCCTATGCCTGAAAAAGGACAGACAATATTCTTCACTCCAACCTCTAGATAGCGAGGTTTGGACAAGGCGAGATGAGGCATAGGCCACTCTCATCCACCCAGCATGTCACTGTGGAGCACCAACCAGTGCTGAATGTGAAAGACAACACCTTCTGCACCTAGAAGTCCTGTCAGCATTTTTCTGTCTGCTCCCAAACAGGTAAAACGTGATAAAATCTTTAAATGAGCTATCTTTTCTGCTACATACTTACCTTATGCATGGGCTGAATCCTGTACTCATTTCTGCAAACACAGAGGATCCCTTGCCAGGAGGTAACATGCAGTTAAAGCATTCACTGCTGTCATGGCAGTGAGATTTGCCATACGTTCATTACTGCTGGGAAGGAGTAAAGAGTGTGTGCAAGATGAGGAAGACAGGACATTAATGCAGTGCTACCCCTATATTACCATYCCCTTCAGGATGATAGGTGTTTATACAATGTCAAGTTCTGCATCACAGACTGCAAATTCACCTTGAAGGGTAACCTTCCTTCCCTGGTGCTTCTCCATAGGTCCACTTCCTCCACGGCTCCCTGGAGGTACTACTCCCTGGGATCAGTATGGATCATAATCCATACAAATAGCTACTCACCGTTAGTTGCATATGTACATATTAACGGTCTTCTGTGAAAACATTTTACATTTTTTTGCCTTTTGTCTCTTTTTGTTTTTTGAAAATGCAAGCATGTTTTATAATCTGTAAAAAATAGGAAAGGGGCAGGAATGCAGTGTTGTGCATTTCCCATTAAAAATGAGGATATTTTTGATGGATGCAATATGGCAGAATATATTAAGATAATTAATTTATGTTCATTCCAGTTTTTTTCATTTCTCAGCATGACCTCTGTTTCATGCATAACAGAACAATCAAAAATGGATTGGTTTACAGACTGAGTGCACTCAGAGTTTTATCTTTCTTCGATAAACTTATCTAGTCAAAGTTATTTTGTACATTGACTGAAGGAAGCCACAATAATTTCCTTTACTTGAGTCAAACACTCTCACTCAAATATTTCAAAACAGTCACAAGGTTTCCGTTGTTTTCACAGCCTTCTGATTAACTACTTTTTTTTTTTTTTCACGTAAATAAAATTGTTTCTAGGACCCAACAGCTGGCGTTTACTGGCTGAAGGAATGAACAGGAAAACAGTGTGTTCATAGGATTACAAAACAAGCTGAGAGGGAGAATTTATGCAGAGTTTGTAAGCCTAGTGAGGCAGAAAATAGATTGGGGTGCGGAGAAGAAATAATGTGTCAATCAAAGCTAAGCATTCAGACATAAGCTTCCACAACACAAGAGCAATCATGTGCTTCTTTAGCTTTTGTAACTTCCACGGTTACCTCTGAGCTCAGGTAGAACAGCAGACAGATGTTTTCTAGAGATCATACTCTTAAGTGACTCTCTACAAGTGTCTCTTAAAGCCTGGCAAAAACAAGAACAAAGCTGCTGTGGAAGGGGTAAGAGATGGCAGAATGACTTTGATGAAGAGTCCTAGGACAGGAAAAAACTTTGCAGCTAAATGCTACAACCTGGCCATTCCATTCCCTTGTGTATACGTATTTTCTTTAAATTTACAATTTCATCTCAATATAGTCATTTTTTTCTGTAGCATATTGTAGGTCAAAGCTTTTTACACAATAATGATGAATGAAAGGCAATAGTTATATGCTGGCAGCATATTGTGATATTTTTTATCAAGTCAGGATAGATACTAAAATTGTTGTTCTAGCCCTCCTATATGGATATTTTTGTATAATGGCTTCTGCTGGTCTCCTTTCTCTACCTAATTTGATTTATAAGTAAGGAGCTGCTCCCTGAAATGACTAAGACTGACAAGATTTTTACAAGCAAGATTATACTACGAAGCATTATTGGCAACACCATGCAAATTTCCAGAAAGGTATTATACTGCTATTTAATTAGCACCTTGGAAAGAATGTCAGTTATGCATGTGACACACAGCAATTAAAGAACCTGTTCATTTGCATTCAAAGTATCTATTTCTTTATTTTACTTGAACYATATTTTTAGTTGCTTTTGAGATAACGGTACTCAGATATCATAGTATTAAAGAATAAAGAGCAGTCTGAAAGAACCCATTTGAAAGGTAAAGGGACAATGATCATCTATCTTTGCTTGTTTGAACTACGTGAAGGGCTATCGGCTGACTTCAGTTATATCCCTTGGTAACTATCTGATAGGTTCTATTGAACACATGGTTAAGATTTATATTCTCTAGAACACAATGTTCATTTAATAGTGCCATCATTATTAAGTCAGTTACTTTATTGATACTTTTATGGGTTAGAGTTTGTGTGCACAAAGAGTAAGCGAGTCACTTCACTGTTATATGGTGGATAAGAAATAATAGATCATCCAATTTTCCAAGACATGTTTCTCCTATCTCTTAACAGCACACTTCTATCAACTTATTTAGATATTCGTGGCAGGTTAATACAGGCCATTTTCACCTGGCAACAGTATCAGCCCTTAGCAACAGTATGTGTATATTCACACCACTGGTGTCATTTTTAGTTTCTAGTAACACTAAGTCAAAAGGAAGATCAGACTGTAGAACCTTTGGATGATATGTCAGGAATCTTCAGATGTTATTTTGCCTTAACAACAGCCTCATTTCATTCCCTAGCAGCTCTGAATACAAGCTTAATTTTATTTCCTGGATTAAAATTACCTCTTGGGAACAACTAAGAGGATTCCCTTGGTAATTTTAATAACATTCAGTGTTTTGCCTATTCCCAGTTAAAGATAAATGGCAGAATTCAATATTGCACAGTAGTGCTCTAGGTGTATATAGCATGTCATGACCTGAAAAATATGAAAACTAAGATGGTAGAACTGTATTTTAGTGCACTGTTATCATATTTGTATATACATGTTTGTAAACAACCATTATTTCATAAAATTTCATTAGTATTATACATGTACAAAAATCACTGCTTTCARTTGTCAAGGTTCTTGCATCCTGCCTATGCAAGCTTTCAGACCATTTCATAACAGAGGCCTAAATATTCTTTTACTGGAATCTTTGAGATTTTTTATGCATCCACTAGAAGGAATCCCTTCTCAATGAAGGGAGTAGGAAGTCTCTGCTGCTATTTTATTGTCATTCATATGCATCTCATCTACTTATCCATTGGTATGGAAGTATTAACTAAAACAGTTTTAGTAAGGGGGTTTCTGTTATGATGAACATCCTTTTGGGACTGTGATTCAGATATTGTAATAATTCTGTAGTGTGATGGATATTTACCTGGTGATGCATACTTAACTTGCTGTGATGTCTCAGTGTGTCAGCATGTGGTATATAATGTCCTGCTCTACTAGTATGACATCATAGTAGTTACTAGTGTCTAACTATATCAAAATTATTCAATCTCTTGTCTTCTACCTAAAGAGTATTCTTTTTTTTTTGTATTGAAATATTTGAATTTGAATATTGTATTTGAAATACTTAAAGAAATCTTAAAGACATTGCAGTCTTTAAGAGGCAGTAAATAACATTGTGTTGAAATTCATTTGTGTATACCCTAGAATTCAGAATAAAAAAAGGAAAGAAATGAATGAAAAGCAATATGAGTGATCACAAAGCTTGTTAGTTCCATTTGTGTCTTCTGGCTATTACCTGTTTCCCTGCTATTGTAATACACTAACCATATATATGTAAAGGGCTGCAGTTAAAGGCCTGTGTTGGATATGAACCTTGGCATTTTTTCAGCTTTTAGTGCTAAATCCTGCTTGTGCAACCCTAATAGTCTTCATATAGGTTTTTTAAACAATGAGGTAATGATGTTACACACTCTGAGTATACATGAGTATGCTCATGTAAGAAAGCAAAATATTATGTCACAACTAAATGACTTGAAAGAAATGGGTAATCTGAAATGCCCACTAACTTCTGACAAAATGCAGTGCCTAATTTTGTGACTTTGGACTCATTTTTGATACACACAGAACAACTATTATCGTCCCYCTTACCTCACTGGGCAGTATAGATCTATTTCCAAATTGTCTACAAATGATCTTCTTTTATACACTATACACACTGAAAAAAGTATACAATCCTTTTCTGCATCTGCAGTCATTTCTGCATCTCCTTTCTGCATCATCAACCGGACACAGAGGGCACTGCTTATTGTTATCATGGGCATGCTTTGAAATGTCTCCATTTCCCACAGTCATTTCCATTTAACTAGACTCAATTTCTGTTTATTAAAAACAAGGTCCTCCTGATCATAAAATAGCCTCATAGCAACAATAAGCTACCACATAGAAAAACACTCAAATTCCCTCTTAATTAAAAGTAGCGCATTTGTTTGAATAAGAAAATATATGACAACATGGGGTGAAATAAATGACTTCATCAATATTGTTATACATCAATAACTTATATTCTCTTTATTTGCTGTTTATGTAGAGGTATGGAAATTCTGCTAGTCTGTCAAACTAGAATGTGATGTCTGTATATTGTTATGTCTTATGTTGATCTTATCACATGAATTCACATTTTTCAGATGAAATAACCAGTATTCCACACATGTCAGCCCATACAAGTATGCACAGTTGTAGGTTCAGATGTCTCGATACATAAAATCTTTAGATAACTGTGAGAATCAGTCAATATATTCCAATATCTAACTTCAGGAATTTCTCAAGAAGAAATGCAAGTAAGAGTTTAATGATGGCTTCCTACCATATAACCTGAAACCTCCTCTATTCTTTATGTAATCAGTCCATAAAGCTTAGTATTTTATATAGCTTAACTTCTGAATACCAAAACTGCAAATTTTGCATATCCATCCATTATTTAGTAAGAATCAAGCAGAGTCTATCATGTAATCCCTTCTCTGGATATAAAGGCAGGCTTAGACACAGTTAAATGTTAGTTCATCAAAAGAAACTGGTCATGTCTTACATTGCTATTAGCAGTAGTTTTAAGAAGCAGGCAAAATTACAAATGCTGCAAAATGGTAGAAGTGTTCTAGTACCATTTAAAAAAAATGTGATATGCGGCATTAAAAATTTACTCTGATTAATTTATCTTTGAGGAAAGTATTAGAAAGAAATAATATTAGATGAATGATTAGTTTACCTAGGGAAAATAGGTACAACGGTTTAGGCTTTAATAACAGAACACTTGGAAAACTATTATTTGGACAGAGACTTCTGGCTTGGATGTGAAATAGCAAACTCTTTTTTAATTAATTTCTGATGTTCGTTAAGGGCCTGATTCAAACCCTCTCTTGAGGCCCATGGAAGTCTTTCCATTGCATTCAGTTAATTTTGGAACCAGTCCTATGACATATCTGGCACAACCGAAGAATGCTGAATATTGTAATTTAGATTCTAAAAAGCAATTAATGAGTTTCCAAAGATGGAAGATCAACATATTGTTATCATTCAAATGGGATATCAAGATAAAATATTAAAGCAGGGTATACAGATTTATTCATTTATGTATTTGCAGCTATGACTAATTTCCCAAATTAGGAGAGGGTAAGCAAAAAATAGTTCTGAGATTTCTCTTGATTATAGCCAGATTTGTGGAGGATCATCCCACTGGAAGTAAGTCAGACAAAATAATACAATAACTAGATCCAGAAGCATATAAATCTTTTAAATGACTGGAAACACATTTTAAATGGGAAATGTGGGCAATGCATTTGGGGGGAAATGAACTAAAATAATAACCTCTCATTAAGTGGAACAATCTTGCCATGTTCTACACATTTCATGAAAATGATTGGTTGCTGTAAGACACTTAGAGACAGTATGATATAATATAATATACCCCAAGAGATTTAAGGATTTGCATGTGACTGATCAGACTGTAGCTACAACATGATTTTAACTAATTTTCTTGGATTGGATATACTTTCCTGCAGAGTGCATTGCTGTTATTAATCATTCTACTGAATGAAGTTCATCCCCATGCAGAGGACCTGTCCAATACCCATGGAGAGAAATTAAAACTTGTTCTTGCAAATACTTAAGCATCTGCTTATTTTTGCATGAGTAAGAAGCTCTTTTCAAACTGAGTAGGTTTGCTATGTGTATCAACTTAAATGTTCATAAATGTTTCATAACATTTCTGAACATAAATGTTGAGAAAAACAGCTAAATATGTGGTGCATTTATCTTGAATGGGTCCTCAGCATAAAGGCGAATTTGCATCAGGTAAATTATTTGTTCAGCAGAAATATAGAAAGATTGGTTGCTTGACTCTTAGTTAATATGAAATCAAAAAATATGATCCCAGAGTCCTTGCTTTTGACTCAGAGAAAATATTTTACTGAAAATAAGTGGACCAATAGGTAAAGATGCACTTCTGAATTAATAGAATTGTAACTGGCAGAAGTATGCAAAGGCTGAATTTGGTACAGTGCTTTCAAATGAGTAACAATTGCGTCTTTAAGCTATTCTGACAATAAATTTAATGAAAATAGTAAATAGTAACTGAAATATCTGGAATATTAGCTTTTATGTGCAAGGTTGGCATTGAAAGCCTGAAAGAGAAAAGTGGATTATAACACAGGTACCTTGATGCTGAAGATAGAATCTGTTTTAAAAAAAAAAAAAAAAAGGAAAGGGTTCTTTGCAAAGAGTGGGAGAAAAGGAAAGGAATACGAGGACTGAGCTACTCTAAAGCCAATTAATATTTATCTTTTAAAATGGTAGTTTCCATGAGCAGAGAGGGGAGAGACTATTTGAAATATGAGGTGGAGAGAGAGAGCAAAGACTGATGAGTGTTAAAAAGAACTCATTACATCATTTTTACTGGAAGAACTTCAGCTGAAGTAAACATCCAAAGGGCAAATTCTGACCAAGCCTCTTCAGCAGTAGAGGTCCCCAAGAAGAGCTGCACTAGTGCTTTGAGACTATTCTAACAAGTGGAATAGAAAGTTCTCAGAGAGCAGAGAGAGAAGTCTTCATTTATATTAATATATTCTAGCTCCCAAGTATAATAAATACTGTACCCGCTGTTTGCCCATTATATATTTTATTTATGCAATGGTGACTACTTTTCATATTTAATTTACTTTTCTAAAAATATTTCTTTCAGCTGAACTGTTTTTAAATATACTTGCATTATTTATTTTTATGTTTTTTGGAAATATATGTCCTAAATTGTCTTTGAGCTCAAAGACATTCCTTTTCCCCACTGTCAGCACTGGTTGATATTTGACACTCAGATGGGTCATTTGCGTTGAATGTTAAACCATGTATTATTGATTTATGCCTCCTAACATGTCAATAGAGCTTCAGTCTGACTATTCACATATGTAAAATTTGTCATTCATCTAAGGATTTCAAAATCCGGTCCTTCATTTTGGGGGGAGGCATTATTACGGGTAGAGGGTTTTTTTTCCCTCTTTAAGGAACTTACAGCTGTAAGGAACAGCTAGAGTAGTAATACGTGCCTGTTTTCTCTTTAATGGAATCTGCTATTTATTACTTATTTCAGTAAAGCATCTGGAAACAACAGGAAAGTGGGGGGAAACTGCACTGAAATCAGGAGTTATGCTAACATATGCTGAACAGATACAAAAAAACTACCCAGAGGTGTTAATTTTTGCCTCTTCATTTTTGTATGAATTCACAAAATTTACCCCTTCCAAGAGAGTTTCTTTTCCAGCAAGCAACTTGATCCAATACTTATGTAACAAGCAACTTTTAAGTTGTCTCTCTTTAAGGATTTCATGCAGCTTTTGATGCCATTTCATCACAAAAGCAAATATACGACAACCTGTGAAGCATACCATAGTAAAATGTTAATGTCAGCCTAGAATATTTTCTTTAATGTCTTCAAAAATACAAGAAAAATACCACAATGCTGTGGAGACATAAAATTAGATTCTCTTCAGGATTCATGAACCTGAAGTAGATACAGCGCCCGGATTAGATTAGAAAGAAAAGGTGAAGTTACTTTCTTGAGCTTGGCTTGGCACATCGGAAATGAAACTACACAAAACAAAAAAAAAGAAATGTGCTGATCATTGCAGTGTCTCCTTTTGGGCCCTGGGGCATTTACTGCACAGAGGACAGATGCTTGGGCTTGCTGCTCTTGATTATCCTCCTTCCCTTTCTGCGTCTGCTGCTGCAGCCCTGCAATCTGAATGAAAACTGGCCTTACCGTATCTTGTCTGTTCATTCTGCCTTGGCCAGTGACGTGAGCAGGATGTTGGAGAAGACAGCATGGTGCACATGGCAGGTGCCAGCTGCTTCCAAACCATGGGAGAAGGTACAGCCTAAGGTCCAACAGGAGACTGCATAATCCAGGCCATGTCCCCCTCTCCTGGACGATGGGTAGAGCAAGAAAAGTCAGGGAAGGCAGGAAGACCTGCTCGACCGTGTTGGACACAATCCTGCAAGTGTCAGATGCCTTTGCAAGAATAAAAGCATGTCAGTTCCATCTGCACAGGCTTCTGACAGTCAATGTTTCCATAATATGACTTTAATTTGAAGGATTTGAAATATATTGTTGTTTAAGTAAACAAATGTTATGCTTGTTTCCTAGTAAAATGTGCAAATGTGAGGCTTTTTTTAATCAAAGAATTTGATTGCTTCAGAACTGTATCCAGCAACAACAAACCATGAAAGAATACAGCTCTCCTCTCAATCTAGATTCTTTAAAGACTGAATGCGAAAACGCTAAAAACTTTGATAGAAAATTGAGGATGAGTAAAACTTCTGCTGGGAAAAATATAATCAGGGAAAGATTTCTAACCATAACCGGTCATTACTCTGTACTACTTAGAAAATCATCCAAAAGTTCCTGCTCTCTTTTTCTCTACCAAAAAATTTGGAGAATTGTCTTTTAATTAAATAAAGGGAAAGAATACTGTTTTTAAAACCTTAAACTACTGTTCAGAACACAAATTTAAACTGAGGAGATTCTGCCTCTGTGTCTTGAACCTGACGTATGCTTTGTCATTGTTAGAGCCTGTGGAAGCAAATATATCTGCTCAATAAAAACGAGTTGCACCTCTTAAAAGTACTCTCTCCTTAAGAGCTGTCTCCAAACCCCACAGGGGATGTCCCTGTTAGATATTTCATTACATTAACTGACTATTGTATCAATTTGGATTTTCTCCATTTGGATTTTAATTTTATATAGATTGAAAACAAGCAAAATGTTTTCTTCTAAATTGTGTAGAAGTCTGTGCTCCTTCCTGTTAGAGACTGAATACTTAATACACAGAATGTTCCTTTCATTCGGGTTCAAAATTAGAAAACAAAAGTGAAACTTGCTTGACAATTTTTTGATTGAAATGCTCTAATATAAAATTTATTATGCATTTCACAGTTTTATTTTGTGTCATTCTTTTTCCTTAGGTGAGACATTCAGTGGATCAGCAAAATCTGCAGAGATTCAAAGTAAGGCTTCACATGCATTCTATATCTATGTGGGTTTTTTGTTACAGATATACATATGCATATATATATATATATATATATATACACACACACTTTTTTTAAAAAGGCAATGGAACCTCTTTTGGAACAGATTTCTTGCTATAAACCACAAACTTCCCTTGGACTTGACAATATTTAGTACACCTTGGAAAGAGTATCCCTTTTAAAATTCAAAAAGGTTTGTCTAGTTGGGAAAAAGAACATTATGTTTGGATTGGTAGGTTTTGTAATAAGATCTTGTACACGTGTCCTTAGGGGCAGGAGCGAGATCATAGTTTAGATTTTGCTGTACTGGAATAAAGAGAAGTCTTATTCCCATGGTGTGGCTTTTCAGGTGTGCTATAAATTAAATGGAAATTTAGGGAGTAAGTTGAATGAGTAACAACAACAACAGAAAACATACTGAGCACTTCTAGCCTCTCTTTTTCTGTGATATCCCACAGTAGCCTCTGTACGGTGAATAATATTCACCTTTAAAGGCAAAGCAAGCCTGGAAAGCAGTTCACCAGTTCTTACAAGAAAGCATTCTACACTAAACCTTTAATGCCTTTTCTACTTGAGTTGTATTTCAGCTATTCAAGGAAATATGACCATTAGGCACATATAACCTGATCTCTCTCTGCTTCTACTGAAGCCTGTACAAAATATAATTTCTATTTGTTATGAATACCCAACATGAGTTAAGGAATCAAGCATGAATCTTGTTGGAGCTGGATTCTTAATAGTAAGCCTTCACAAGATTAAAATATACTAAGAACTTAAAATATAAAGTTAAGCCAAAACATAGAAGATAGAGACACTCTAAAGTACTCTTCTGGTGACTTTTTTGAGTCACTAGCTATAATTCCACATGTTATTTTCCAACTGATAGTGTATTCTAAAAGCTGTACCATGACAGTAAGAATGGTCAAAGGTCTTAGTAACTCAAAGTTAGTAAGATACTGAATAACTTCACACAATTGCACCTCAGGGACTCCTGAAGCCAGAGGTAATATCTGTTCTCTCTAAATAAGAACGATTGTTTTGGCTCTAGGAATTAAATGGGGCTTATGAACATGAGAGAGAAAATGAAAATTATAGATTGACAGGAATAAGCTACTTAACTGAGATAGCCCTCTGTGATGCAAATTCAGTTTATTATTTAACTTCTTAATGGGAAAATCATTCTTTAGAGTCTTCTCTTTAAAAATATATAACAACTAGGTTTCTTTTATGAGGATACTTCTGTTTATTTATTTTTTTCCTGTGGAAAGAGATGTATATTAAAAATGGCAATATGAGAACACTGGGCAGAAGTAGCTGTGAGTAGCTATTCTTCTGACAACCTTCAATACCTGTTTTACTTTCTATTCTTATTTTCCATGTTGACACTAGCTGAATAAGTTTCTGTTCTTTCTTGCTTATATGTTGATACAGGATTGATGGACACATACGTGGCTGTACTCTTAGGCAGATTTTGCTGGAGGCTTCTATTTATCTGAAATGGGTGATTTTAGCTAGCATCAACCTCAGTTCGGTCAGGCCACTATTTTAAATTGTCTTCTCTTTTTCTCTCTGTCTCTTTATGTTTCAAGTCAGAAAGAAACAATAGAGACAAATGCTGGAAGACGGTGTCTACAGCTAATTGACTGGCATATTTAAAGTGGGTTGTGGTTGCTTAGAAACATTTATAGCCTTTAACAGAAACCTGATTATTAAATACTCTGCAGGGCAATGTAGGACAACATGTTTTTACAAGGGAGAGAATCACAGTGAAAGATGGTCTGTGGCTTAATGTTAAAGGGAAACATATTTACCAATAACATTTTATTTTGTAAGGCCAATTAAATAACATTACCGAATAAATTTTGGGCAGCGCTTATGCCAGTGCAGTAAACAGATTCAGCATCATGACAACTGTGGGCCAACTCGCTGTTTATTCTGTAAGGCCTCCTGTTCCTTCCAGCAGTATTCATTTCTTCCTGTGGCTGATCTTGAGAGCCTGCAATTTACTTATTATAGTAAAGTGCATATTATGTAGGAAGAAGYTGATTATGGAGATCAAAGGACACTGAGATGACAAAAGTGCAGCAGCCTTTGATTGCATGACAGCATAATAACAAAAAATCTTACAGTGAGTGAACACTTAAAGTCTAAATTTTGTAGTAGATAGGGCGGCAATATGCCCTACAGCAGTACTGGTATTTCCAGTGGAGATGATCTATTAAAAGTCGCTAAAATAAATCTAATGTATAACGACCTATCCTTATTTGTGGAAATCTTACTCTCTACTTATGTATCTTTCAAAAATGTAAGTAAGTTTCTTTCATTCGTCATTTTTCTGGATCCTCCACAAACAAAATATTTAGACTTTCAAAAAGCATGTATTATAATCATGAATAAGATTCTTCTAGCATTCTTAGTTATCTATCATGAGAAGACTTAATAAATCATGAAAAATATTCTGTAACTTACTGGTTAAGTGTGCAGTTCTCTGGTTATTTCTTGAGTTTTGGTTCTGTAGAAATAGCCAGCTTTCCAAACCCTATTGACTATTCACATGAACTCCCCTCTATCACCACTAATGGAGATTCAGTTTGCAGTGAGAACAGAAGTGTATTTAACTATAAAACCAGTGTTAATGACTTCACACAATACTCTGCCACATGTATAAAATGCTGTCACATGTGCAAAGTAAACCACTTACAAATGGAATTGAAAACCCCTCCTAAATTCCCCATTAATCTCAGCCATTGTTTGTTACAATACTATATCCAGAATATTCAGTAGACAAATGTGGCATTCAAGATGGTAGTATTTCTTTAAGGAGCAAAGATTCATTAAAAATATTAATAGAACACACATATTAGTATAACACAAAATAGACAACACAATAGAATACAAATATTAATAGAACAAACAACAGAGTAATGTTGATCTTATTTCCTGTAGATTAAATCTTTTTTATTTCATAATTTAATGGAAGGCCATTAAATGAAACTATTATTGGAAAAAATATACTTAGGAACTCTGTTTAGGAGAATTGCAGTTAAAAGCATATTGCASCTCTGGATAGCAATAAAGGAAATTGGCATGATTTCTTCAATCTGAATGAGTCATATGCCTTTTTGGCTTGAAAAATAATCATTTTTTTGGAAAAGGTTAAGGGTTTTACTAAGTTAACTTTCTGGGACATAAACCTGTCATAAAGGCATTTCAGAAAATGGAATCAGTCTTAATATTTGATAGTATTTACTTATTATTTTCACTTCAATAATTTCACTAGCCAAGTTCATAGAGGTAATTGCCGATGTCAGTTAAATGAGTTATTAGGTTCCCAGTGTTACAGCACTGAGGTTATAAACACCTGGCAGTTACTGAAGAGGGAAAACTCACGTAATTTTTATAATTGTTATATAATGTGTTTGAGGAGTTGTAAAGATTCAGAGGGTTTTTTTCTTTAAAAAGATGGTATCATCAAATGCAACCTGAAAATCTGTGAGAGGATAAGTAATGATTATTTCCCACTCATAGAATTTTTTATTTTAAGTTTACTGGAGCAAAGCAAGTAGTTTATTTTCAGTGTGTTAGCAATTCTAAGAGACTGACCGAAGACAGTTTCAATCTTATTATCAAAAGAAAATTGGGGAAGTTAGGGAAGAATAGCTTTTCAGTTGAGGTAAAAAGATTTGCAGGACCCAAAATTTGTTTTAATCTCACAATGTTTTAGTCCCTTTCTAGCTATGAGAAAGTTTCTAAGTGAAATACCATGACAAAAAAAAATCAGTACAAACATTTTGTTTAAATTAATTATAATTACAGACTTTAACATTTTGGGGGATATTCTACATTGTTGTATTCCATTACTTCAACAAATGTGACCATCCTAAAATGAATTGATAAAACATTTCTTCAATGACTTCTGTAATAATAAGATTCTGGTAATCATTATTGTTGTTGCTTAATAATTTAGTAAATTTTTATATTTTTGATATACCTTAAAATATACAATATTATATGTTCCCTGTATCTTCAGCTGAATGATTAATGAAAATCCAATATATGAAAAAGACTCTGTAAACTATACCCACCATCTTATAGAAGGGATGTACAGAGAAAGAGTAGTACTGAACATTTACAGAAAAGAGGTATCTGTTTCTTCACTTGAAATTCACAGAAGGAGATTGTTTTATTAGTTGCAAACTGAGAGGGAAGGAACTTCAGACTGATTTATCAAAAACACATAGCTTGGGAATTTTTCATGTAAAAAATTGGTTGGAAAAGACCATCACATCGATTAAAATAGGTATAAGTATGCAGGAACAAAAACAACTGGCAAGTTGTGCATTTTCCAGTGTTAATGGTTAGCTCATTATACTATGTTGCCTGTAGTGCATGACCATGTATGTAATTAAAACAGATTCATGTCTAATTTTGCATAAAGGCACCAAGTTTCTTAAGCCATTTTAACTCTCATTACTCAGTCCTGAATGTGTGATCCTACAGCCCAGGCTGTATGGTTTTGCTGGTGGCTTTGCTGCTTACACACATTTGAGTTTAATGTGAACAAATTCTATTTAAACAGAGGTAGAACTGAATTCCTGGCGGGATGAGATTTGCTCTCATTTGCCTTCGTGTATGAATATGTAATTTTTAATACAGTGACTATCTAGATTTGTGTTCTGCCACTTTCTAGCTGGATAAAAATGCTGACTTAGATCTGGAGCTAGCTTAAATGGGTACCAGCTGAGCATTCACTCCATTTAAAGACTCTATTGCTATTGATTGCCTACTTGCAAGACGGAATCCATAGGCTCCAATTGCACCGAATTAAACAGACATGTTACTTTAGTGCTTACAAGACAGAAAATTAGCTGAAGCTGTGAATCTAAACATATTTGGGACTGATTCCATGCCGGCTTTATTAAACCTGTCATTAATATGCTATTTTCTTTTTTGGTTGGATTAAACTTGTGTGGACTGAAAAAGCAAATTATGGTCTACACACCAGCAATTAATGRTGCAAGTCCTGCTCTCTTGCTGTGGGCACTGTGTATCTTAATAACATCTTTAAACTTTTAGCTTATTGTTTGCTTTGGATGGGTGCTGCTATTGGGCTATTTTTTCACCCTGCTGTAATCACAGGCATTATTTCAGCTGACTTCTTCTCTACAGTCAAACTGATTATTATTAGACTGCTTAATAATATATTTTAATACTGATTTTACTATTTATTCATGTAGAGATGTATTATTTTTTTTACTTCTGTAACCACTTTGTTCCAGTTTTGTTTAAAACAAAATGTTCACTGAAGCAAGCTATCTGAATTCAAGAGCAAACACATCACTAAATATTTCTTTGTAACTGTTAAACAGTTATCTGTTTGATATGAGAGAGCACAGTCATCATCTCTACAACATGAAACCTAGTAATAAAGAGAAGGCCTATTCCCTCTTTTTAAGGTCTTGTACTTGTTGCAGGCAAAAAGTCTTGGCACCTCATTAATCGAAGTAGAGGGCAGGAATTTATCTTTCATCATAAGTATGGTGTGATCTTCCACAGTACTGTAAACAGGAAAAGGCTAATGAGTTGCTAGTACCATTCAGGTGAAATGTTTTCATAAGAGGCAAGGAAGTGTTTATATCATTACGAGGCCTTGGAGAGATGCCAGTTAGAGTACTATGCAATTCCGATTACAAGGAAAATTCAGTGTTATATTCTGTGAAGTGTTTCTATAGGACGCTGGCTAATTTTTACAGAAAAGGGTCCCCTTTCAGACTCCATCATTTGACAATCCAAGGTCCCACCTCTTCCAATGAATCTTTACCCCATCCCTGAATTCCCCAAACAGGTTTCAGGGTTCCTTACTGCAAAGGTGGCTCAAACACACCCCTTTATTTGGATTAGTTACTGAAAGAGATGACACAACTCAGGCAAAACAACATTTCCCTCAACTCCATTTTTCTGACAGTTTTTTTGTGTCCGTTACAGCACAGACATGCAGACTGGAAAAACATAAATACAAGTAGGTGTAAAAAGAGTCATTAAAGCAAATTAAGAAAAAGGACACCTTCTCTCTCTTCAGTGCAAACTTAAAGACAATGGCTGGTTTGATCTAGCAAAATAAGCAATGAGAAACAAATAAATCCATTATAAATACATTAAATAAATATATTTATTACAAATACATATAGGGTGGTCAATGCCAGGTGGGAAAAACTAAGTTACAGGTTATAATATTGGTGCAAGATGAAGCAGAATCTAATCCATCAGATTAGGACAAAGATCAAAAATCAGAAGGTGACTGGCTTTGTATCTGTATTTTTCTTTTTAACTATCAGAGATGTGAAGTTCTGGAATAGCCAGTCAAATAGTGACAGAGAGGACCCATTACTGTTTCCAGATGGTATAAGGAGATTCAGGTCTGTGTGTGAGCTTTCAGGAGTTTGGTTTGTTGAACACCCCCAAGGGAGGAATGAAAGGAGAATTGACTGTCTCACGTCTTGCATTACTTTAAAAACAATTAATAAGAATATTGTTGCACTGTGCTGTATTAAGCTTATGCTCCTTGGTTTCACTGATTGCTAGGAGGGGTCAGAAAAACGCTGAAGTTCCCATCCTTCTTGTCGCAGAGCTTGGCTTCAGGTTTGGGGCTCATCGGCCTCTTCGTGAATCGATGAAGGCAGACTGCATCGGTGGGGGCACCCTGGTGTCAAGGTAGTTGCTCTCCTGGTGTCAGTCAGAACCGCTTCCCATTCAATGTTTTATCTGGGAAAGGTGATTGACTCTGAGTTATGGASCACGGGGAAAAGAACGGGCATTGTGACCACGTTTATGGCAGGTTTACAGGGAGCTTTTTCTATCTTTGTCTTTGCCTGATAGCAGCTGGTGTATGTGGGTTTGCTGCATTTCTGGGTTTTTATTTGCCACCCTTTAGAGGGACCGTAGGGGGTGGTGCTTATCCCACAAGCAGCTAGATGTGAAATAAAATATAGTTAATCAAGAGTTACAGTTTTTTGAAATAAGACCTCGGAATTTCTAAACTAAGCAAATGTCTTTGTTAGTTCCTGTCACATTCCCACTACCTTCTTATTACTTACACACATTTTCGGAACATGCACCTCCTTATTACTGAACTTCTTCCTCTAATTTCTTCCTCGTACTGCTTCTTCTAATGGCAGTAACACTAATATTTTTATTCTACTGCACACAATAATGTTTCTTTCTATTTGTTTTCTGCTACTCATTTTAAAATCTAGGTTATGTGTTGGTCTCTGTAGGGAAGTGGTTAGGAATTCAGTTCATTATATATGACTCAAGTTATTTTGGTTTAGGCTCAGAATTAGCAAGATGATATCACTGTCAAGTCTTATCTCTGGCTTTCATTATGATTTTACATTTCAGCTAAAGGCTTTCTACTTGCTGGAAAGTGAACGCCTATGGAAAACAAAGGAGCAATTCATTGTTATGATTAGGAGAAAGGGGATCACCCATTTGTGAATAGAAGCATAACCTAAGGTTTATAAACACTGGCAATGTAATTAATATTAGCAACAAGAGTGCCATGCAGATTTTACATGGTTATCATACAGACAGAACCCAGAGAAATCCATAAGGACCCTGATGTGCTGTAGTGCCACGCTATAAATTATTCATATCCTCCTGTCGTATGGAATACTTCCTGACCTCTGACCTTATATAATTATTGATGCTAGTATGTCAGAAAGGCTTTCTTGAAGTTAAAAAAAATACTGTATTGTTTTAATTATTCATTAAAAGACTGATTAAAGTGTGTCTGAGAGCACGGCATATCTAATTTATAATTATAAGTGATAAACTCAGCAGATTAGGGTGGTTTTTTTTACCTCAAGGGATGTAGTTTGAATCCAGCTGGGATCATAAGTAGATTTTCTGTAAAATATCTTTCATAAGAGAAGTGCTCAATATTTGCATTTTTTCCCTCATATCTGGCATTATTTTAAAAACAATTAGCAATACAAAAGTTATGTAACTGTTAAGTCAAACCTCCGTAGTTCGCACCAAAATGTGACTTTAGRGCAAGGGGACGAGCAAAAAAAAGATCTTCCTTTTAAGAACTTCTTTATGTGAATGACTCACCTTTATTATAGGTACCCCACCTGATATGCGCACATTGTTTCACAAAAGATGAAGATGTAAATAGTTCTTTGAACTAAGTCATGATAGCTGAACTTAGCTTGCAGGCAGTGCCTTGCTAGCACAGGCTGCTGCTTCCAGATGTGATTGGACTCCTGCGCTGCTACCTGCTCCCCAGTGCTGCCACAGTCACAGGTAGGACAGGTGAGGTAAAGGCAGGTGACTTGATTACTGTGGGGGCAGCCACATTCTCGTAGGAGAAAAGACTCCTGGTGCTAGATCTTAATAAATTCTACACTGCAGCAGAAACAATATCTCAAAATCACATTAAAATAATTATTGGTATTTGATAGTAGTACTATAGTTCATGAACACTGATTTTGGAATAGCTATAAATGTTGTAAAATTCAGGTTATGAGTTTTTGTTTTTTTTCCATTCATCCAGTCAGCTAAATAATTTGTAGAAATGGCTAGAAAATTCAATTTGCACAGCATTTGCTTATTAATAAATGAGCATATGATATTTCCTGCTTTAAAATATGTTTCAAAAGTTGTAATTTCTTAAAAAATCAAAATTTATATTCAGAATTACACTTTTTTAACATGATTTTATTAGTTTTTACTAATTCATAAAATATGTGCATTGTGTCTCATAGTTAAGCTGCAGTGAGCAATTTTATCTTCTAAAGCAAAAATGTTTCTTTGAGCACTCAACAGTAGCTATTCTAAATTTTAAAATATGCATATTTGACTTTAACATATTTCAACATATTATGACATCTATTACTAGGAGTATATATCATTCCATGACTGCTATTTCAAAATATTTTAATGAAATATAAGAATTAAATATATTTTTGAGATTAAATATAAAAATTTTCCCCAGAATGTTCTTTCTTAAGCTAATGTTTGTCAGAAATTCTGCTTCAAGGCAAATTTTTAAAATAATTATTCTTATTCAAGCAGTACTAATAGAAATATCTGAACCTCTTATCTCTTAAAACAGAAGAAGAGATATGCCTGGAGTCTGTTAAGCTCTATAAAAGAAACTATCTATCTTCCTCAAAAATATTCCTGTGTTTCCCTAATCATTTTTTAATTAACCAGTTACTATATTATAACTCTATAGAGTATACAAAACCAAGTTTATCTGTTTTAGTTCAGAAATTGGGACTGACATATTTCTTAAACTGCTTTTACTTTAAAGACTAGCTTGTCGGGGCAGATCTGTCTTGACATGGGGAGATGTGGAAAGAGGAGAGGAGGAGAGAAAAATAAGTTTTTTTGAAATTCTTTGCTATAACTCACTATATATCTGACAGAAACTACCAGCTACTTTTTCAATACCATTATTTATCTGTAGACAACTCTAGTACTTACCCTTCTAATTATCTCTGTGGGTCTCAGGAGGTAATAAGAGGTTTGGGGTCTACATCAGCTGCCTATCACAAATGTATGTGTGTGCACATATTGTGAGCTTTTTCCTTTTTTTTTTCTTTGTACTTGAAGTACTTATTTCTTGCTTCTTAGGTCTTTTCTGAAAGTCTGATTCAAAATCAATGGTAAAGGAAAAGTGTGGTTCGTATTGGATACTCAGATTTCATTTTAGGTATGAACTTTAGCTCCACTCACTAGCTGGCCTTTAAAGGGCAAGATAAATACCCATAAGTGAAAAATGATGCATTTGTATTCTTTTTAAACAAACAGAATTATTTGTTCTTAAAATCAAAGGTCATCTCTATTTCTCGCAGTCTTTCAGCTTTTCTACTTTTGGTTCCAGCCAAAACCAAGGAGTGATATTCCGTTACTTTTTTCTAGATCCATTACTTTTCTGAGCCTTTAAGGAGTAGATAAGTCATTCAGACTGTATGAATTGTGTTCTTTAATTTTCCTGGGTTGGCCAAGTGAAAAAAATGAGGGAGAAAAGTTTTAGGTCAACTCAAAACAAAACTGTTTCATCGGAAGTAGCAAGAAAGGATGTTTTGTTTAATCCAGCACATTTTTTTTCAATAGATAACATTTTTTTCTCACAAATTGCATTTTTAGGCCAAGTTAGTCTTCAGGGGAGAAAAAAAAAAGTCCTTCAGCCTTGTAAGAATACACTCAATTTAAATGAATCAGTGCTCATACTAAGTGCTGGCTTATTCCTAGTAATCACTTAATTGACCCCATAGGTACTGAAACCTATCATACCTTCTTGCGTCTGTTCACACATGCCCTGCACATTCCTTTCAGTAAGACTGTAGCATGCTTAACCAGAACAAACCAGGGACTGTGTCCCAGATATTGGAGACTTTTCATTGTTTAAATCAATAAAGGGAATAAAAATGACCATTTTGTAGTCATCAGCTTCAGTTGAAGCTGCACTTGCAGATCAAGGTAGAGGCTGCCTTTAAAAAGCGGTAACAGTCATCACCTGTGAATCCCTTAATCCAGCTGTGCTTTTTCTTATGCAGACAGAGGTGTATGAAGTCTCGCCGTCCCCTAGCGTGGAGGTTTTCATTAGCTTTCAGCTCTCTCTGTGATTTCTAGTGGTTGCTTAACTAAGGAGAGTTTATTCAAATGCTTCCAATCCAGAAACGACTGTGTTTGAAACAGGTCTTTGACAGGGGTACATGCTGGTTCTTATTTTATCCAACCAAATTTGCACGCCTCTAGCTTTCCTGCAAGGATTTTATCTGGATCAGGTCTGATTGTTCCTGGCCGAGCTTGTTAAGCATTTTGCGGCTTTGATATAGGTGTTCAAATAAATGTCTTGTCAAACGAGGCGCCCATCCGCAGCATCGCTATTCTGATCTGGGGTCTCCACTTCCAGGCTTTGATAACGCGGAAACTCTCTGGAAAAGGAGGAAGTAAAAAGGACAGACGGTTTTATTGCAGAAGCATTCAAAGGAAAACTGCAGTGCTTGGTTCCTTGTTGCTCACCTTTGGAAAGGAAAAGAGGATGTGCAACACAGATTTGCGCTATTTTGTTGCATGTCACAGTGCCCCTAAATACTGACACAGTTAATAACCGTAAAATACCTTTTGAGCAAAGATGTTGTCTAATGGTAACTTTGATCCTCTATTCATATCCGTCAATTTGTACACTGCATATGAGGCCAAATGATACTATTGTGTAGCATTTTTCAGAGGGGAGAGCACAAGACAATTAAAAAGTGATTATACACCACATTTTTCTCAGTAACTACCAGCCTTTATATAAAAATTGAGGTCTATAGAAAACATTGCCATTGTAGTTTTGTTAATCCCAAATTACCTTTTTAATGATGAAGGAAAGAAAGGGCATGTATTGCCTCTAGTGTGTTTGCTTAGGCTCCTGAATTTGCTATTTACAGACATATTACAGTATGAGAATATGAGGAGGACAATGGTTCTTTTTTCCTCATAGTAAATACCATTAAAATATATTTGAGGATAAGCTCTGCAGATTTAAGGGCAGAAGACAAATATGTACCTTTTACTGATGCTAATAATAGTGTTAGTTGGGAGGGTTTTTTCCCCACTAGATCCCATTTAATTACAACATAAAAAATGCTGCAATAAACTGTTAATCAAGGATATATGGATACAATTTCAACAGCTCTTAGAAGTTTAGACATCAGACATGGGTTTTTTATTTGTTATCATGCCAGGAAGATAAAATAGCATAAGATCAAAAAAAAAAGCATGATTAACAAAACCAAAATATTACTCACTGTGAAAATATGCCATTTTTTGTCTTGCACCATTGTAAAAATAATAGCTCATTTCCTTTTTGAATTTTTATCAATATATGCAAATCACATGTAAAATAACACTTATGACTGGGTATTGATAGTTATCATTAGCTGTACTCAATAATCCCGAATTGTTCTGCCGTACTGGTGGGCAGCTGGACGGAGTGAAGTTCAGATTCATCTGGCAAAAGTCTGAGCACGTTTTCGCCCTCATGCTGCTCTTTATAGGCATCTGGGTAATATCCATTTCAGATCCTTGTCCTTCTCAAGCTGTATTGTTACAGGTTAGAGGCATTCCCCGAATGAAAATCTCAGAGACTTGGCACTGGAGCACCTTCGTGTCACCTGTACTATGGTACTGCATACGCGTCACCAGACAGTACAAGAGCACCATTAAAGCAAACAGCACCAGAGATGCCTTTGAATTAAGAACAGGAGACAAAATTGCACTCTGGGCCAAAAGTTGATACTTTAGATGAACTCTTAAAACACATTGTCAATATAGTATATTCTCTATTCTGAAATTCTGTATTGTTGGCATTTTATTCAGAAGTTCCACAGTAGCCAATGCAGTATTTTGCTATTATGGACAAGGGCAAAGAAGACAGAGCACTGCTTCTCTCACACAGTAATTGTTCACATAGATGGACCCAGAGGCTTATATGCAATCACATATTATGGCAAGTAGGGTTTGTAATTGCCAAAAAAATTATTTTTGTTTCTTCAGTTTTTTCAGGAACCTGCCGCCATCTAATAATCCTCTGCAAATTGCTTCATCTCCCCGAGAGCCCTCTCTTCGCAGCTTCTATTTGTCAAGACAATTAGAGATCTGAGATCTGCTTCAAATCTCTGCTATAGGTTTTTACCATGTGATGGGATGCTATTTGCCACTGACGTGTCAAACTAGCGCTCATTCTGAGTACTAGTGTTCAGACAAACAGAGTAATTGTCCCATTTTACACCCCATGAAGTAGAATTTAATTTGAAGCAAGGTTTCTTCAGCTCCAGTTATTGCTGGATGTAGGAATTATGCATAAAACACTAATACCCATAACATTACCATGGAAGATTTTCTGTGATGCAGTATTAATGACTAGTGATGTGAATTCACTTTAGACACTTTATTTAGTCATAAAACTCCTTACTAATGACCAAAGAGCTGCCCAGCCATGCCTATGTTTCACACTAGACTTTTGTTGTTGTTTTTTTAATAAATGAACAGTTACACTTTTGGTCTGTGTAGACCTAACAAAATATCAGTTTCTGACTCATTTAGGTTTTGTCTCTCCGGGGCACGAATTAACTACTTGTAGATGGCAATATTAGGTTTAAGGAACAGGAATGGGGGTGGAGAAAGATCTTAAAAATATATATATATTTTAAGTATTTTATCAATAAATTCAGTAAATATTAATGAAAATTAACATGTTCTTATTCAGGGATTTTTTTACATTTTAATGAAAATTTCACTCTGAACAGTATATATGGGAGAGAGAACTTTTTCCCCAACACTCCCTCAAACATTTAATATAAATCCTAGAAAATTTTTCCCAGAAAACCGTAGACTTTTCCGTGTTTTAACTAACCACTCCCTCTCTCATAAGTACTTTGTTAGACTAGAACAAAAAAAAATTGCTCAACTGGTTAGGGGGAGGGGGACTGTAGGAAGTAGACCAGCTTTTTAGCAAAACTGCTTTAGATTTGTCATGAGCCAACAGACGGCTTTGACAAGGAGCCTTGATAACTACTGTGTGTATAACAAAAATCTCTCATTTAAGAAGTGGCCAACTATCAGCTAACAAATTGTGTCAAAAGTGAGAGACATCAATAAGTGAACTTTACTACAATTAGATGTTTTTATTATTTACAAAGAGCAAAACAGAGATTTTATCTTCTCTCTCTTTTCCTCTCTCTTTTTCCAAATATCAAATGTACCTTAAACAATTAACATTACAGCACATTGAAGGGTATATTGGCCCCATTTCTCTGTGTTTACAAGATATTTGCAAATCAGTGTCCCCTGTCTCTGAGGCAATCTTAAGACGTTACACCAGAACTTAACATCCAAACTATTTCATAGCCTCCAGCATAGCAGATAAAAAATATTGTGGTTATGGTTCAAATAGCTGGCTCTTATATCCTGAAGGCCCACCTTTTAATTGGTGCTCTGGAGGATGAATAAAGGAATTACTAATGAAATAGCAAGCTATTATAGCAAATGATGCTGTGGCCTGTATGTAATAATGAGTTTAGCAGCTGGCAGACAGTGTAAATGGCACTAGAAATTAGAATATTTTGGCTTTCTTGTTTCCTCTGCTGAAGAACAAGACTTGAATTCAAAAGGAATTCTTCTATGCTTAAGCACACACATACACCCACAGCTATCTATGATCTAAACATGTGTGCACTTCGCATATGTATACACATATTTTGCATATAACATTATTTTTACATTATTTATTTATCAGAGAATTCCTTTTTTTGCCTAATGAAACATGCATTGTTCTTGTATTCCTTATCAAACGCATGAGCTGTTCTCTTGAATTTTAGCCCAGAATCATTCTTATGCGTAAATATTTTGATTCTGTCTTATATCATCTCTCTTCTATCACATACCCCTCTAAAGTATCTTCCTGTTTCTTTTACACAAAATTCTGTTTTGCCAAAAAGTTTGAAGGAGGTGACACACTCATTGCTTATAAATCTTATTTATCATAGCATAGAAGAAGTGGTTAAAAAACTAGCTGGCAAAATTCACCACACCAAAAAATTAGAGTGGAAAATTACAATATTGGTTGCACACATTTGCTTAGAAATTTGTTTCAGACTGATAGAAATTCATCCAGTTTTTAAAAAAACTTTGGTGTACTGTGGCTCTAACAGAACCATCAAAAATGCCTGTGAGACAGGAAAACCCTAAACAACATTTAAACAAAAACAACATGAAAAATCGGTATTAAGTACTTGGCAATAGAATGCATGTAACATTCTTTCATAATGCAAGATAAGTTTGATGGGTATGGGAAGGGCCAGGAGACTGCATCAATACTTCTTTCCCCTCCAGCAGTGCTGGACTATCAAAACAAGAACAGCTTTTAAAGAAGAGAATTGGATTTAATGAAGTAAGGCTGTGAAGTTCTTGCAGTTGATGGTGTGCTTAATTACTTGTGTTAGTGGGAAATGTTGAATCATCTAAAGATACTGCTGCTTCGAACAGATGATGCTCTTTGTTTGTATAGGTGTTATAATGCACTATGCACACACAGAATGTGGCCCACAGAAAATCAAGATGGTAAAAATAAAGAATGTTCATTTAATAGAACATATTCTATATATGTTCAGCTGGCAGAAAGGTTAAGTTATTGGTCATAATTATCTAAAATGTTTTGCAGCCTGACTAGTATCATCTGTTGAATTACACAGAAGATTTTAAGCATGTTTCATGTTTCTAGCTGTTAAGAAACTTTTTTTTGGTATGTATATACCTATAGAATGACATTTTTAAAAATGAGAAGATTTCTTTTTCTGTAATATAAAACAATGCTTCTAACTTAAAACAGTTTGTAGACTGAGCTTTAAAAATGAAAGAGCAAAAACTGAAAAAGGATTAGGTATGTATCAGGTTAAGTGACAGCTGAGCAATGGTTTTGCATATGTCAAACAAGAGACTTGGGCACTTTGACCCAAATCTTCAAAGGATATAGGTGTTTGATTTTAGACACCAATGCAATTCTCAAAAATCCCTGTTCGGCTCTGTCCTAATTCTACTTAAACCTCTAAGTCCATGGAAAAGTAAGATGAGATAGACAGTGACAGACTGAAAACAGTCCACATACAAATGCTAAGCAGTAAGCAGAAATTATGATGGTGGTACAGCTTTGAAAAAAAAATCTCCAAAATCCTGAGTCAAAGCTGTTGGAGATCTGTTTTATTTGTTTTGGGGACCATTTCTCTGCTCGTATCATGGAAGATGACCATCTCTCAAGCTTTGATCTCCTTTGGCAATTGTTTTTTACCCCTCCTTCTCCAGCATCCCAGAGGCAGGACTTCCCAGATATTGCTAGATGTTTTATTGACAGACTGAGGCCTGGGTCTTTTCTAGTCTGCTTTATTAGAACATGTGATGGGTAGGGATCTTTCATAAGTATACCTAAGCCTGGCACAGGAATCTACTCAGCTTTCAACTCTCTTGACATTTGCACACTCACTGGACTGGGTCTGCCTTGACTCTTTCCAATATGTATCTGTAAGTCTGGGATTCCTTGTTTTCAACAGAAGGTGCAGATCCTTTAGGAGCCTTTTGGAAAAAAAGATCTGAGAAGGAAGTGATCACTCATGACTTTGAAATGCTGAAGCTCACTGCAATATCTTGTTTGTAAGGTGTGCACCCACGTGATCTGGTAAAATGCCTCGACTCCCTGCAGGTCATTTCAAAGAAGGTTGAATGACAACAAAACTGCTCCAGACCTAAGTCAAACCTGTCTTCAAGAGTCATACTGGATTCTATCAGTGGCACCTGATAAAGGTGACCAAGAAGAACTTGGGTTCACCTTTCATCTGAGGTCAATAACATTTCTTTATCAACAGCAACAGTGAAATGGTGAACCTGGATACAGCATCTATGGAAAAGTCAAGTACCATTACTCACAAGATCCCAGAGACTTTTGCAATCATCTGCATTTCCACAGTGGAGTTTACATTCCTATGTGGATTGCTGCAATAATCTCTCTGCCACTTTAAAGGAAGCAACTGGTCACAGATCATGCCTTGCCTGCATGTTTGGCAGAAAGTCACACTGTTGATGAATTTACTTGGTTCTTTCTTTTTCTTCATTTGGTTCTTAAAAAAAAAAGCCTTGGTGATGATGGCAAAGGGCAGCCAAGGTGTATACAGTGACTTCCTCTTCCTTTAACACCAGCAAAATTCTCTCCTCTCTCCTTTTCCTGTACCTGTCAGCAGAGCTGTCTGAAAACCCACCATTTCTCCCTTTCCACTGTTTTCCTCCTACCCAGGTAATTTCTTCTTCATCACATCATTGCTCACTATGCAGAAAAATGTAGTGCAGTCCATTTTTCTTCCTGGACAATATAGCCACAAATTTAAGGAAGTATGCACAGACACAGATGCAGAACTTCTTATATAAAATGACAACAACAACAATAACAACAATAGCAACAAATATAGTGAAAGAGTAATCAGGAAAGGAATTATAGCAACAGGCTGGCCAAAACAATGGCCTCACAAACTGCTTTGATAGGCAACACATGCAAATAAAAATTGATAACTGAAATTACAGGCAAACAAAAATAAGGATTTTAATCACACTGGTTTTATTTTAAAACTGTAAGAATCTGCATTTAAATGTAAAGCCTGGATGGCAAGATCAAGGCAGATTACTCAGGCAAAATGCAGTCTTGAACAGGGAGGAAGCACTTAATGTGACTTTTGTGAAGCTGAGGGAATCTTCTGACACCTCAACGCTCATATGTGGAGTCAATCTGTAAGTCTGTCAGTCTGTAGTAGCCAGTAAAGTTGTTTCTGAGATGCTGCACTGCCAGGTTCCCAAGCCACACAAAAAGGAGACATCTGTGCAGTCTGACACAATGCAGAGTCTCCCAGCATTGTGTAATAAAGCTCTCTATAACTGACTTTTCTGATTACCCTTGGCCTTTTTCTTTATAGCTTTTGCCTCACCAGGACCTCCTCAATATCTCTCTCCACTCAATTCCTTTTGCTAATGAAGATGTAAATGCAGAGTAATGGAGACTCTCCTTACAACCTTCAGATAAGTCTGCTTTTCTGCTTTTCAGACAATGTGTAGGACCCAGCAGGTAAACAGCAAGCTGGTCAGGAAATAAAGTCCAGTCTTAAAGCAAGAGCTTATGAATGCCCCTTTAGGCAACCAAAAACACAGTCAACTGCTGTTGTGCAATTGCTGAATGATGCCTGGCACTAATCAAGGCTTCATGAGCCGGAGCATCATGCTCAGATCCACCAGCCAGGTCATCAAGGGGTAGAAGAGGCTGCCAAGCATGGACAGTGACAAAGTTGTACAACTGACGTTGTGCAGCAGTGATGTATAAAAACTTCTAGGATCATGCACTTTGACAGACCACTTAGACCAGACAGTGAAAATGACAAAATTCCTGTGGCAACCGACAGCAGCTTACAGGACACAAAAGAGAAGCTCTTTCCCCATGGTGCAAAACCCATATGTGCTGGAAAGATGGGAGATATGGAATAAATAAGAATATATGTCCTACCTGTAATCCTGATGCATGAGGCAATGTCTTGTGGTCTAAGCATCTGTATTGGTGACCCACAAATGACATGGACTGCACACCATGCCTCAGGCTGGTCATCCCTCTCAGACTGTGATATCTGCTGTCAATGTGGCTTTACTGAAATATGAGGTGATGTAGCGGACATCTGAAGGTTGCTGACTTTCATATTTTTACTGACACTTCATTCTCCACATTCACTAGACTAATCCTGATTGTCTGGCTAGTCAGAAATATGCATGTTTGGCAAAGACTTCCATGAAAAGTATTATTTTTTCTCTCAGGCTCATATGTAAAGCCAAATGGGAGTGGCTCAGAAACAATAACTATGACTCCGCAAGGCAGTAGGATTGTGAATTGAGTCTTCTGGGTATCAGTACTCAGTAGGAAAAGTTAAAGTAATAGCAAACATTCGACAATGTGAAATAGATGGGATAAATGCATTAAAAATAATGACACTCAGATTCTATAGTAATAAAGACTTGTCAGGTAAACAAATTGTTACAAAATATCTGTTTTCTCTGTAAGAGTTATTTAGCTGATTCTTACATTAAGCAGGAATCACTTATTACCCATCTGTCACATATTTTTAAAGTAGTGGAAATACAGTTTTATAAAGGAGGAGACTGAGACGAAGTGACTTTATGAAACTGTGGCTACACAGAGACTCAAGAAAACAGAGAATTGTGGTACAGGAATTTCCAACTCTCTGACTTTATGTTCATTTTTCTTCTAGGACTTAGTGCCATGAACTAGCATTAATTTTGAATCTATGGTTAGGTTAAAACCATTCCCCTCCCCCTGAATTGCACTTTGTACTCTGTTGCTGCAGTTAATTAAGTTTCTGGCTGGAATTAATGAGTCTGTCTTTCAAATATTATTGAGCAGAGAGTATGCTGAAGTCTTTAGTTTTCAAAGCATTATTTTTTTATGGTTCTTCTTCTACCTCAGTTAAGTTGAGGGATCTAAACTGAAATCTACAGTGGGACATATTCAGGTCTCTGAAGCATTAACTGCTGTGTTCCGACTGAACATTTTCTTCACTCCTTTCTCCCCCATCCTGAAGGCAAACAGGCTAGCCTAAGCATCTTACACTACCTCTGTGCTCTTAACTGGCATTTTCAGAGACTGTTAAATAAGGGGCCTGGTCAGTCTGTTCAATCACCTTGACCTGAAAAAATGTTTTTCTTTCCTTTGCAGTTGAGTCTGATGTATGTACCATTTTCTAGCATAGTTCCAACTTATTAGCTTATAGTAGCATAACCATTTGATTCAGACAACAAAATTATGTATTAGAGGGATGTGCATTATGAAATAGCACACCAATTTAATGCCCCAGAAAACTTAGATTTCACAGGACCATGCTCTCAAAACACAGTAAAACCAACATTTGCAGAGGTAAAGGCCTGACAATGCTTCAGCTGTTACAGAGCAGAAAACTGCTGAGCATGTGGGAATTGAATCCATATATAAATATTAAAGACACCAAAACTCTGTGTAAGCCTCAGAAAGAAGGTGACTTAAATTAACAAAATGAAGGATTTTCATGTTAAGACATGCCTTAACTCACACTGCTAAGAAAAGGAGGGTTAGTTAAGGACAGTCTTAACTATAGATTTTCTAGGGTTTGGGTATTTTTCAGTTTGACAGATCCTTCATGGTACTTAAACATAGTTTAAAGTATTTAATTTCCTTGGTGGCTCCCTTAAAGTAAATCTTTCATGGAAGGTTCTACAATTATTGTATTATTTATCTGGAGCTAGTCTCCCAAACTGGTCTTTTGGATGCATATTTAACTTGGCTTACTTTTGGAACCTAACTTTTGTTGAAACATACTTCATTTTGCCTAAAGAATCAAGTTTGTTAGGCGTATTAAAAAAAAAAAAAAGATTTGTACTATTGATCAAAAAGGCATGTGACATGTACTTTCATGAAATATGTGGTTAGACATTTGAAGAAAAAAAAAGTTTTTACCCTTAAAGACTTAGAATGTAATTATGGATTGTTTTATAGAGAGTATATTTTATAAATCATTGTTTTTAACCATGTCACAATGATTTTTCCAATGTATTATCAAAACCAGATCTTACTATTGCATGGGTTACTGCTCAGGTAGCTTTCATTTCTGAAATTGAATGGCAATTTTTGCACATAAGTGTTGCCCTTATTCTGTAAATAAGGGCAGAAAACACCAGCTAGAGACATATTAGATATGTATCTCAGCACACATATATAGAAGGTATTTCGCAGCTGAGCAAAGTATCCATTTAATAGACTTTTTTGTCTTAGAGGAGTAGCAGTCTGCCTGCCCTAGTTCTCTGAATAGACTTTCCCTTGGCTTCTTTTCTTTATACATAATTACATTTGACAGTAAAAGTATAATGTCCCATGGGAGGATGCACTCCACATTACAGCAGTCTGAGGAGACAGTATAAAATAAAAATGATTAACATGTTAGGGACAATATGCAAACACATAAAGCTTTTTTTTCTGTCAAATAGTCTTGAAAACATTCTGTTTTAGTTTTGTTTTTCTCTTTTTGGACTGAAGGCTCCATCCTGATTATGAAGCATGAATTCTTTTTCTAGGTTCAGTATTTTCAATAAGAATTAATTCCAGGACTTGCAGAGCTTCATGTTTAGTTACTTTGTTGTATACTTAAACATGACTGCTTATTGCTATTTTTCTGCTTTCTCTTACCTGTTCTGCCTTTGTATGTATTCTCTGTTACTCTCCTTTCCTCTCCAAACATCTAAGGATCATGTCTGGAAATCTATTCCAAAGAGAAACTAGTAAACATACTGTTATTAAGGACTATCATTCTACAAAACACAAAGAGGTGGAACCGAGGTTACAACTTTAATTCTGACAACTATGCAATACTTTGTAATGTTATTTCAAGATAAAGGCAAATAAGGTAGGGTTTTGATTATTTAAAAATAAATATTTAAAACTGGGCATGCCAGATGGAATCATACTGACAAGATTATAATTTTAAGATCTTCAGCACAGCTCTTTCCCAGTTGATGCTTACAGCAGAGACCATAACATGACATTAGCGAACTCTCTTAATGTCCTGCTGGACAGCACCTCTCCTGGAAGGCAGTATAAGTCATACACAAGTAGAGCAGAATCCTGAGATGAGACACAGTTTTCAGAGAGGCTTTCTTAGAAAAAAGGAAAGATGAGACTTATAAATCTTGGATTACTCCAACCTCCGTAAAAGTTTGGGAGATAGTAATAATAAATATTTTTGGTCTTCAACACTCTCTTTGTCATCATTCTTTTCAATCTATCCTTCTCTTAGTTCTGCTTCTTTTCTCTCTCTCCTGTCCTGGGCTGATCTCCATCCAAATGTCTCCCCCACAGCCTCTCATCCCAGTATTTGCCTGCTTTCCCACCAACTTTCAGTCCTGTTTATGCCTTTCAGTTTGTTCCCAAGACTATTTCACCCCTCTCAGGTCTGTCTCTCATTTCTCTGCTTTGTCCTCCATGCAGTCCAGATAGGCAAAGGAACACCAAGAGCTTTAGTGAGGCAGCTTTACTGCTCTTCATACTGATGCCCAGGAGCAAACCCTCAGCAGCTGGAAGCAGCTCAACCCCTACAGACTTGGATTGCAAATGATATTTCTGGACAATTTGATTGAATTCTTAATACCAGTCCTGGATCATGGGTGAACAAGGCTTTTTCAGAGCCTTATAATTTAGACAGCTTGCTTGGTTTTCCATAGGAACAGCCAGAGAGATGTCTGTGACACCAAAAGGCTCCCTTGCCAATTTTTGACTCTTGCTCCAGAGCACAGGCAAACTACTGTCTATCAAGTGTACAGCTGCAAGTTTTGCTGGGGGAGGAAGGTCTTTTTTTTTTCTTTTTTTCCTCCCTTCTCCTTGAAACACAGAGGGAAGGATAAACATATTAAGTCATATTTTCCAAAAATTTTAGTCAAAGACAGGAAATTTGCAGCTCCAAATAGTTAAAAGTTTGCCAAGTTTTTTAAATATCTGGTAACGCAATCCAGCAAGGGGATATCTTAGACTTACATAATTGTAGGCTAAACCTGATAAGATTCAAGCCGCTGCTCAGCCAGGGACAACATATAAAGATGAAGGAAGATATCTACTACCTTTCTGTCTTTTGCAAACAGATCCGATCCTGTGATAAGGAAGAGTGTAAATCAAAACTAGTACTCACACTACGACCAGCAACTCCAAATCTGAAATGAGCCGGCCCCTCACTGAAGTGTCTGTTCTGACCCACGATTTTTCTGGATAGGAATCAGACAGAGTTATATTGGAGCTTCTTTTCTTCAGGAGATTAATTTCTGTTATCATAAAAGTGTATGTCATGGGTACAGCCAAAAGATTGTCTCTTGACCTGCCCCACGACTGAGCAATATGAGACTGTGAGGCTACTTCTTTCTCTCCTGGAGAGACTGTATACTTCACCAGCTCCAGCTCGCTCAGGGAGTGCGGCTTTGTCTTGCTCAGGAGGATGCTATAAGAAGTGGCTATGAATCTTCAGAGCCACAGTCAGGACTTAATAACTATTTTATAAGCTTGTTTGGGATTGAGAGTTTTTTCACCTTCGTCTACCCCATCCCAAGGGTGTATTGATAAACTTAGGTTACAGTCCCCACACAGTTTTTAAACAACTACTAAAAAATAATCTATTAACATTAATTACAAAATTATTACTAACGGTTCAGATACTGTGATATGACTAGTGCTGTAAATAGTGTTATATTTCTTCTGAAAAAAAACAGTAAAAAATTATATTGCATTTCACAGCTTTTATATTGTAGATGTTTTTAAGTGTAATTACGTTAGTATGAAATTCATATGCATTTATTTATGTTGTT
The DNA here is from genome assembly GCF_003343035.1 of Apteryx rowi. Taxonomy (NCBI): domain Eukaryota; kingdom Metazoa; phylum Chordata; class Aves; order Apterygiformes; family Apterygidae; genus Apteryx; species Apteryx rowi. Next base: position 1,812,910 of record NW_020450883.1, on the reverse strand, counting down.
TCTGTGACTTCATAAGAGTTAGGAGCAAAATTAATCGGCACATTTTTGATAATAACAGAGTAATTCTGTAAAAATAAATGTCTGCAGCTTCAGAGCTTTGTACAAATACTTCTTAATGCCATTTCAGTAAAGCACTGGAACATGATGCATCATCTTTACTAAAGAGGATGGATAAGAAATGAAATAAAGATGAGATTCACCAGAAAATAGCTTTTCTGACCTCATCTGGCTTCTTTTTTCTCCTGCAGAGCTGTATTACCATGCTATCCGGAATCACTGTAATGGCAAATTGACCAACTAGAGACATTTTAAATAAAGAAATACTGAGTTACTCTCCTAGTCTTTCGGTGAGGGATGTATATATATTTTTCTCATTCTATGATATAAATATTTTAAAATAAGACCATGGAGCATAAGGCCATTTTAAAATAAGACCATAAGACCTATGCAACTGCATAGGAAACAAGGTACTTTAAATTTTCTTGGCCCATTCACTAGGTAAAACCATGATGCTGCAGTGATTCATGAGGCTGACTAGTATGTGTAGTCCTTTTTTAACAGCAGTAAAGTTAAGCATGCAAGTAAATGTTTGCAGGCTTGGGGTTTAAGCAAATGCCAGCCATCCTTATGTTAGACTACATAAAATCATTTTTTCTGTCTTTTTTAAGGGAAATATGTTGTAATATTATATTTTTATAAAAGATGGTGAAGATATATTATAAAGACAGTGAAAATGAGGAAAAAATAGAATACTTCCCACTTTGTCTGATACCTAACAGAGATGTTTTTACTTATTTGCAATCTGCTATAACAAGCAGATATTTACTGTTGATTCTTTTTGCCATTAACATGCATGGAAACAGAATTTTTAATGAATCTTTCTCTATCTGTATCACTAATGTTTCATAGCATAGTGAACTTTGAAAGTTGGGAAATTCTACAGTGTTTTGATCATACAGTATCAAAGCAAGAAGCGTGAGTGCCGTCCTTATCTCCAGGATCATCATGATCTTAGTTTTGACAAAGGAAACCTATGTATATCGTCTGGTATTTGTTTTAACTAATGACTGTTTGCCTCATCTTTATTAACTCTCTGCAGAAATGCCGGCTGTGATGCAGGATACCAGCGCTGCCCAGCCTTTCTTGTTAGGTGCGCGACATAGCAGAGGGAAGGCCATAGGCTCCAGCCTTCCTCTCTGCACAAACAGACATATTGTGCCTGAGCAATACGGTTGTTCTGCCTGTGTGCTGAAGGCTCCCTAAAGCAGAGGCTTTGCTGTACATGTGCACAGCTGTCTCCCGATTTGCTCCTCAGCAAAAAAGAGGGCAGTTTGGGAGCTGGCTTGCATGGCCAGAAAAATTCATCCAACCTAGCCTTAGCTGCTCTTTGCTTTAGAAACAACTCAGGAGAGGCCAGGGAATAGATGAATTGCTGTGGCGTTGGCGTTTGACAGCCAGATACAAATTTCCTGGGGAGTGGAAAAGGATTTAGCTGTGCACCTCTGCTGTATAATGCATGATCAGTAAGCCCAGTATGACAAGAGATGAGCTGAAATGACCCTGGAGTAAGTAGTGGCCAGGAGCAATTCACCTACTTCTCATTAGTCCTTAACCCCTTGAGGACCTTTGGGGAAAAAAAAAGGATCTTTAGGCAGCTGGATAAATTGCATCTGCAAGCTGCATATCACCCAGGATGACAAATGGAGAATCCTTGAATACCCTATGGCACTAAACTTTTTTAAGAGGTGGGTCACACAGCCTCTCATGGAGGCTTTTGAAGGTCATGTACTCTTCTCCATCACGTTACTATATGCCCATCTCATGACAACTGATGCTGTGGTCTCTGTCACGGGACATGGAAGCAAAATGTGCTGTCACCAGGCATGCTTCAGTCACGAATCAAAATTTTGTCCCTGGCACATTAGTGCCAGGTGGAAGCACCCACCTGGTGACAAAGAGCTCATGCAGAAGCCCTGTTGACTGCGTAGGTGTCCACTGGCCATGTTTCTGGGCTGGGGTGACTGTGTTTGGATAATAGAGCAGCAGAAGAGCTGTGGAACCACCACAGAAGTGAACAGTAAAAAGTGAGCTGCAAAAATAACCCACCGGGCCAGCTGCAGTACAAATGTGGGCCAATATAAGGTAAAACTAGAGCAAGCTGCTAACTTCCACAGCTGTGCCTTTCCCTCCCAGCAATTCAAAATAGGTTTCTTAAAGCTAGCTAATCCTTTAAAATGGTGAATGCGGTAGATTATAGACTACATAATGCAATAAAAGTTTATATACTCTAGCAAACTGGAAGGAAGACTTCCACTTTTAGGCTGCTAATTGGACACAATGAACACACCTCAAAACTGAGGTGACATTTTCACTGTGTCTTATACATAACACAGTAAGTTTCATGGCCTGTATACTCAGTGGCGTAGAAAATTTATGTTAATAACCTTTAGGCAGGGCAATAGTGCCACCAGCTGCCTCCAAAAGGGCTTTAAGCTTGAAGTGGGGAGGCCCTGAGATAGCTTACAGGGAAAGGAGGTAAGGTGGGTGGGCAATGGAAACAAAACACATGATAGATTGTTTTTCCTCTTTGATTTAAAACTTTGAAAAATGCAGTTTTTAATATCATCTATTACCTCTGAGACTCCAAAATATACTAAAAGTTGACCTAACAAAGCACTTATAAGAGTGTGTAACTATGTGAGTAGTATTACCAGAATATGCTTAAATAATTTGCTGGGGAAGTGTTGGGGTGTGGATGGGTGTGTGTATAAAATATGATGACAGAATATAGAAACATATAGTATATACGGTTATGATAAAAGTCAGACTTTTTATGTTATAAAAACTTGATTATTACGAGTTAACATTTCAGGAGTTCATTGAGGTAGAAATGTGTACATTTTAATAAAATTTGTGATGACTTTTCTGTTTTCTCACCATCACTGCTGAATTTACCCTGATAAATTTCTAATATAAATATTCTTCTGTTTTATATGACAGGGTATTCTAGCATTTCTATTGAATTGTCCTTTTGTTTTAAGTTTTTTTATAAAGACATTTCAAATAGATTTGAATTTAAAAAAAGTGCTGCTACTGGCAATTCTGCATATCTTGTGTCTACAGAGAGCATGGAAATGTGGCACTGTAGGAAAACAAAGGGCAAACTAGGTCACAGAAGTTGTTTCCCTGAGAATCTCATCATTTTCAGTTTCTTTTCAGGCTCTTAAGGCCATAGAAAATGACTCCTGAGCAAATATGTTTAAAACGTAAAATCATCAAATGACTGTCTTAGTGTAACCGAAAGAGAGAAAGAATACATGTTAAAAAAATGAATAGAATTTATTTAATGTATCATTCCTGAAACTACCTGTTCATGTAAAATACATGAGTCCCAGAAACAAATTCTATTCGGGGATCCAAAGTAAAGTCCCTGTTCTGGGCAAACCTCTCATTCTGAGCAAGTTTATTTGTTTTTGTGGAGTTGTTTTGTCACACACGCACAGTGGATAATTCTGTTGATGATCCACTGACATGATGATACACTTCTTAAAACTCCAAACCTATAAACAGAAATAGTCAGGTTACAGATGATTGCTGATCAGTGAGAAGAATGAGAGCCTAATGTCCCAGGTTATGGGGTACGTTCTGTAGGGTTCTTCTTAATGTTCTACATAAAACAACATAGAGATGGTAATTTCATAGTTTTCCTTCTTTTATTTTACTTCTCTTATTTTATAATTAAAATCTTACTTTGCTTCTAAGCATAGGTTCCTACAGAAGAGTTATTACAGTCAGAACAGGTCTAGAAATTGGAACAGGATAGCAAGAATATAACATTGAAAATATATCTTAAATTTTTTCACTCTCTGTAGCATACCAGTACATACTAATACTGTATATACTAGAGACAAAACTTCTGTTAGGTTGACTTGATTTAAATATTACATATCAATAAATATTTAAATATTAAACACTACAGTTGAAACAAACCATTCCACCTACTGTATGGTTTTTTACTCCTTTCACAGAATTAAGGCTGGGAAGGGAGCTGCATTTTTTACCGTTAGCAAAAAGGTAGAATATTATTTAAAATACAGTGAAAATACTGTTAAAATACACTGTTGTACAAACTCACCAAGTGAGATTGCCTTTCTTTGGAAACCACTGCTATGGTCCTCACTACATTATTGGTTAAAGTCCAATCTCTTCTGATGGGCTTGGTGTTTGTGTGGTATCACACAAATCAAATCACTGAAACTGTTCAGGGTTAAAAAAAAAAGGGGGGGGAAATTGGGGGGAGAGGAGGTGAAACCTGATCTGAGACATGTAACTTCTTCATGGCATGAAGAAAAAGCACTAATATTCAAAAGAAGATGAGGTGGTGTAAAAACTTCCTGCATTGGCTTTGCTATAAGTGAAGCCATAGTATGAAAAACTTGCAAGATGATTTAGGCATAAACTCTAGATTTTTACTTTTTTAACCAAAGACCATAAACATAGTGACATTGAAGTATTTATTGCTAATAAAAGCTAATGTTGTCTGTGTGTTTTTTTTTATTTGTAGGGAATTAGCAAAATTCTGAAAACATCAAAGTACTTCATTTTGGTTTTCTTTTTGAAGTAACATTTAATTCAGAATATCTTTTAACTTGTACTTTTTCTTACTGAAATTACTCAAAAGTAAAAGATAAGTTTAATTTTGTGCTGAAATAAATGCAGTTCAACTTGACATTCCTTTCAACTAACTGCTTCAAGTATAATGTTTTTTTAAAAAATATTGTTAGACCCACCAAATCACTTTTGGATATTCCTTTAGAATTTCAGCAAACCAAGAAATCAGCTTTTCACCCAGCCTCATACATTGCCTGGAACAGAAATGAGCCTAAGGATGTAATTAAGAGCTTTCCTAAATTAAAGTTTCAGCTAGCAGCCATTATTGGAGAGAACTGTTATGTATAAGGGAATTAACTATCTCTATCTATTAAAAGCAAGCCAATAAAATATGAATATAATAATAATACCAAATCCTTAGGTTTATATTTGAGCACATATTTAATTTAATTGTCTTTTTGAAGACTTTTTTTTTCTTTTATTGAAGCAGTTGTATTGACAAGATCTGAGCTGATATTGCTGGTTAGAATTTTCCAATGAACCCAAGTGACTTTGAGGATAATTTTAGTTTCAAAATGAACTTGTTCACAATGGAGCCTAGAGGTGTACTTACACTACCATCACTGCCATCTTTAAGCTTTGCAAGAAACCTAACCTTGTTTTAAATATAAACAAGTTTAATTTCTGTGGAACATATGGATGTAGCATCACCCAGTTTTGTCCTTGCGAGTCACCTTGTTGYTTGGCCATTCGGGCAGGTTTTAGAGGCCCGATGAGTTCTGTTCTGGTGTGGTTCTGCAGCTCATCTCACCAAAGCTGGTTACACGGCACTTACCCACTCTACCTCTAGTTATTTGGTATGGCATTCTGTCCAGAAATGGTTCACTGGCTTATACCTAACTCTGTTGCCAGGGCAACACGTGTGAAGGCACCACGTGTGAAGACATGATGTCCATCCCCAAGTGTCACACTGCTGTCTGCAATGCAGACCAAGTGTCATCAAAAAGACTCCTGAGTGACTTCTGCAAATACAAGTTAAGATCTTTAACTCACTTAGGTATAAGAAAACAGGCCAAATTAGACAACCCTTCCTTTCCTTTGCTCTTTACTGATGCATTTGTCTGACAGTGTACACTCTGGACAGACTTACGTCACCTTTGCAAGAAGTGCTGACTGGTCTACAGCTCACTAAAACACAGTGGGGCTGAACTCTGAAAGTGTGGCTTAAACAATAGTGGGGTTGAAAATGGAGACATGAACATTGCTGTCAGCTAAATCTGAAACATCCAATTCTAATTCTCCGTATTTTAGAGTTTTATCATATTCTTAAGAGAGCATCCTGATTAAATTAGCTTGATGTTGCATGATCAAGGAGACTGCAAAACTGAACTCTGCAACTGCCTGCAGAATAATACCTCCATAGGAAGAACAACACAATGCTTTCATCATAAATGTAGTATTTTGGAGTGTTAAGTAATTTTGGGTCAATACCGGTGGTCAGAGAGTTAGTGATTAGAATACGACAGTGGCATCATGACTAAAAAAGTTTCAGTGCCATACAGTTTGATTCAATTCCCAGAAGCTTAACTGATGAGTATCATCTTAAATAATGTCAGTGCTGTACATGTCCTCTCTAAAACTACATTTGTCCACTTATATTCAGGCATTCTTACTGCAACCTGATTAGGAGCCAGAAAACATATTGCATACAGCTTACAATTTACATGTGAATAGGGGCTGTCAGAAGACAATGTAACTGTGAATGTGAGAACAGACCAAAGCCATGGACATTGTAGAAATTGTCAAAAAGGAAAAATTGGCAATGGCATTTACTGTGTGATTGGAATAGATTATGATTATTTAATGGAAAAAATAATGACAAGCAAGGAAAACAAAATAAAAAAAATTCTAAAGACCAGCAGGATAAGTAAGGGGAAAACAGACGCAAGTAATGCAGAAGCTGTATTTGGCCTAACAGTACACACAAGACACAGTTTTTGAGAGGAGAAATGTCTTTTATTTGCAAGTGACAATACTGGGAAAAAACAAGTATGTACTTCTGGCGCACAAATTTTTCTGGGAGGTCCACGTGAGTAGCCAAAAGGTTGCTATTTCTCTGACTGTTAACATCTGGCTCAACAGAAGATCTTGCCTTAGCTTTGCCAAGGTAAACTAAAATACCACAGGCATTGCAATAATGCATGCTTTCCTATATTCCTAGAAAATACAAGGATGATGTCATAGGACAGAAGGATTTGGGTCACATTTTTTACCCAGCAGTGTACGAAGATATGAAGGCCTTCAGACTACAGTCCTATCTGTCCTCCTCTCCCTGTTTCGCGTTTCACTTTTTTCTTTTTTCTTTGGTCTCTTTCAAGAGAAATTTAATTCTTAAATTCCTCTGTGCAAAACAAAATCATTCAGCGTAGTAAGACCTCAAAGTCAAGCAACCTATCAATTGATGCAGAACACTGTCAAAAGCATAATTATGATTAAAAATGGGGCTGGAGTGTTTTTTTGGCTGCAAAGGTAATTTAAAGATCCTGGACTCTGGCTAAATTCCATCACTATAATGCCTCTAGAAAAGTTCACACAAACAAAGGAATGACAGAAGTGCACTCATTTATATATGTATATTTCCTTTCTTCCAAAATGAATTGGGACTTGCCAGTTAGGTAAGGTCACAGCATAAGAATTCAGGGTAAAAAAGGGTAAATAAATGACTATCACTCTACCATTTCAAATAGACTCTTAATAAAATTTGAAGTAAAATTTAGTTTGAATTTCAGAATCTCACCTTATTAGAACTGATGTCCAATATGGTGTTTCTTCCCCACAGGCTCCTCAATTTAAAAACCTCTAACTGAATGTGAAAGATATTAGTTAGGCAAACTTAGAATAAACTTAGAATAAAAGCAATTGAGAATGGATAAACAGTAATAATTTTTGGCACTTTCTAACAGTAGTATTTCTTCATATAGAAAAGAGATTAATAATGGATTTGTTGTGAAGGTTTTTTAAATACATCCAACTTCTGCACCTGAAGAGGCTTTCATATACATTTTGCATTTTTCTTCACATGCAAGAGCTACTAAAAATGCCAAGAATGTTGAGTTTGAGAGGAAGTGAAAGTTAGCTTTACTCCTAAACATCTCCTCAATGTCTTTCTCATACACTAGCTCACTCCAAACCTTCTGAAGTCAACTGGAGCCTTGGCAGTGACTTATCTGGGGAGTTGTAGTTCCCCTGCAGTGCATGCATACACCTTTGAAATTGGTCCTTTCATCAGAAAATGCATTTATTCTATCTATATTGTATAGGTCATTACAGTATGAAAATAGTATGGTCACGGGTGGGGGGGTTGTCTGCTGTAATTAACATTTCTCATACTTGTTCTCATCTCCTTCTTCAACAAGTTTTTATTAATTTTTTCAGGGCAGCGGGGTGGTTTTTATATGTGTGAGTGTGTGTACATTTATTTTTATAAATACAATGTGCATGCCCTTGTTAGAGAAGCCAACTCAGAGAAATTTAATTGCAATTGATTAGTAAGATGGTAGTGTCTGTGACCTTTATTTCTTTGGGGAGCTCATTTTCCCACTTGTTCAAATGAAGGGATAGAGGAAAAAGGGAAGACCACTGTTATTAGCTCTTGCTGTTGGTCCAGACTCTCTCATTATAAAACTGGGGTAACTGGTCGGACACTCTCTCTTTTGGCATCAGGACGATGGAATCTGCTCTACCCCAGTGGTCCGTGATATCTCACACCGGGTCACTTTCTCAGCACACTGCAAACAAATTTCTTTATGTAGTCTGGGGAGAAGCCACAGAGGAGAGGGGGAAGAGCTGGGAAGTGGCAAGTTGGCCAGCTGGCCAGCTACAGGCAGATTTAAAGTAATTCAATTGCATTTGTCTTTGCTTGTTGTACAGTTAATTGAATTATATTGCACTAAGCTTTGAACAGGTATTTTTATTGAGTAACATCAAAATATTTATATTTATCATACTTTAACCTTGTCTATGCATGTTAAATATATTGGAGTGGTATATCATTAGATAAATAAAATGATTTTTTTTATTTCCTATTGTCTAATTCCTAACTATTTTACCAGACAATGTTCTGATATAATATTGGTTATAACCAATACTGAGTTAATTACTGCTGTTCCATACAGCAGGCCGTGTATTTACCTCTTGTGACATGGTCAGTTTTGAAGTTAAGCTTCAAAGCCTATTTTATATGCCAGGAATCTTGTGAATTTTTCTTTCCTAAAAAGTACATCATTGGAGCTGCAATTTTCTGAAGCCCAATAAGATTTGGTGTCTGACAGGATGAAAAGAAAAAAATACAGACAAAAAATATCTGTTGATTTTTTATCATGCTTCTTTTTCATAATGAAGGAGCCATTTACCTCATATCAGTTTCCAGCTAAGCTAAGGTCTGTTTATTTAATCAGGATTTGCTGACTTTACATGTGCTATTTTGATTGCAAAAGAAGGGGCTTGTTATGAATACCAAATAAATGTGTGTTTGTATGTGTGTGTTTACAACATGCAACTGATTTCAAGTCAAATGTGCAAGCTGGTTTTCCTAAAAGTGAACCTCCAACACTGATTTAACTCTTTTAAATAAAAAAGGCATGTATTTTCAGCAGGTTCCCCTGAAACTGGAGCAGAGGATGCCATGATAGTTCACCACCTGAAATCATATACAGAAGAATCAGTAATAGAAGTTTTTCCATCATCCACTTTTTTTTTTCCTGTTCTGTATAATCTTTTCCTTGCTCTGCAAATATAGTACAAAAGTGAAAGATGCAAGAGAGCGACTGGATAGTAGATATCGTTAAAAATAAAATTTATGTTTCATGGAATTTCAACAGTGCTGGGAGTTGATGAAATTGCAACTTTTTGTCCCAGTCAGAAGAATTTCCTTTGGCAATGCAACTAAATATACTAAATAACATTTGCATGTAAACATGTACATACATGCACACATATTAATAGTCAAAAGAGATGTTATTTTGAAAGTTAATAAAAATAAATCGTGGCACCAGTCATACTGGAGGTTGTTAAGACTGCATGAGCCGAGCACCTGTCAGGGTTGATATGTAGACAGCTGATCCCTCCATGGACTAGCGGATGCCGGTCTCAGTAGGCTGCCCCAGTAACGACTCTCGTTACCTGAGGCAGCTCCTCTTGTTGATAAAGATCAGCACCTCTAGATGCAAACTGGACTACTCTGCTTCTCCACTGATTTTTGGAGATGTCCCTCTCCCTCTGTTCACCACGGAGAGAGCATCACAACTACTTTCTTGCCTTAGGTACCTGGATAAAGTACCCGGTATTAGGTGAAATGAGTTTGGCCTTTACTCAGAAGCAAAATGAGAATTTTCTACAATTGTCTCTTCTTTTTGTCCCTGCTACCTCGTCCCAGGCAGTACTTTTTTACACAATATGTATCCTGTTTAAATTCCTGTGAGCATCTTCATTCTGCCTAACCTGAGTGGCAATCCGTACTCTGTCTCCTATGGCTTCTTACATCAAAAATAGCTGTAAGCATTCTGTTCATCTTCACATATCTCCTGCATATTGCATACATTATGTTTTTCTGACAGATATAGGGAATTTAGCTGCATGTGTTTAAAATGTTATTGTTGTTGGTTCTGCTTAAATGAATAGCAGAGCTTTGGTTTTTTGTAATGAAAAATTCTTTTTTGTTTAGGAAAATATAACTTGAAAGTTATCCTCAGGGAATTCTTCACCATGGGTTTTAATATTCTCCAGTGTACCACTGAAAATTCTAGAATCCTAATATTACCTTCAGATATACGTTAGAAATATTATATTATTATCTATTAGATTACTTTGAAAATCCTTCAGGAATACTAAAAAGACCTTAAAATATCGCAAAATAACTTCATTAGGCTGGAAAGATTTCAATAGTAATCTAAAACAAATGAATTCTAGAGAGTATTGTTAGAAATTTTAAAGGTTTTAAGATAGCCTGGGGTGCTTGGGAGACAAGCTTTTACCCTTTTACCAAAAGTTCATGATGACAGTAACCCATTCACAACGGAGTTCACTGTATTTTCTGTTCTGGTGCTGCAAGATTTGTTTTTTGCCCTGAAAAAATATCTTTTTTTCCCCCTTCTTCCCATGGTATTTTTTATAAGCTCATGAGCAGCACTAATCAGATGGAATCCTCACAGAGTTTAAAACTTAATATGCAATCAGTGAAATTATTTTGTTTTAATCTGATTTGCTGTTTATGAGTAAAGCATGTTCTTTTGTTACTCCCATGCTACTATACTTCTGTGTGAGAATTTCATGCAAACTGTCTTGGAGAACTGAGATCCTATACTAAGTTTACATTCTCTTAACCATATTTGTATCATGTACAGGACAAGAAAATTCTCTCCTAAAAAATATGTTGTATCTATATCCTAGGTACACACCTATGTGCATCTTCATGAACTTAGACTGTAGTATTAAATAGTCTTTCAGAATCCAATTTCTGATGCATTGTTTCTGCAGTATACTTCCAGTCAGCTCTCCAAGCTCTTTTGCTTTTTCTTTTCACAATATATTAAAATGAACATTTCTTTTGATATTGTCACATACCTGAACCGCTAATAAGGAAACTGCAATTGCAGAACCAAATTCTATATGTTTCTAATGTTTGCGGATACCAACTAGTTATATACAGGTGCTCTGCATCATTAAAATTATGCAAACAGTTGGGGTTCTGATTTGCTGACTGTTTCTACCTCAAAAAGAACCCAACAGATACCGGACACTGAGACCTCCTGTTGATCCAGAAGGCAGAGACAATACAGTGTACCTTTCTTCTTCTGCTTCTATGGCAAATATCCTCAACCCTGAGTTTGCCAAATCTTCTGGAGGGGTACAAAAATGAATTTTTGACTTGTATGGATAAATTGTGCATAAAAATACAAGCCATCACAAAAATATTTTTACAGGTAAATCTTGCAGCTGAGAGAACCATTGACATATTTTAGAAAATTCAGTAATTCCAAATATTTCAGGCACTGTTTTATGACTATTTGTCTGTCAACAGGTTGGTTTACAAGTTCTAATAGGAACAGGTTTTAGAAACAAACAAATAAAAACCCTTCACTGAGTAATCTAGCTTTTCTACCCATAGTTGGATCAGTAAGTGAAAACAATATTTTGATTCTGCTAGTACTTATACACATACTTATCTTTAATCACATATACTGGGGTCGATGCTGTGCATTTGCAAAGAGTATTTTCAAAATCAAGGGCTACATTTCAGTATTAATGTTTCATTAAGGTTTCTAATATTCTCAAAAATGGACTTAGAAGAGAAAGTGGAAGTTCTCCTCGTGACCTAGATTGGATTTTCCAAAGCTAAAACATTTTGCAAATTCCTGTTCCTGGAAAGGAGTAGCTAGATTGAAGAAGGAGCACAGACAAGGCTCTCAGAAAGCCCAGGTCTGTCCTCCAGGCCTGTGCTGACACGCTTTGTCACTTTCCTTTCTCTTCCTTTTCCTCCCCACGTGCTCTGTCCTGGCAAGTTGGAACATGAGCCACTTAAGGCCATCTCTCATATACCCTAGGGACTCTTTATGCTGCTGTAGTAGGATGAAAATACATTCACATAAAAGGAAATTGCACTTTGTTATGGGTTGAAAGCTGGTGGACTGGATACAAAAGATCAGTGAACTTTGCCAAACAAAAATTGCAGCGTTCCACATCATTTTTCATGAGACCATCTAGACAGTAAGAGACAAAGGCTATTAAGAAAACCTTTCCAAAAGGTTACTAACTGAAATGACACCTTTAAAAATCTGAAGGCATGTTTTACTAAAACCGCACAATGAGTGTGTACTAATTCGCAAGTGCCAGTGTGCGCCTGAGCCCCTCTCGGGGCTGATCTGCAGTTGCTCCCCGCTGCAGACCCACTTGCTCTGCAGATCAGCCCTGACTTTGGGAGATCTCTACTTCTGTCTCTGATGTGCATGAAAAGAAGACACCTATCTCTTTTTTCATGCTTCCAAAGTCCACCCTTCTTGCTCTAATCATAAGAGAGTATTCTGTTTGTATTTTGATTTGTATTTTTAAACCAATTATTTAAATTGTGGCTCCTAAACTCACACTCAGACACCTAAACATGCAGCTTGTTTACAGAAGTCCTGAACATGAAGAAGCTCCGATTTCAGTGAAGCTGTTGCATGTTCATTTCTGGTTAGCTATTCAACTGCTTATGTGTAGATTTTAAAGTCAAGATGTAAGAATGCACTTGGGCTTATTAAGAATTATTAAAAATGCTCCTGGGCTAAGTCAGTTTAATAGTCTTACACAGCACTTGCATGTTGTCCAGTATTGCTCTGAGAGCATTTCATCCCTTTTCATTCCTTTTCTTCAATAAATGGGTATGTTTATAGTCATCAGCTTTGCACCAAAGTCTGCCATGAGATGTACGGATGTGGAGAGATGTGTATATAGAGAAGAAGGCTGTTAATCCAGGGCACTTGAACAGAAGGAAGATTTTCTCCACGGTATGTTAGTGCTTTGGCTGTGTACCTTGTTTCTTTGCAGACAAAAAGATTTCAGGGAGAAAATAATCACAGAGGAAGCTTTCAGCAGCCTCTGGCATGCTTTGGGAAAATCATTTCTACTCATTCTTCCCCTCAAAATCAAACAATAAACTGTAATTCCAATTTAAACTTGTAGTATTACAGTTCACATTCTCCTTTTTCATCTGCCTGCCACTATTCCCTATACTCTTGGCAAATCAAGTCAACCAACTCTAAAAATGGTCCTGGAGAGACAGTCATCATTCAGGACTAAACATTTTTGCTAGATTAGTTTATTTTCCTGCTTTGTTTATTTATGGGGCATTAATGTGGGCTTTCTGCATGTCTGTATTTCTGTGTGAGTGCAAGAGACCTACAGTTGCTGTGATGTTTTTAGAGGTCTGTAGTGTGAAGGATGCTCTGATTCTGCTTCTACATTTACAGTTATGCCACATGAGTGATATTTATTTCAATGTGTATCATATAAAATTATTCATATTATTCAGCTTCAGTTACTCTCACAAAGTGAAATATATTCAGTGTTGTTCTTGAAAAACAACAAAATCTTGAGTATAGCTGAGCTGTCATTATGCCATACTATAGATATATACTCTTAAAAACTATAAATTCCAAATGCACAAATTTCTTGAAACTTCATAATAGCATTCTTTAAATAATGCTGTTTGGTCATTTGGTGGTTTAAAGCAAAATGTTCAAAATCTTATTTTTAAGAAATACTGAATATTTGTAAATCCTAAATTCCTTTGCTTGTTTGTCTGTTTGTGTAGTATTATTTGCATAGTCTAGTTTTGTTCTGTATGGATGAACACAAGCAGTTATTGAAAATAGTTTGCCTACATACATGTTTACTTTACAAGCTGAAACATCTGTTTCTCCTGAGAGCTTATTTTTTTCTCTCATGTTCTGAGGTCCCTGTTCATTCTTGACATCTTCACTTATTGTTGTGTGAAAGACTGAGTATTTGTTCAGATGGCCCATTCTGATCTGGCATCATTTAAAAGTAATAGTGACACAAAGACTGAGTGTATCTAAAAGATCAGTTTCACTATGGCAAGACCACTGCAGAGACCAGGTAAACTTAAGTTCAGTCAAGGATAAAAGTAGGTAAAGGGAGACTGTCTGTTCCTTCCTACATGAGTGTACCTACTTCTTATCTACCCTGTACAAGCAATGTTCCCCACATTGTAATTTATCACTGCTCCTCTTTACAGACCCATAAACATAATATATTGTAAAACCATGAAGAAACTGTAAAAAGAACAAAAGGGATGATCATTATTTTGTGCTTTGATGGGGAAAGTGCATAATTCCGGAATAATATCTCCAGTATATCTTGGGAATAGGCAAGAAACAAATTTTGACTCCCAGGAACAGAGCTTCCACTGCAGCATTTTCTGGAATAGTATTTACTGAGATTATATTTTTAACAATATCAGACTCAGTGATTGTTTTGAAATTCTTAAAATTGAATTTATTCTCTGCAGCTTTATAGGCAATAGGCAAACTACTGGGGGTCCTCAAAAAGGCATACAAATCCCTTAACTGACTTCTTTCTGAATGCATTTGGCTTAACAAACTCTTTAGGATTTCTAAACATACCTTACAAGGATTAAGCATACTGTCATTGAATATTAAATAATAAATTATTATTACTGTCGTGGCAAATTAGTGAACCAGACTGCCTGGATTTAAATCTCTATTAATTAGCATAGTATGATAAGTATGTAAAGCACTGTAAATATTGAGCATTTTTTCAGTGTTGGTCTAATTCATTTTGAAGTGAATAAACTTCTTGTGCCATCACGGGCAAATAAGACACTTAAATAATGTGTTAAGCTTTCTTAATAAAAAGAACTAAGATAATATTGGTGACTTACAAACCTAAAATATGTTTTTGAAGCTTACTATCAAAGTTTAAAAAGATGTAGCATAAAAAAAGCTGAGAAAGGCAACAGAAATATTTGAAGGAATGAAAGATTTCCATACTAATAAGATATAGACGCTTATAACTAACTACTGAATGAATTTCAGAGGAAGCTGTGATGAGAAGTTGATCAGACATTTTCAAAAATCCTACACATGTGACTGAGAGGAAAAAAAAATTGCAATATGAACAGTATATAAAAAATGCATTTATATTCATATACACAATTTAAGATTCAAACATAGCCAATGAAATTAAAAGGGAAGAGAATTTCAACTATTAAAAAGAGATGCCTGAGATGCCTGCATCTATCACACAGAATGTAAGTTTAAACCTCATTTCCATATCTTTATAATAAGACAAAGATATTATTTAGATTTTTTTTTTAGGGACTAGAGATTTTTATGAAGAATAAGACTATCTGCAACTCAGTAGCTCATATATGAATTTTTACGGGATATTTATCTTTATTCTCAGAGACATAATCCAACCATTAAATTCATAGATTTAGTAGAAAATTTTAATTTAAACATAATTTTTCACAATTAGAGCCATCAGATTTTATATATTTCTCTTGAAATATGTTGTTCTGATTACTACATATAAGAGATGAGAGTCAGAATGCAGGTCTTCGTGGATAATTGTTCTGAACTGCTGCTGTCATTTGTATCTTCTTAATACCCAGTTTTCATTCCTCACGGTCTTACAAAAATTATCATATTACTGTCTTATTGCTGTGTTTCATAGCAAAATCTAACATACTCAACAAGCAGTGAAAAGTGGAACATAACACAACAATAACAAATACCTAAGAAAGACTTGTTATGTTGAGATTTAATAGTGTTGCGGTAAAGTCTTGATTCATATTTACAGGAGATAACTGAAGTGGCATGTTTACTAACCAGCTAACTTATTATATCCAAAAATTAGTGAACCATTGAATAGTGTAGTGTCTATCAGGTAATTTCCATTTTCTTTATTTTGGCAAATCTTTCAAATGACCAGATGTCTCAATGCACAAATTCTGTCCAAAATACTGAAACAAATAACAGTAGGGTTGCAAAATTAGGTGTAGATTCACAACAGGTACTGAAGTCATCTGAAACAATTCAAAAAAACCCTTTCTGTTCAGTTTATACAGATTGTAGTTCTCAGCAGCTGCTAGCAAGTTTCTGAAACATGATATAAGGAATCCATTCTAATACCACCAGATGTCAGTGATTTAAACATTCCCCTCCAAACTTTCTGCACATCCTGTAGCGCTGTCAGAAAATTACCCCTGTTGCTCTCTCCATTGGTAACAAGTAGGCAGCATGCTAAGAAAAGTGTACGGTTTTCAAATGAACCCAAGTGTGATAAGGTTTTGAGTATTTCTTGTTACTGCAGTCTGTTGGCAAATGTATGGATCTTGAAAAAAAAACTGGGAGTTAATTGCTACTTCCCCAACAGTGTGGGAATGGATCATTAGAGCCCATCGTGAGTTGGAGAAAGGGAAGAAAGCCCTATGGCCGAAACATCTAGTCTGGACAGACATTGTGCGATTGGACTCTAAAAGAAGGCAAATTGCAGAAAAGATTTAGTCTAGGATTCATGTTACATATTAGTTTTCTTTTCCACTTAAGATTTCACTTACTGGATGTATACAAAGGTTGTTGTTTCAGAGGATATGTAATCTTAAATCACTACCCAAATTGCTGTAGCACCTAGTAGCTCTAAGATCAAGCTCTGTACCCACTGGTAGAGTAGTGATGAATGACAGTTTTCAGCAGAATTGTATTTCCTCTGGTCAAAAATATAGATTTGTGAACATCAAAATGCTAGATCGTTTCACAGAATTGCTCATGTCAAAAACATGGAAAAGCTGGGGTGTTTTCAAATTATGTACTCAAATTAACATTTTGATTTAAAATTTCCTTTATCTTTTCAAGAAATTATAAATGGTCATGTTTGAAATGAAATGTTAATTTTGTAGCAAATATTCCATATCATCTAACTAATTTTTCTGATGTGCTGTTTGAGCTGGAGGATGAATTAAAACTCACCTTGCACTGGGTGAATTCCTCTTTTCTGAATTGCCAGTGAACCAAGAAATCAGTTATTTGTTCAACTCTATTATTGTGCTATTTATAATAATTTTCCCGAAATGTGTTCCACCGTGCAAAGATCTCCCTGCTGAGTTTGCTTATTTCTAAAAAAAATGTTTGTGAAACCCTGAAAGATGAAGCTTTCTTCAAGCTGAACATAAGAACCCACTAGATACATCCAAAGGTGTATCTTGTGTTATTTCAATCAAAATGATCATTCATTCTAATTTTTCTTTTTAGTCTGGGTCCTTGACAAGATATGCAGGCTCACTAGTAATCATAGATGCTCTCTGCCACTATTAGCATTGGAAGAAATGACTGCCTAAATTCAGTCCATCACAATTCTATTTTGTACTTCTGGCTGGTGTTCCCATTGTTAAGATAGATTTATTTTGGTTCATATAGTGAAGCATAGAATATATCTTTTTGTGATGGCCATGGAGAAAAATTACCAAAGAAATTCAGCCTAGGATAGGGCAGGCAATTAGTCTAGTATTATTATAATCATTTCATGATTCACTTTCTCTTTTTATCCAGTTAAAATTTTATTTTACTGATACTTTAATAAATAAAATATAATCCATCCTAGTATTTTAAGTAGTGGTTAGTTTTTCAGATGTAAAAGTACCATCTGTGTGCAATGTGGCAGAGTTAATATATAAGGACCAAATAATGCTTTATTTTTATGAATGCATTACTATAGTTTGTCTTTCAGTTCTTTCACCTCATAACAGTTTTATACACCTCATAACATATGACAATATACATAAAGCTTCAGTGTGCTCTGAATATTAATACATTAGCTTGTGTGACTTCATTACTCATGCAAAGTAAACCTAGTATACAATATCATGCTCCAGAATATATATTTTAAGCTACTTATTTTACAGAAAGTGTATTATAGAAATGTTTGAAGAATCATTGCATTCATTTTATTGATGACTGGCTTTTGTGTTTCCTCCCACATAACAGAAAAATTAGCTATAACATAGTTTTCACAACCTCTAAGTGTGCTAAAATAAATTCGATAATCAAATAGCAAGGCTTAGAATTGTATTTATCCCTAAAAAAAGAAAATCAGAATTTCCCAGTTTTCTAGTGGGATAATGGCAACTAGCCTGTGAGGTATAAGATTACCAGTCTGTCATGGATATACTGCTTGTACAGAATCTTTTACCGGACTTCATGCCAGTGGTAGTCATTCTAATCTGATTCAGGATCATATTTGTCACATTTCAGGATGGAAAAATGGGGAGAGAAAGACACCATTTCAAAGGTAGATTATTTTTAGATAACCCAGAAAATGGCAAGTAATGAATAGGTACTCAGAAAGCAGAAACCTTAACACTGATGCTGGAAGAGATTAGTAAAGCAAAATAGAAGGGATGGAAGGGGTCAGGTTCAAAATATTATATATATATATATATATTTTAATTTTCATAGCCTTTTTATGTTAATGGAAAATAAGAGAAATACTGAATGGTTCCTCGCTACCTATTTCAGAAACATTTCAAAATATCACATATCAAAGCACACTTTCATCCAAAAATCAAGGGGAGCATTTTCTATTTCTTTCTTGTAAAATAAAGCAACTTCAGAAATTCAAAATGAAAAGCTAAAACTTCATTTGTACATTTTCTTGCTTCATTTCTTCTTTTTTTCCCTTAGTTAGATAAGCCACAGTGTTGGGAAAGAGTAAAAAAAAAGGTGTTATTCACCCATTTCATTAAAGCTAAAGGATTTTCAGAGCCTATGTTTTAAATGGCAGCTAGTTGGGTTTGTTGGTGCTGCCGGGAAGCTGCAGCACCCAAAGACAGCCCTGGGGAGTGTGTTTCACGCGTGCCTCCTTACCTGCTTCTCACCTGGGTGCCCTGGCGAGGCTCGTGCCTGCAGCCCTCCTCTTTCTTCTCCTCCAGCCCTGGAGCTTCCCGTGCTCCTGCAGGTCCCTCGGGTCACCGACAGCCATGCAGGAACCGTCCCTCGGTGAGGTGCTTCACCAGAGAGCGCAGCTCACCGTGTAAGATGCTTTTCAAATGAAGTTTGGTAGGGGAGAGAGGGAGACAACTGGGAGAGGGAGGTAAGGACAAACAAAATATAGCTTAGTGCTAATTCCTCCCCATCCACAATTTGTTTAAAATTTCTCCTCTGGGGTTTTTGTTTGTTTGTTTGCTTGTTTTTTGTCAAAGGATGCACCTAAGCTAAATACCACTGCAAATACCACAACACAGCAGTAACTTCACAGTGTTATCTGTGTTCTCCCTGTGCACTGGGCAGAGTATTTTTAATTTCATACATCATTTACAAGTTGCTGCAGAGATTCCGCACAGTCAGTACATCTCCTTATCACAAGGAAAAAGGAGAGGCTGGTAGCATTTTACCTCTGATCCCAGAATCTCTAGTTCTAGATTTTTTATTAGCACTTGGGTTGCAATCCAGTGCTGACACTTCAGAAGGGCACTGAGTCATCCAAATGAGATATCAAAAGGAGCACCTGTTAGCTCACCTCCAGTGGCCAGAAACAGAGACATCAGCCAAATTACATTATCTCCTGAGAAAGGGAAATATATTGTCTCTGGCTGTGAAAGGCAGGTGCTCTTTGTCTATAAATATATATTTATTACTATATATTGTTAGATATTATAAGTATTATATATTTTTATTAGCCTAGTGTTAAAAGTAGTCATGTGGTCAAATGCCTTGCTGAACCAAGACCTGATATGTCATCTGCCTGCTAAAAGCAGACAATTTTAAACCAATGGACTATAAACAGGTATATTTGGATAGATGTGACACAGAAATCAGAAATATAGCAATGTTTTCTAAATAAATGATCAAATAAGTGTTAATTATCTTTGTTCACCTTCAAAGCATAACAGGGGGTGCATGCTTGTATATGAACTCTGCTTCATGTGGTAAATACATTGTCAAATAGATTTTCACATTTATTTCATATCCTATGTTCCATCTGTCTGATCCTTAATCATGCAGTGAATCAGTTTGAAAGATTTAATTCCCAAGACACATAGCTACTGCAGACTGTAAGACAAGGTCCACCACAAAAGGAAAGCTCTCCACATAAAGGCCCTCTCTTTGAGAGGCCCCATAAAGGTTCAACTCCCTCTGAAAAAGGCTAGGGGAAGTTATGATATGCAGAAGTCTCTTTGTTGAGAAGACCTGTGAGGGCAGAAGAGAGCCAGGACAGGAATAACTGTGCACTGACAGGTAGAAATAGCTTTAGGAGAAATTATGCAAGTGTGGTCTGGGAGGAGATGTGAGAGACTGGTAATGAGATTCTGAGAGTTACTTCAAGATATAACCTTGAGGGGCAGTATGGGGAAGGAGCAGGGAAGGTATAAAGAAACTTAGGACGCTGAGGTCCCAAAGTCAGTAGTTTGCATCTGAGGAGAGTAGATACCAAGAAATGTTATTTTCTCTGATCCTCCAATGAAAGAAGAGATTTTCCAAGGCATTGGAAAAGGAGAGCTATGGCCCAGCATGGCAAGAGTACAGGTATGGACAACTTTTAACAGAGGTTTTTCTTTCTTTGGCTTTTTTTGTTTGTTTGTTCCTGTCTTCAACTTTAATTACTTTAAGCAGAATCTTGGTAGATGGCTAAACTACCAAGAAAAGTGGAGATACAGGCTTTATATTAGTTGTACTTGTGATTTAAGTTTTGTTTTTAAGTGTACATGGCATTGTACTTAATTAGCAGCCACATGAGAATATAAAAGATTTTTAAAGCATTAAAAACCAAATACTTGAGCTTCTGGAGCTCAAGTGGTTGTCTAAGATGAGTGACAATGCATGAAATGGGATTGCCAAAATGTGAATCATCTGTCTGTGTTGTCTTAGAATAACAACACTGCGGGGTAGATCTGTGGATAGATGAAGTAGTGTAAAATATTTTCCAGCAAACCATACGGTGACAACAGCTGAACTCATCACTGTCTTTCTTAAAAAATACTATGCTATGGTTTGATGTTTAAGAGCAAAATGAATGATCTAGAGCAAATTTGAGTGTTCCCATAGGTATGGGTATAAAAGGCAAAATTATTTTCTTGTGCTGTACTTCACAAGGTCCTCCAGCTTCTTGAGGCCTCTCTGAATAGCAGTGCTACCCTCCGGTGTATCATCCACTCCCAGTAGTTTGGCAATGTCCAAAAAATTCCTGGGAGTGCACTTCATTCTGTCATCTAGGTCTTTAAAAAAGGCATTAAACAGTACAAGCCCCTGTACCAATTCCAGATGGATGCCACTAGTAACCAGTCACCAGGTGGGCTTTGTGCTGCTGATCACTGCTATTTGAGTCYAGTGGCCCAGCCACTTTTCCATTCACTTTATCATCCACTTCTTTAGCCCAGAACTCAACACTCTGGCCATAAGAATACATAACAGAGATTGTGTCAAGCAAGGATAAAATCAAGGTAAACAACATTCATTCCTCCTCTCCTCTTACCCATTGAGCAGGTCGTCTCATCATGGAAGGCTCTCAGGTTGGTCAGGCATAAGTTGCCCTTGGTAAATGCACACTGGCCTTTCCTAATCACCTCCTTGTCCTTTATATGCCTGGAAATGGCTTTAAGAAGGATTTGCTCCATCACCTTCCAGGGATCGAGGTGAGGCTGAACAGCTTTTAGTTCCCTGGGTCCTACTGCTTGCCCTTCTTGAAGATAGGTGCAATGTTTTCCATTTCCAGTCATCAGGAACCTCCTCAACTGCCATAATTTTTCAAAGATGGTAGAAAACAGACTTTCAATGACACTGGCCAGCTGTGTCAACACCCGTGGTGCATCCTATGAACTTGTGCATGTCCAATGGGTTAAGTGTTCCCTGAGTCTGTCTTCCTCTGGTGTGGGTACTGCTGCCTTCTCACAAATTCTGCCATCCATGCATGCCAAACAGTATGTCTGCACATCGCTGCAATAGCTACATGTTTATAATGAAAAATCACCTCTTTGGTTGGCAACATCATTTGATCATACTAACAATGTTAAACCTCTGAAAAATGATACGTGTAAGCAGAAAAGCTGGCAGTCTTGTTCTATGTAGGAACATCTGGTGATATAAGAGATTATATTTTGTTTACAAACTGTGGTGATGACCTACAGCATACTAGAATGTGAGGTTAGAATTTGATCTTGTAATTTACAGCACTTCCTAGGTGGGAAAAGATAAAGTTTTCAAAAGAATTGCAATAATACTTTTTTCATATCCTGACATCCCTTTCCAAATTGCTAATCTGAATTAAAAAATGCAATTAAATCTTTATTTTATTTGCATTGCACATAGTATCTGCTAGGTTGCTGCATTGTTCTATGACCCTTAGTTAAATGAGAAGTCCCAAATATCATAGGTGCATATAATGTAACAAAACATCCTTTAGGAACATCAGGGAATACAAAGCTGTAACGGGCAGGCTGACATCAGCTAGATCAGCAGCAACAGCAAACACCTGGTAATGCATTTGCTCTGTTTCTCAGAAATAGTAGAAAAAGATTTTGTTAGACATATGCTGCATTAGTTCTGTCTGGGCAAGCTCCATAATGTTTACTGCTGGTAAAAAGTTGCCTCTGTGATGAAATAATTCCAGGTGTGTTTACAGAAGAGTGCTTGTTTCAAGGAGCTGTGATATGGTTATTGAATCTTGCAAATATTACTATTTTTACGTCAGCTATCCACCATCAAACACATTCTCAGAGGGTATCTCCAGGGCTGCTGGCAGTGTTGGAGACAGAAGGACTTTGCTTAATGCAGCCAATGTGAAGTGTCTCACTTATTAACAGATGAATTGACAAAATGTCCCAAATGTTATCCATCTGCTCCTGCCTTTTCAACCTGCTCTAAAAGAAACATTATACATTTGGAAACAAAACTCACCTCTTCTCTATGGCTTAGCTTTATTGGCACACACACAAAAAAAACAAACCAAAACAAAACAAAAATAAACAAACAAACAAAACAAAAAACACCCTAAACATTAGTTTACACAATCCAGCCCAGGCTTTTGCTCCAGAGTAGAGTTTTTCAGCAATCCAGATTTAATCTGAATAACTATACTTATTCTTTTCCCACACATGCAGAATCTTTCATGAGTATTTGGCTACCAAGCCACTATTTGCCTTGAAATCCTGAAGAACCTATGCAAGAATCATTAGGAAGGAGGTGTCTTGCTAGGTTATATAGCCCACCCAGTGGATCAAGGCAAGATGTGTCCATCATTCATAGCAGATGTTTGTCTCATCTATTCCCAGAGACTTCAGTGGCAGAATTTCTACAAAATCTCTGAGAAAATTAATTACTTTTACTTTTTTTTTATGTTACCTGATTTGAAACTTTTTTGTTGCAGTGTATATCCACATCTATTTGTCCTACCAGGAGAGAGTGTGGAGAACATGAAACAGACCCTTTCTAGAAGTTTTTTTTTTTTTTTAATGTATTGTACTTACATGCCTGGCTGTTTGAGGCAAAAGAAAATATCATTATAGCGCAACTCTCTTCTATGAGAATAAGGTTTTAAAAGATACAGAATTCTAAACTCTCTGTATCATTTAAAGATTCCACTTTTTCTTTTCTTAAAAAAAAATGCCCTACATGCATGCGTGAAGGAGAGACTGCGTGTGTTATTTAGTGCTTTCTAATTGCTGATATTTCTCTTTAGTAATACAACATGTACTGGTCTTGTCATGAAGAAGTAGTGAATCTTATGTGAGCTACAGAGGCCAAAGTCTGAAAAATTATTTTAAATTCCGATTCATTCTTGTTTTCTTGTGGACACTGAACATTGCCAATATAGACCTAGTGATTCATGGATAGATCTATACCATCATTTTTCCTTGTGAAATTTCTTATCCAAGTGCCCAGTCCCACATCTACTGAAATCAATATTAAACCTTAATCAGACTAAGTGGGTGTGAGATTGGGCCCTACATTTTCATCTGTAATGTGAGTGCAAGCTGATACCAAATATCTCAACTATATACAACTTCTTTTCTGTTTTTTTCTGATATCAGAATTATGAGCCCAGAGATGAAGACCAGTTATCAACTTAGAATGAGAGCCAGCACCTTATTCTGACATGTTTTACTGTCTCAAAAAAAAAAAAAAAAAAAAAAATTGTGTTGAAGGTTTTACAAGCCAAGCATAAGATAAGACAACAGAGACATGTTTTACTGTCTCAAAAAAAAAAAAAAAAAAACCTTTAAAACCGTAGTTAATGTAGTACTTCTATAAGAAGGATATGTAAATTCCTTCAATGACATTGCAGCAAGATATAACTGTTAGTGGACCAACTTTTGTCTTTATAGCTAACAGTTCTATAGTTTGCAGCTTTCAGAAGCCTTTTAACCCTAGGGAAAAGCAAAGCTTGTTGAGGAAAGCACTCTGTGAGAGCTTCCTGGGCCAAGCTGCAGAGAGTCCACGTCTGATGTGTGAGAAACTGAGAATCCCAGCTGAGAAAGCACGGCTGGGGTCTCACCAGGACTTTATTCAGAGATAAGTCCAACGTTCAGTTTAAAAGGAAAGAACCTACAGCAGTCAACTTTGTAGTAAATCAGAGAAGTAAAACAGAAGTAAAACCTGATCCACAGAGCAGAGGAATACATGAGCATTGTTAAAGTACAAAAATGAACACTAGAAATGAAAGATGGGAGACCCTGTCAAGAAAGGGCACACTATGGAGATATTTGTGATGTTGGCTTTGGAGAAGACTCAAAGCAAGGGCTCTGGAAGGCTGTATACTCAAAGTCATATAAAAGGTCTAGTACCTGGGCCTGTAATGCACCATTTCACTAAGAAACAACACACTGCTGGGATTGCTTGTTCCATTGTATAATATGTTATTATCTGCTACCACTTATTTCTGCCTCTGCTTTGATGTCTCTCTGTTGCTTGTATTTCATGGAAGAATATTGAGTTGTCATTCATATGGGATATTGTGTTGGGAGAATGAAAGGAACATTATCAGGCTACAAATTTAAAACACTAGATGTAGATGCCTGTTAAAACAGGTCGCGTTTAGGCGGACTCATTACAGTATTCAATGGCTATTCTGCTACATCAGAATATATGCTGCAGTTAGCTGAAATTAATTTCCCCTAAATTGCAGTTCTCATTCTTCTTGTCATAATAAAGGACCTCTAACATCAGTGTCTTGCAAGGTACATTCCAAGCAATTATTTTAAAATTACTTTAATTTAAAATTAAAATTACTCAAATCAATATAGATAAAGAAGTGATCAGAAACAGTGTTCGAAATCAATGAAAAAGAAATAAACAATGTTAGTTACTCAAAAAAATAGTATAATTTAATGCTGAGCCACAGGAAAAGCAGTTCCCAGAAGTGTATACTAGTGCTGCTCCTTGGAAATATATAAAATTCCTATTGCTGCCTACAAATCCAGAAAATATGTTATTTGGACTCAATGTGTAAGAAATGCAGGCATCAAAATCATTGTAATTACAGATTTATTTCTTCAGCTTTGTCTCTTCTGCTGTTTCCAGGGACTTTCTTTTCCTTTCTGAGCCTCTGTATTCTTTTGGGTGGGGAACAAAAAAGCAGTTAATTCTAAAGAGTCTGTATTCTACTTTACTGGTTGGGTAGTTCTGAGCAACCAGTCAGAACTTCAGCTCAGCCACAACCAACATTGATTAATGAATGTCTTGCAGACCTACTTAACGATTATCTCCATCAGAAAAAGAGAGAAGCATGTGAGGATATCACAGAATTCCACAGTTTGTACATAATTTCATAAATTTTAGTCCATTATTTAAATTTTTAAATGTTTTTTATCCTTACCTCTCTTATTAAATCAAGAAATAAAGCAAAAAAACACACTGTTCTTGTGTTTCTTTAACATAGTTTGTCTTCCATAGATGATTAAAATGATATTGCAGAGAAAAGGTTCTTTTGGAAAAACTAAGTTGTGTTGCATGTAATATATAGCTAAAACATTTTTAGGTGGAAGAATTTTCCTGATATTAAAGCAGAAACTACACATACAAGGAATATTTTGCTGTAGGAAAAATCAAATGAAATGTATGAGTGAGAAAATTTTCTGTGCACTGCTGATTCAATTGAAAGGCAATAATTCCATGAAGGCCTTCACTAAGAGAAAACCATGCTGAACAAATTGATCAGATAAAAGAAGAGAACATTTTAAACATTGGAATATGAGAAGATATATCTATTATAGTGCTACTTTAATAAGCAGGTGAAGGTCTGACATGTCAGATTTTATGGTCATAATGTTTTTTTACTTTATTACAGAACTTAATCATCAAACGATATAATAGGAAACCTTTAAAATATATTGATTAACATCTCTGTAATTCAGTAAGCATGCACACTCTTCTTAAATGTATTCCTAAAAATGAGAGCAGCAAAGTGTCAAGCTGGAAAAGCAGTCTTTTCCCTCCACTTCCCACCCATTTTAAAGAGTGTCAACCTCAGGAAAAACATAAATCTCAATTCAACCTTCATAATACTGAGATTTCTTCAGAGAAGACACAGTATATTTTCCTTTATATCTTCAGTGCAAATTCCCAGAGGGAAAGAGAAAATCTGCTAAGCCTCACTTCTTTTGAATAAAAGTTGTTTAGTTTCATTGAGTTTCAATCTGTTTCATTTTTTGTAAAAAAATAGACTGATGATTATTCCCCAAAGGTGTTTCAATACCCAAAGCTATGGAAATCATGTCAGCTTTGGTTTTCAGCCAACTTTTAGCCAGCTTTTCCAATGGGCTATGTTTTTTATCCTTCAATTTTGGTTCTCTACCTTATTTGTATGACATTACTCTCCCCTCTTCACTTCTTCACTCCTACCCCCCAAAAGTAATAAGTAACACTACTATGCAACACTCTTCATTTTGTGTATGTCTCCGGGTGCATTCTGACAACCAGATCAGGTTAACATCTCACTCTTACAAATTCTGCATATCATCTCTCAAGAAAGGCCTTTCTTATTACTGCACAACTAAAAACCTTGTTTAGGCATGTGTTTTGCTAGGGAAAGATAGTTTTTCTTGTTTTTTCCTTGTTTACTTCCCTGAAGCCTCAACCAGGGCAGAGAATATGGATTTATGGATGGTTTTCTAGAAAATGTGAGAACTGGTTCTGAATCATCTCAGGCTCAAGATGCTATAGAACTCAGATCTTTTTGACTTTTGGGGACTTTCCTTTAAACAGTATGTATCTGTACTCAACCAGCTATGCTTTAAAATAGTAAGCGCTGCTCAATTTTTTGGTACCAACAGCACATAATGTGCAGCCCGCCATCTAACCTCAAGACAGAACTCATGCTTGTTTAGCACTCATCATCTCCTTGGATGTGTCTGCAATGCATCCTTTCCTGTTTATTGGAAGCACAAAGAAGCACAGCGCAAACAGCAGGCTACAATCAAGCCAAAACACAAGGCACATTAGTTCAAGCACAGTACTTCATAAACGTGAGACTACTTCTGGATCTGAATTGATAAATCAGCTATGAGTGCACTGAACTTCTTGACCTTGGAAATTTACCTCCTCAAAGTTTCCTGCTGTGTGTAACTTACTCATGCCTTTTTTGCAGGCAGCTCCTTTTGCAGTCACCCAACTCTTTACATTGACTGTAGAGGTCTAATAACAGCTCTGGGATGTCAGTGAGCTTATAAAATAATTTTTAGATATAGTGACTCCAAATTTGGATGCGCCTAAGCAGCCACAGTGACTCAAGCCCTTGCAGTGCAGCCCTCCTAAAAAGAGCAGAGAAACTAAGCTGAGTGAGGAATGTATGAAGGATATTCATATACCTAAATCCATTAACAGAATATTGTAAGAATCTGAAATTTTGTCAGAAAACTTTGTAAAACTCAAGTTTGATTTGTGATAGATTTCTTTTGCAATAGCTTTATATAATCCATATTTTTCTGTGAACAGTGAGTAGAAAAATTTCTGCATATTCTGTCTGCCTGTCGCATTACACTGTAAAAACCATTCAGTGACACTCAAAGATGTGATCACTGC
Organism: Apteryx rowi; assembly: GCF_003343035.1. NCBI lineage: Eukaryota > Metazoa > Chordata > Aves > Apterygiformes > Apterygidae > Apteryx > Apteryx rowi. The sequence goes on along the minus strand of NW_020450883.1, from coordinate 1,784,711 downwards.
ATTGCTGTCAAGGTCAGTGAAACCTGAGGTAATGGTTACGTAAGTGATAATCATTTAATATAATGTGGCCTACAGGGTTATGGAGAAGGGTCATTCAGGGGTATTTCTGAGATCTCACATCTGTTAGAGAGATTTTACTTTACTTATCTCCCCTTAGCTATTTTTTCTGACTAATACTGGTGTGTTCTCCTAACTGTGGAGTCCAGAGTGCTTAATAATGGTCCTGTTGTGCTTCTTCTCTTTCCATGCTTCACTACCTTTGATCTGTGCTGCACTTTACTCCCTGACACAGGAGAAGAAATAGAGAAGAGTGTTTTTCCTTTAAGGGGCACAGTATATTCTGCTGCAATCTGATCATAGAGCGAGGATGCTGCTTAAAATGACCCGTCACTTCGTTCATCTCCTGAGCAATGAGAGGCTATGGTGTGACAAAAAGAAACAGTAAAACAGTATCAGTGATGCTGACAGTGAAAAGAAAAGGAAAGCATGCAGCTTACACAGTCACAATTTTCCATAGGAGCTAAAACAAAGTAGGCATTAGTTTTGCAGCCCATTGACTTGAGGGAACTAGGACCTAGTAGGGAAAGGGTTGCATCTTTCTGTACCTCTAAAAAAGTGTTATCTTGAGAGAAAGATAAATAGCTGAATGCAAAGTATGTTTCAAGAGAAAACAAAGCTTTAAGTATTTGAGAGCATCTACTCCCCCCAAAAGAGTGATAAAAATAAGATATCCATGTTTGGCCATATTCTCACTGAAATTAAGTAAAAAACAAAAGTATGCCAGATGCATCTGGGTCCTTCGTGTGTTACTGACACTTTCTATTCAATTACTGAGGCCAACAAAACAGAAACTGAGGTGTTTGAATGAGTAACTTTGGTTTTTGCTCAGTGTATTCATGAAAATACAAAATGGAAATTGTGTCAATAACATGTCTGAGAGACATGCATTTTAAACACTGCTGGTTTTGGATTGGATTTTTTTCATTGGGATTATTTTTCAATTTGATTATTTTTCATTTAACTGGGCAACAACACAGATGGCTTATCTTAAGCATATACTGAGCAAGTCTATAAATGATTAAAAAAACACAGGTCAAGAAATACATGTTTCACAGGGACCCCTTTCAAAGACAAATAGGTATTTTAAACCATTATGAAAAGCTTTACTTCCATATTTGATTATAGGGAACTTAAACAAATATAATTATTTGGTCACTTTTAAGCATATTTTCTGTGTGCAGTCTTTGCCTAAACATCATTCATACCATTAACTGCCTCCAGAGATGATTATATGGATTCAGTTCAGTCAAATTAGCAATATCCAGGCCTACTCCACTCTACTGGTGAGGTGCAGTAATGTTTCTTGTTGGCTGGCACTCTTGCTTTACCTGTTTTAACTCAGCTTTACTTTTAGTGTTTGAAATGTTAGTTCAGTGGATGGAGACTAGGGTGAAAATTAGATATTGCTGTGATTGCTTGTCTAAGGTCTGTGCCCTGGAGTCTCACACTATCATTAAGCTATTATATGGCTGGTACTGAGGGGGAAAGTAGTGAGAGTAGCTTACACTGATTTTTGCTGAATGGTATTCCAGAGGCCTAAAAACTTCTGACAGATTGGGCTATGCTCCAGAGCTTCCTCTCACACTGTAAGTTTTGAACTCTGTTGGATATCTTTAGACAGCAGTAGCCTGTAGCACTGGACAGACAAAGCTTTGCTGAAGGATTTAGCCTGCTTAATACTGACAATAAAGAACAGAATTAAGAATTTACAGAGTTGCTGTTACAATTTTAGTTTGTGCTTTACTGTATGCAGGCAGAGCAACAGGAAACTGGTTGTGATGTATAGAAAGTGTGACAACTGTTCAAAGCAAGAATAAGGGAAGATGTTCCTTCTTCCTAACTTTGTATTAGTGAGATAGGCAATGACTTTGCAGAATCACTGCAGCAAGTTGCAAATGATGTATGAAATGAGAAACCCTGCCCAGGGCACAGAGAAAAATCTATAGTTAGTATTGTGCAGTGGCTGTGGCATCATGTGTTGTTTGCTGCAGCATTAAATTTGGTCTTACTGATCACAGACGTAAGAATCTTAAGAAACAGAGTAAAACATATCAACGAGCTTTTCAGTTGCCTGTTTTTTCCCTCACTTTATCATGAATCAATTGTCATTTTGAAGTGGGTCATGTTACATCAACATCTATAAATGAAATAATTTTTTACCTGTCCATAGTAAAATGAAATATACTTGGACAACACTGATTTTCTCTTAAAATAAGCAACAACAACATTCCACTTCCTATAAGAATTATAAGGAATCAGCATTCAAAAATTTCAAAATGTTCATTAAAGTTACCTTGATGTCTATGAGAAGTTATGCTTCCTAAAGGGGCAAGGAAGTTATTTAACTTAGAAATGCAGGCATGTGCTTGGTACAGAAGGGATTTTTTTTTTCTCTCCTCACTTCTAATTATGAAATAATTAAAATTATTTCATGGAAAATCCTTTGATATTAAGGCTCTTTAATATCAGCATTACCATGTATCATAAAAATATAATGTAGACAATAACGGACACTCAATGATACACCTCAACTGTACTATTGCAGAGAAAAGCCTAAACCTAATCTTAAACTTTAGCCTAAGCCTAACAGCCGAATTTATACTGGGTAAAAAGGTCCTAACATCCCCAGAGCCAACTGCCAAAGAGTACCTGTAATGCAAGAGCAGAAGCGGAAGATAACCCAAACTATCATCAAAGATGAATCAAGTCCCCCAAAACAATCTAAGTAACAGATTATGGATCTTTTTAATTGCCTTCTGATATGCTTTGGGTTCATGTTTGTAAGTTTATTTGGCCAGAAACATTTTTTAAACAGAAGTGTAGATTTTTCAGAAATGGCTTCAATACGTGAGGTAGGTCTTTGAAGAAATAACAAATACTGCATATTTCAGAAAAACTGATAGAATGGGTAATGGGAAGGACTTCTCACCAGGAACACTTAGAAAAGTGAAGACAAATCTACTGAAAGTGCAAAGGCTAAGATGCTTAGTTAAGGCACATTAAACCTTTGTTTTGATGTTCTCATTCATCCTTGAATGAGAATTAAGCCAAAGCACACTAAGATTGCTTTACTTCTGAGTGATGATATTCACACAGGATTTAATGCAATTTAATTATGCATATTATTATGCATATGCATATATTATGCATATATTTATGCATATTCCAGACTCTTTTCAGTGGTGCCCAGTGACAGGACACGAGGCAACGGGCACAAACAGAAACACAGGAAGTTCCATCTGAACACGAGGAAAAACTTTTTCACTGTGAGGGTGACAGAGCACTGGAGCAGGTTGCCCAGAGAGGTTGTGGAGTCTCCTTCTCTGGAGATATTCAAAACACGCCTGGACGTGATCCTGTGCAATGTGCTCTCGGTGACCCTGCTTGAGCAGGGGGGTTGGACTAGATGATCTCCAGAGGTCCCTTCCAACCTCAGCAATTCTGTGATTCTGTGATATTTATCTTGATAACTTTAGTTGGTTTTTCTGAGGGTTCACATGTAGACAGAGTTTGAAAAAACTTATGCTATGCATCATGGCTACTGTAGATTCCCAAATATATATAGCATCTAAATTAACACCTGCTCTTGATCTATAAAAGGTTGTTTAGACTTCCTTGGCAGCCTACATATTCCTTATAAGTATCTAAAGTAAAATTCTGTTATATTAGAAACAAACATAAGGACATGAAAAAAAAAGAAAAGAAAGTGTAGATGGACAAGCATACCCAGTTGTGCTCTTTTTCCCAGAACATCTGTGAACAAGTTTTAACGAAACCTCACTTGTAATGCTGCTCCAATATCTTCTCCTTTCTTTGCCCAGCTCTACCCTACACTGTTGTACTACTTCCATTGTCCCTTTCAACTACCACCCCTGCTACACAAAATCTGCCAAATGCAGGCAAGTCTTTATTTAGCTAGGAATCATATGAAGCCATGACAGGTTTATTTTTTTTAATTTGATTCTGAAAAGTTGAAGTGAGAGTTTATAAAGCTATTGTTTTAGATACTTAGTCTTTTTAATTGAAAGTGAAAGCTAAAAGTGTGAATGATGATATGCACAATGAAAAATACTAGTTTTCTTTAACTTTTTTTTAATGTCCATCAATTGGATTTTAAATCTAAAAGTAATTTGACATTATTATTATTATTATTATTATTATTATTATTGTATTTTAAAACAACTGTCATTTTTATCACTATCTCTTGATACATCCAAGAGTTAAGAGAAAAGGAAGGAAAGGTCAAGTTCTTTCAGCATCCATTTGTCACTTTCTTTCATTTGCTCTGTACCAAAAATCAAGACTGCTCAGTGCCATCTTCATTTCCAAATCAGCATCAGAAATATTTCTTCAGAACTGCTGGTCTATGATCTAGAAGAACCTTGATAAAAAGTAGCCAAAACTGTCAAACAACACTAGATATTTTTTCAGTACCTTTAACAATGAATCTCACGAAATGGTCAGCACAGACATTTATTAGTGTTAAGATATTTTTTGCATTGATTATTCATCAGTTATGATATTTTCCTAATGTATATCCAATAACAGATTATATTATGATCAGTAAAACATTTACTTCCTATATTTGGATTTTTTCTCTTTACATAAAAAGCACATTTAGTCAAGTACCCCAAAATATCTTCCATGAGAAAAATAGTAGCTCAAGTCAGTGACTATATTTCCTTTATAAAACTGCACAGACAATAAGCCCTTGTCAGATAACCACTGTTTGTTTCTGTGTATTTTTGTGACAAGAATCTTCTTGAATGACTTATCTACTTACATGTTTTTTGCTTCATAATGTTCTCTCTCTTTGAAGATTAATGTTGTAGAATCCGAATATTTTCCAAAAAAGGACATTCTGAAAAATATTTATCTAAGGCTGTCATGTAAGACCTCCTCCCTTTGTCATCTAGGGTGGAGCCCCTAGTTTGTTGAGGAAGTAATTCATATCATAGTTTGATACTATTGCGATTTTGAAAGAAAATATTCCGCAAGCATTTTAGACTGTCATTCCTGTAGTAAAAATATGCATCAAAGTATATTTTTAAAATGTGTTTGAAACAATGTGATTTAGATGTCTTTTAGATGAAAATAGAAATGTGTTTCTTCATGTCATTTTTAAATATGAGTGTTTTGGGATTCTGCATGATTCTGCTCTTCTGTTCTTCAGTTTTATTTGTTCATGTAACCTTTTCTAACATCTAAACACCATTAAGTAAAAGTAGTTTCTTACACATTTTAAAACATACATTTGGTAATAATAATACAAAAATCTCTGTTGCAATGTGGAATTTATTAGTGACAAGTAAATTACACGATATAGCAAAGAAGTGCTTTGATGGGGGTTATTTGAGAAGCACCCTGAGCATGAAAGATGATTCCCTCCTCTTGACAAAAGTCTTTTGGTTGGTGCAGTGTGAGAGTAGGTGACTGGATCATGGCAGCCCTTTGCACGACAGATAAGGGAAACCTTATTTTAGTTTCTTAATGGCATGAGTGTTTATATAGAAAGAGCCAGGATAGACTACCAAATTTGAGAAATTGCTTCTAACTATACATTCACATATTTAATTTTCTGTTTATCATTATTTAATTTGAAGGGCACTCAGCTAATTATCTTAGCTATAGTATTTTCCTACACAGAAGTGAAATGCACAGCTGAAAATATTTGCTCTGTGAATGATCCAATATGATTATGGTGCCTATAATGTTTGTGGGTTCCCAAAGCATTTATTAATCCTTGCAAACAATTGTACAATTGTGTGCAGTATATGTCACCATCAGGAATGTGGAGTATATTATCATGACAATGGCAGTATTTGTCTGCCTCCTCTGCATTCTGCCTATTAACCCATTAGCCGCTGAACTACTCTCAGAGATCTTCCAAAACTCTATTTTTTCATTTTAAACAATGTCTTGGGAAACATTATATAGAAAATTCACTCTTTAAACCTGAAGTTCTTCTTTTCCCCTATCCGAGGCTAATAAAGTTCATTCCTATCCAGTTCTCTGGATAGATGGGCTTTATTACAAATTTCTTAAGAATCTTAACAGCTTTCAAAGAAAAAGTGTAGAAAAATAAATTTTCACTACTGAAAGAGAGATTCCCAGCACTCCAGTGGACCACCTAGCAGTTGTTGCTAGGAAAGTCTCATGATAACAGCCCTAAAGGAATGACATCATTTTGCATTAATAAAGCTAATTTTACATGTTAATGGCTTCTAGCACACAAACTGAGTTTGCACCTGTATTACTTTTGAGACTTCTGTAACTCCCCACAGGGCTCTGAGAAGAGCATGGGTTATGGTAGAGAATATTGTAAATAATAACACACGCAGAATGTTAGAAACTAAACTATAGTAGAAATTACAAAATGTATGGCATACACACATTGTAAATTGGCATGGTATTTTTAACATATTTCTTGGGAAAAGCACAAGGACTGGGAAACCTTGTTTTCGGGAAATGAAGGTGTTCAATCTACGTAGTTTAAAAAGAGAAAGTTAAAAACGGATTTCACTGAAGTGCCTAAGAATGTAAGTGGAGATTTTTGATTGTGAGAGGTGGCGAATTCTGGTGCTTTAAAATCCAGAAAAGACAATCTGAGATGAGGAATAACAGATCAATTTTAAAGCATGAATGTAATTATACACTAAAACAACTTTTCTAAGAACACTGTGGATATCTCATACAGAAAGTCTCTAAGTCAAGAATAGATGCTTTTCCAAAACAGATGCTTTTGCTCAGACAGTGCTATGGCTTGAGGCAGGAACAGGGGAGTGAAATTCTGTATCTTTTGTTATACAGTAGGTCAGAATGAATTATCAAAATGACCTTTTTCTACAGTTCAGGTTTATGGACTGAAGATTACATATAAGCAAATTAGCTCACTAGCAGTCCTGCTATTTTGAAGAAGGCATAACCTTAATTTTGTGAGTATTTCCCAGTGTACGTATGAAAATTGTTTTGTAACTTTTTTTTTTTATTATTTCATGAACACGTTAAACCATAAACTGACAACAGCAGTTTCAGGCAAGCTTGTAGAGGAAGTGAAGGGAAGGCATTTCATTACCATTTGCGCCAGCCTTTCAGTTCTTGAAATGCTATTTGAAATACAAATACAAGGGGGGAGGGGGTATTTTATATGTTATTTCTCCTCCTCTATCTTCCCTCACTCCTCTCTCCAAAGTTGTTAAGAAACCTGCAAGGATAAAGAAATACCTCTACCTTGTTTGCTCAGTTTGTTTTTGAAGACAACTTTCTACCTTGAGAAGATACGCTAACAAACATTCGCCTGTGTAAACTGAATGCTGACATTTAACTTTGTGCCTTTATCCCCTGAAACAAAGAATTCCCTATGCCTTGTGCTGCCTCGGAGCTGCGGAGGCACAGCATTTGGGACTGATGAATTCTGTGAGCACAGAGCCGTTCCCGATTGCCCAGGTCATTCCTCACCTGCTGATTTTGCCTGAAGCATGGCATGACTGTCTTTGCCAAAGGTCAAYTATAGCTTCAAAACATTTGTGTCTGTACCTGGATTTTCCTGGACTAATTTAGCTTTACTATTTGTGGCAGAGGCTGATATCCGTGGCTCTTCTTCATACCTACTCTCAGTTTGTTTTTAACTCCGTTACCAATCATTTGTAAGTGAGAGAAATTCATTTTGACAGGTTGGGAAATTTTGCCTTTCAGCTCAATGAACTCAGTTTTTCAACTCAAATGTCACTCTTTGTGACTGTTTCCTATAACTGCTTTTTACAAGATACGTTAGTCTGCAGACAACAGTGTCACATGATATGAACCTCTTTAGAGTCCAGTTGTGCTGCCTACAAACTTTTCTTTGACCTTCTACCAGAAATAATTGCATATATTCCCTGCTTTGATGTCTCATTACATCTTCAGGATGTTGATCATCATCGGGTTAAATTATGATCTTTACCTCACTAAGTCCCCTCTTCTTGTGTAATCTATTCCCAGGCTGTTTTCATCCCTCCTCCCTCAATGCTGGGAACATGTTGACAACTGCACAGTCTGGTTATTAAATTCTGGGACACAGCATGATATCTCATTAGTCAGTGAGGGAGCCATTTTAAACTCAACAAGTGTCTTGTATGTTATTAAATACCTCAAAAAGTTAAGTTCTAGACAATCACTTTTCATTCTTTTCCCCTAAAATGGACCTCAAGGAACTATGTTAATGTTTACATACTGTAACTATTTTCAAAGTGAAAGTGTTTTTTTCAACAGTTGTTTAGCTTGCCTCTTTAAGGAAATTATAATATGTTAGAAGACAGGTGTCTACAATATGATCAATGTGTTTGAAAAGACAATAGCTATTCATTCTAATTTACCAAATCTAAATTCAAATAAAAACTTTATTGAGAATCATCCCTATTCTTAACACATCAGCACTTCAGTTAGGAAAACAGAAATACCAAATCACCAAATGATAATTAGGATAAAAGATTGGGACATTTGATTTAGATTTTGAGTTTCTACATTTCAGAATCACCTTGACTGATTTTATGGAAACTATGTCAGAGTAAACTACAGGGGGCAGCAAATATTAACCAGATTTCACATGGAAGCAGATGCACGGTCTCCTGTATGAGTGCTGTGTTGTTTTGTATCCTGTAGGTTTCGGGAAATATTTGTCAAGACTTGCTACTAAATAATTGACTATATTGCTTATAAACAAATACAATTATTTTAAAATGGTTTAGACGCGTCTTTAGGCAATTAAAGAGGAAGCTCTGTTTAGTACTTTGTTTTCAAAGCACTTTTTAAAATGCAATTCTTCTTAGGTATTTTGACTTAATCATTTTCATTATTTTGTTAGAGAATATTATAAAAATCCCTTTGTTTTCATTAGTTCCACATCCCTCAAATTTTAAGTAATATGCTATGTTTTGCCAGTATGCACATTTACACCCCATGAAATAAAAAGTCAAGGCCAGACTGTTCTTATCTCCACACTTTGTCTTCTTTAAATATTCTTTTTCACAGAGACTTGTTTACCTAACATGGATTATAAATTTAGTACGAGCTTTGTGGTTTCTCAACAAACTAAGACTGTAATTCAAACTGTTGTGACTGTCTCAAGAACAATTTGAACCTAACAGCTGTAGCAAGAGTTAGATAGCTACATTTTTACATTACCATGTGTACTTCCACTGATCATTTTAAATACCAAAATACAAGACAGGTTGATTTTCATGTGTGGCAATCCTTACGTTCAAAAAAACCTAAATGGTTGATGTTATGTTTCCAGACAATCACTGCATGGTTGCACCTATGTTTTAATTTTTATTTCGTTTTTAGAAATAGGCTTCTCAAATGTTGGAAGGCCCTACACATTTAAGTTGTATACTCCATAGTATTAAGAATCCTATAAAATTTATTGAACTTGTTCTCTAAGTCACAGAAGCTTTTACTTCTTTTTAATTTAATCCTTTTAATTATTAAGCACATCCATCAAAATATACTCTTGTGCCTTCTGTTCCCCTCATAGAATTATTTCAAGTATCAATAGTAAGAGATGGTAATCACTGTGTACATATACCCTACAATTCAGAGAGATCTAAAAATATTCTAGAATATAGATCATCTTGCATTTCCCATCAACATGAGCAGTCTCATCACAAACACATTTGCAGTTTGACAATATTACAAACTGTATCTGCATGTAACTCATCAGTTGACTTCATACTTCTCAACTGAAACAAATGACAAATTATCCATTTCCAGAATTGTTTAGAGATTTTAAAGACAAAGTATGGTCTTGTCAGTGTAATGATTCATTATGGAATTCCAATGAGACCGTACACCATATACACATATGTATATGTACATACACATATATGCATATATATGTGTATATGTATATGCATATTTTTATAAACATATATGAAACAAAAAGTCATTATTCATGTATATACACACATACATGCAACTTTGAGGGTGTTCCTGTACCATGTAATTTCCCGTTGAGTAGCGCTCAAAGGGAATTGTCTCTCTAGTATATAACATTCTAGCAGTACGTAGGTGGTAAAAAAGTGGAGTGTCAGAGATGATCTGTCCTTGGACAAAGACACTATCAAATGACAGTGTGGAGGAAAAAGAAAAGATCCTCTTTACTAGCCTGAGCTTGTCAAGGCTTCATGTCAAGGCAGAAGTAGTTTCCCAGTGAAAGAAAAACTGCTCCACTTTGGAAAAATGAACAGAGCCAAGTGATACTTGAACCGATCTGACACACTGGAATGACTTCTGACTTAGAAAATCCAATTTTACTTTATTTTTAGAAAATCAGAGTTCTTTACCTCACTATATTTTACCTGTTTTCAGGCTTATCTTTTGCCCATAATGCCTTGGGCACACGTCATCAGTCCATAGACCACAGATAACAAATCGGACATGACCTTTCAGTTTTGACATTAATTTTATTGGTATTTGCACAGGTGAATGTAGTGCTGTTTCTGATACATAAAGTTCCTTCAGACATATGGGCACTATTTCTGTTAATGTTGTCTCAAATTTTTTTCTCTGATAATATCACAAGAATTTAAAAAACACAGCATGCTTTTATGTCCGTCTCATTAACAGATTATTTTTTCACCTTTAGTGGCTTGTTTTTTGTTTTTTTTTCCTGAGTTAGTTTATTGCCAACTTTTGTGCTTTATCTTTGTATTGAAAAGGGAACTTGCTGGCTTTCATTCTCATCGTATCGTAAGGCAATAAAGTCTGCTATTCACTGGAAACAGGTGAGGCAGCCTTGCCAGATAATTTCTCATTTTAAAAATAATCACATCTTAATTTATTTAAGATCATTTTAATATTACATATATAGAAGTTCCTTCTATTTTTTCACTTTAGGCTCCAGTTTGAAGATACGTTCATGAAAAAAAGACATATCAACTATTATTTTTAGCTTTTCTTAACTTAATGCTTCTAAAGTCCTAAAACTTCTTTCTGTTCTTGAACTGTAGGACATCTGAATTTTTTATTATAAAAAATGGTATAAATATAGGAAAGATTTATTTTGGTACATATATCAGTATATATAGTTAGCAGTCAGTAAAGTCATAATGAAAGCCCTAGTAGATGCATTCTTCTTATCAAAGGCATATTTTAACTTTCATTTTAATTTTAAAATGTCAGTCCTTTGTAACTGGAATCTTTTCTGGGATATACAAAAAGTTCCTCTAGCTTGAAGTAAGCAGTGAAAAGTGTTTTATAAAAACTTTTGCTATGACATGGCAAGATTTTGAGCAGATTAAACCAAGAAGTACTCCATACAAAACTGGAAGGAAAAGTCAGTGGCACAGTAGCTTTTTTAACCATAATTTTGTCAGATGAGATGTCCCATTTATGTCTGGACATGGAAGAGCTGAGAAATATACTAGATACTTTTCATTTGTTTTACTATACAAAAACCACAGAAAAGCAATCTTTCTAAAAAGTTAAACCCAATGTGGATTGCAGTTCTCTGAAAAGAGGTTGTGGACCATGTTGGTTATAAGACCTTAAATCTTTAGTACTTTTTTTGACTACAGCTAGATTTATGCACATGTATAATGTAAGTGAGTGCAGAGTTTGGCTATTACTTTAAAGAGCAGAAAGGAAAGACTGACTTATATCTAAGAAACATACTGTAGACAGATTTTATATCACTTTATTTTATGACCATGTAATTGGAATTTAGAACATTTCAAACTGGTAAATTAACATCAAATGTTACTAGAGGATAGAGTGTGTTTGTTTAACAAAAATGCAAAAAATAGAGTTCCAAATATGTGTGACAGGCAGTAATGACTGCAAAGGAAATGATAATTTTGTGCATTGTGTATTTTCATACAAGCTTGCCTTTAAAATATTGCTACTAGTTTCAAACAGCTGTGTAAGAGAAAAGCTAGAAACACCTTTCCTGTACATCTCAAACTGTCGGAGTGGGAGACGGACCCGGAGTAACGATGAGTCTCAATATGAGTATGGTCGTTCTCCCTTTATTAGAGCTTACACAGAGTATATATAGACAAGCAATAAGCATGCGCTAGCAATAGCTACATGATTGGTTTACAGTCYCTATTCACGCGCCTAAGGCGAATACACAATTGGTGCAAAGTTGCTGTTCACATGGAGGGGCTTGTCGGCCCCCTCCTTTACTTGTTTACCACTACTTGTCTTCCCCTTCTGTAATGGTCTAGGAATGTTCAAGGACAGTTCACATAGCCCTGGGATCCTCCCTCTATTGTGAAGACAGGATTGCTCACTTCTAAGAGATCATGCCCCTTTTCACTTAACCATTCTTCCACATCAAACAAACCAAACTTTGGCAAAAGGGTGGATGAAGATGAACTGATTTTCCTAGCATTAACAATCACTAGCAATAGCAACAGCAATAGCACTGACCTTTCATTCCTACTTATGATTTGCTTTGTGCCTTTATTTGTCCCTTCTTTCCATGCCCTTGCTCTGATTTTACATTATCATTTCATTAATCCCATTCTTGATCTAAACCATTGCAAGTTTTGCATATTTCTAATTGTGATATGGCCATAAATTCTATTTCTGTGCCATTTTGGCTTTCTGCTTAGACTATGAGCTTTTTAAATGCAGATTATCTATTACTCTGTGTTCACAGGGCCTATCTGGTTACCTCCATTTGCAACCAGAACTGTTTACAAGGTACAAAACCTTGTTGCTATCAAGTGTTCAGACCCATGCAGTTGTGACTTCACTACTGTTAGCAAGAAGCTAACGCATGCTACACTCGGTTCATTTTGCTTTGTGGGCACATCTTTAACTGTCAAAACTACTGAAGAACTGGATGTCATCTCTCTACCAGCACACTAACGAGCTATAAGAAACCTAACAATATAAAAAGCAGACTCCAACCTTGAGTTTCCTGTGTCAACATCTCGCAGTTTTTCTGCTTCAGTTCTGCCTACTTGCTGGTGGTTCATGGAAATTCCTATGTCCTTATACTGCTCACTCTGGTTCTTGTTTGTTAACATTACTTGTTTCAGCTTAAAATGTCATTCTTTCTTGATACTGAAGGCCCTGGTTAGCAGTTGCTGCTGGYTGCCAGATAAATGTTATGATATTGCCAACTGTAGATGGAAAGGAAGAAATTCCATTAAATAACTATAGGGTGATAGTGGTCCACTCTTTGAAGAAAAAATAAAAGGAACATTCCTCATTCAGTTAATCCAAACAAAACTAGACCCTCACCAAACAAATTAATCATTTAACATCATAGTGATCCTCACAGTGATCCGTTCAGGTGGATTGGAGTCTCTGATTAGATCCATTTTACTAGCATACCTTGGAGATATTGCAGGTTCGGTTCCAGACCACTGCAATAAAGCAAATATCGCAGTAAAGTGAGTCACATAGATTTTTTGGTTTCCCAGTGCATATAAAAGTTATGTTTACACTATACTGAAGTCTGTTAAGTGTGCAATAGCATTATGTTTAAAAAAACAATGTACATACCTTAATTAAAAAATACTTTATTGCTAAAAAATGCTAACCATTATCTGAGCCTTCAGTGAGTTGTAATCTTTCTGCTGATGGAAGGTCTTGCCTCAATGTCGATGGCTGCTAACTGATCAGAGTGGGGGCTGCTGAAGGCTGGGGTGGCTGTGGCAATTTCTTAAAATAAGACAGCAACGAAGTTTGCCGCATCAGTTGACTCTTTCACAAAGGATTTCTCTGTAGCGTGCAATGCTGTTTGATAGCATTTTACCCACAACAGAACTTCTTTCAAAATTGGAGTCAGTCCTCTCAAACCCTGCCACTGCTTTATCAACTAAGTTCATGTAATATTCCAAATCCTTTGTCGTCATTTCAACAATATTCACAGCATCTTCACCACGAGTAGATTCCATCTCAAGAAACCACTTTCTTTGCTCATCCATAAGAAGCAACTCCTCATCCATTAAATTTTTATCATGAGATTGCAGCAATTCAGTCACATCTTCAGGCTCCACTTCTAATTCTAGTTCTCTTGCTATTTCCATCACATCTGCAGTTACTTCCTCCACTGAAGTCTTGAACCCCTCAAAGTCATCCATGAGGGCTGGAATCAACTTTTTTTCTGAGCAGTAGGTCTCAACAGTAGGCTTAAACTATTCAGCAAACCATGTTGTAAACCGATGGGCTGTCATCCAGGCTTTGTTGTTCCATTTATAGAGCACAGGCAGAGTAGATTTAGCATAATTCTTAAGGGCTCTAGGATTTTCGGAATGGTAAAAGAGCATTGTCTTCAACTTCAAGTCACCAGCTGCATTAGCCCCTAACAAGAGAGTCAGCCTGTCCTTTGAAGCTTTGAAGCCAGGCATTGACTTCTGCTCTCTAGCTATGAACGTCCTAGATGGCATCTTCTTCCAATATCAGGCTGTTTCATCTACATTGAAAATCTGTTGTTTAGTGTAGCCACCTTCATCAATTCTCTTAGCTAGATCTTCTGGATAACTTGCTGCAGCTTCTACATCAGCACTTACTGATGCACAGCGCTTTTATGTTGTGGAGAAAGCTTCTTTCCTTAAACCTCATGAACCAACCTCTGCTAGCTTCAACCTTTTCTTCTGCAGCTTCCTCATCTCTCTCAGCCTTCACAGAATTGAAGGGAGTTAGGGCCTTGCTCTGGGTTAGGCTTTGGCTTAAGGGACTGTTGTGGCTGGTTTGATCTTCTATCCAGACCACTCAAACTTTCTCCATATCAGCAAGAAGGCTGTTTTGCTTTCTCATCACTCATGTGTTCACTGGAGTAGCGCTTTGAATTTCCCTCAAGACCTTTTCCTTTACATTCACACCTTGGCTAACTGTTTGGCATGAAAGGCCTCGCTTTTGGTCTATCTCAACTTTCAACATGCCTTACACACTAAGCTTCATCATTTCTAGCTTTTGATTTAAAGTGAGAGATGTGCGACTCTTCCTTTCACTTGAACACTTAAGAGGCCATTGTAGGGTTATTAATTTCCCTAATTTCAATGTTGTTGTTACTCAGGGAACAGGGAGGCCTGAGGAGAGGGAGAGAGACGGGGGAACGGCCGGTTGATATGGAGCAGTCAGAACACCCACAACAYTGATCAAGTTCACCGTCTTATATGGGTGCAGTTCGTGGTGCCCCAGAACAATTACAATAGTAACATCAAAGGTCACTGATCACAGATCACCATAACAGATATAATAATAATAATAATGAAAAAGTTTGAAATAGTGTGAGAATTGCCAAAATGTGACACAGAGACAGGAAGTGAGCACATGCTGTTGGAAAAATGGTGCCGACAGACTTGCTCAACGCAGGGTTGCCACAGACCTTCAATTTGTAAGAAACACAATATCTGCGAAGAGCAATAAAACAAGGTATGCCTGTATAGACCTCTGTCTCTTGAACTAATAGAGTAAATGATAACAACAGTTAAGTTGTCATCCTCCAGATGTCATCGTCCAGAATGACCAACAGTAGACACAAAACACATTTATTGCTGCATTTTCAGAGTCTTTTTGGCAGCAGAAGAAAGGGAAGACGAGAAAGTTCTGGGCTCTGTTCAAGGCTGTGAAGGAGGGTATACTTTTAAAGTGTTTTTCCAGCTCCTTTTTTCTAAGACCCACGGCCCATGAATACCTGTTTTTCTTCTAGTGTAGTCTTTCCTCTCATCTCTGGCTTGATATCCAAGTCCTGTTTTCTTTGATTACTCAAACAGAATCTGAATGCTTCCAGTTCAACCTTAGGCAGACATCCACATGGATTTCTTCTAACATAAAGTTATGATTTGGCAATTACAAGCAACCAAATTGTTTTCCTCACCTATAATTAATGACAAAAGCTACTTACCTATTGAGGTAAATAATTTTGTGATGACATTGTGTTAACCATAACTTTGGAAATAATAGAATTACACAAAACAAAATTCCTTGTTCAAGAAGAGCTGCACTGAAAATGATCCTGAAGTATCACTTGCACCATTTTCTACACTTGAAAAAATAATAAATGACAAAGAGTATAGAACTTTTTCAGAGAAGCTTTTATACTGCCAGTTGCCTCCTGCTTTACTCAGTGGCCCTCTGCTACCAGAAGAACATCAGCCCTTCCTGAAAACACAAGACATTGCTGGAGAAAAGTCATTCAGACCCTAAAGAACTACAGTCATTTTGGCATGACCCACCTTAGGCAATGGTGCCCTTTTATAGAACAGTTTTACAGGATCTGACAACAAAAAAACATACATTTCTCTGATTTATCTATAGGAACATGTCTTGCATATACTTGACAAATTATCTGTAGAGTAGTTATAGTAAATAGCAAACAGCCTGTACATCTAGAGAAGTGATTTTAGATAGGGAGATCATCTAGGAATGAAGCAGTGTGGGTAAGGATACAAGGACAGTAGTTCTTCACTGAGTAGCTCTTTATGATGTGGAAGACGTTTTCCCAACACACGTGTTTGAAGAAAGGACTGATGTGGAAAGAGCTCTCTCCTGTTGCTAGATCACTATGGGCAGCAGAAGGTTTCTTAAAGGAATAAATCATGTCCTAAAAATAAGTACTGTAAGCAAATATGCTGCTGCACATTAAAAGCACAATCTCCCCATGCACTCAAAAAGGATAATTTTAAATTAACGCTTTTTGAAACTGGTATGGATAGACTATTTGTAACGGTAACAATAGAAGTTGATAGTTCAGGGTATTCTGAGTTTGTAGTTCTTCAGACTGGGTCACAGAAGCAATGTTTCTCATTTGCTTCAGAATTTCTAATAATATTGTCCAATGTTGATTTAACATGTAGAGTCTCTGTGACTATTCCTGCAGGTTAATGTGCTCATTGGCATATTTGCAGAAAGTGATCATAATATGAACAACAAAGACATGTGAAGAAAACAGGTTCAAATTCTGAGTGATCTTTGCTCCTAATGTGCATCAGTTTCTAGTAATTACCCGGTAACTCATACTCACTGCTGCTGAACTATCTGAAGGAATTGCTCATTGTAATTTCCCCTGCAATAATACCTCTGGGTCAATGGAGAACTTGCACTCCAATTTCTAGGTGCTCTTAAGTTTCTGAGAACTGAAAAGCAGTTCTGTTTCTGGAAGCTTTGATATAACATAAATTTATCTAAGTTCTCCTGGCACAGTTCAAATAGATTCATTATTATACAAATGTCATTATTGCTTCTGTTTATGCTTTTAAATTAGTAATAACGGATCAATTACTACTATATCTACTACTATTAGATCTCTTAATGCTGGGTCTCTTACTACTAGCAGATCTATTACTATTTGATCTCTTACAACTAATAGGAAATGCAAGGTACCATGGAAAACCATTTTTCTAGACTAGTCAGTAACGGTACTACTTCAGACATTTACAGATAGCTTTAAATGAAATAGTAATTTTTGTGCAGCTAAGGTTTTGCTCAATAAAAACAATGGTATTAAAAGCATTAACTGGAATTTGATCATACATTGAACTTTATCATCATATTAGAAGAGAGAAAACTCAGCAAACAGATTTCTGCTGATTACCTCAGATAAGTGGGAAAAATGAAACTGCATGAAGAGGACTAACTTTATAAAAACTCCAGATCTGTGATCCACTTCTGAAGCATTTCACATTAACAACTTTGTTGCTTGAATACTCACTGTAAATATCAGATAGTTTATAGGCATACTAAATCATGGATTACTCTGGGATATGGATTTCTTATCACTTAAGAAATTGCATAGTCATGAAGGCTAGAGCCCTCCTTTTAATTATGGGTGTATCTCACACCCTTCAGCAGTATCATCTCTAATATACTTTGGATTAAAAAAAAGAAACAACTTCTGTTCTAGATTCTGACATCACTGGATATATTTAGGCTCTCCCCTTCAAAGAGGTTTGTTTGAAAATATAGTCATGATCTTCCCTCTAATGGAAATCCTCATTTTCTGTTTATAGTTAACCATTTTGTCTGCTTTAGAGATATTTGGTATACTTAAGAGAGTTAAGGTGAGTGCCATCCAGATATCCCAACTCAGGACACATTAACTGCTTCTTGAAAGGTTTAATTAGTCTAGGCAGAGGTCTGTGCTAACAAGGTTTTACTTTTCACAGTTCCAAAGCTATCTTATATGGTACAAATATCTAAAATACCTTGAGAAAGGACTGACAGTATTAAGTCCCAAAGATACTTTGTATTGTTTCCTTATGTGATGTCCCATAATGCTTCTTTTTGTAATCAATAAATGGCATGATTCAAACAAAATGACACTGCTAAATTCATCATTGCTAAGTCTTAAATAAGCAATTTAATCTTCAAGTTTGTATACTGGATCATTATATCATAAAGTATATTAAAGTATATGTTAATGTGTAATATTATCACATTTCATAAATGTAATATTATTCAACACTTATTATCCATATTTAGTGATTCTATGTGTTTAAACATAAAGCAAATATACTTTAAAAAAAACCTGACCACTCTTTGATGAAAAACAGTTTCAGAAGTATGTCTCCAGGTATTAAAAACAGATGAATTGACTCTTAGATTACATAGGATGATTTCTTGTGGTCACAAATCAGTTTTCATAAGGGTCTAACAGTTTAATTTTTCTGATTGCCTTAACTAAGTATGAAAACAAAGGGTCCTAGAACATCTTGTTGGTAGGAGATTAGGAGTTTCTAATGGTATTCTAATGGACTATCTATATCACAAATGGATTTACCTATGTTAATCATGTTTGGATCTTTGAAACAAAGACAAATTTTGCATTATTCATATTTCTTTTGACTTTGGTTATTACAAAAAGCTTATATGTGTGTGTGTATATGATATATATTATGTCTATATATGCATATACCCAAACACACACATTTTCAGAAACATAGTTTTGAACTCGGTAGTGTCAAAGTGATATTTACAAACCTGTTTTGATCTGATATTAACCTCTGGAAAAGAACAGTTATTTATCCTCAGCTATTTGCCATAGGACTTTTTTTTTTTTTTAATCAATAAGCAGCACACAATGTACCAAGTTATTTTTGTAAGTGAATTTCCCACATTTAAATGGATACTGTATATTAACTTAGAATGATAAACTAATGAATGCTTCATGGCTCTGTGCTCTGCTAGTAGCAAATAATGAAACCTTTAACCAGGACAACTGACAAAGATCCAAACTCCTGAGAAGATATTGCAGTGCTACTACTATCCCTGAACATTTACTGCAAAGGGAGATTAAAAATAGGATTTGCAAATGCAAAAGCTATTCCCTATCTAAAGGCTTTCCCCTAACAAAAATAACCTTTTTGCTCTATTTAAAATACATGGGGATTTTTTAGGCACTGAATGTAGTCACAATTATATTTACTAGCCAGATCCTGTGAAATTCTGAGACTGCTCGGATTTCCACCAGGCTTTGGTAAGAAGAGGTGAATCACTCCACTGTATCATACCTGTAAGAAAGCAATTTATATAGAAGAAAGATGAGTAAATCTTGTGTAAATAATAAGGAGATGAAAATCACTAAGGTTTTAGTAGTGAGTCCTGGGAATATTATCTCCTAGTATTTCTTTAAACGCTTTCTACTTGGTGACAGTATTTTGCATATCTTTGGGATATATGCATCTATCAGCCTCATAAAAATACACTTTTCATAGGGTCTTTTAAAATTTTCTGCAGACAATTCAGCCTTTAGAGTGACAAGTAACTGATTTTTTTGTCTTTACTCCTGCAAATGCTTATCCAGGTGCATCACTTTGAATAAAAGACTCATTTCACTAAGTGTAGTGTGAATGCTTAGAATATACTTAGAATTATGCTGTGCATAGGCATTTGCATGAGTAGAACCTTTGTCTATATACATAACCTATTTGATATTTGTTGTATAGATAACCAATATCATAACACAAAAATTGCACAGAGAGGTACAAAAGTGTATGCTCAGCTATGTATTTAATTGCTACACATGAGAATTATATTGTAGCTTAGGATACTAGTGAGTAAAACAAAAAAATCTCCATTACACCTGCTTTAATTTTTTATTATTTCAGTCTCCTTCAATTTTGGATACTGGCATGAAATGGTGTACTAAAGTACACAGCCTGTGACATGCAACTTTTCAAGGCCTCGCTGTGATGGGTCCTTCCTATACTCACAAGACACAAGGTGCTTTATTCTGGCTCTTCAAAAAGTTACTCTAGAACAAGAAAACATGTCAAGTCCTTGTGTTTTCTGTGTATAAAACTATGATTAGCATTACTGTTGATACTGCTAGGTACCCTACCATGTCGGTACTTCCTGACAAACTCAGGACAGCACAGTGTGAAAGGATATAAATAAGGAAATAAATATCAGCTCTGGGGAGCGTTCCCTCTGCATTAGTGGAAATTTTCTGTCTTCTAGTTTGCTTTGGAAGGAGATTTCTTCAGGCACTGCTTCTGCAGGGTGGGAGAATGGTAAATAATGAAAAGCACAGGTCATAAATGTAGAGCACCCGTAATCATTAAGTGAACCAAGCACAGACAAATGTGTGTTTTAAGCCAAGCCAAGCATAGGATAGGAATAACACATATAGGCTATATTCACAAGAGAGAGGAATTTTTCTCTCAGGAAATAACTCTGAAAAACAGTTAGCAGGGCCATATTCATAATGACTAAGAAATAGCTACTTACTGCAACACGTGGTTCTAGAAATACAAATAGTATTTGAAACTTTCCTTTATGCTGTTCTTTGTGCTTAGGATTCTTCCTTTTGTTTCCCACTATATTTAAGATTAAATCATCATTTAAAAGAAGCATATCCCAGTCTTTATGGTTTATTATATTTGTGGTCTTTGTATTACTTAGAGATCTGGAACAGTAGAGAGATGAGAACGGTTCTCCTGGAACCTGTCTTTTTTCTGCTTAATAATACCAGAGTACAGAGGCCAAAATATTTATTAGGCTGTGATGAACAGCATCTCCTAGCAATGAGCAGAGGAGCAACTGCAGTGGTGGTTACATGCTCTGGTAACTTGCTCTGGGTTGATGAACCAGAAGAACCTCTAATGTTTGAGAAATTTGGACTGGTAAAAATTTCTAGGAAGATTTTTTCCTTTCTTTCTTTCCCCTTCATGAATGTTGTTCCACCCATACAAACACTCTCTCTATTCCTCCTATCTGGTGCCCAAGTAACTATAAAGTAGAAAAACAATCCCCTTTGAAATAAAAGTTTTAAAGTGCAGTTTTTGGGTTTTTTTTTTTCTGTAACTAAAAAACCCAGTTCTTCTCCCTGAATGCTTCTTGGTGAAATTATACACAAAATTTTCATAAAAGCCACCACTTTCCTGTGTCCGGAAAATAAGTCCAAGTTCATCCCTTCTTTTCTTTCTAAAAATTATTATGTAATGCAGAAAATGTCCAGATTAAAAGCACTTTGCTGCATCAGAAGTTTGGCTTTTTTTTTTCCTTTCCCCTCCTTAAAAAAAAAAGGAAGGGTAGACAGAAAGAGGTAGTTTAAGAATTTGTGTGATGGAAGGAGATAATGATTTATCTCCTTTAGGTAGCGTACATTATTGTTTCAGATTCTACTGATGGTACTCAGTTTATTGTTGGATGTGCTGAGAGCGTAATTACAGGAAGACACCTCCACCATTGCTATCATCATCACATTTTGTCACCTTGGGAGTGAGAATGCAAAGAAAGAAGATTACAGCATTCTTTCAAGCTGCACCTTTTAAACAGACTGCTCTTTTGAGTCCATAAAATCAGCTGCAGTTCACTAGAGTCTGCAGGGGCAAACTCTTATAAATGCCCTGAAATACAGCATGCTCTTTACTGTGAATTATGCAAATCCTATTCCTCCTGTATTATGTGAGAAGAAGAGTGATTCATATTAGTGATATTTGAATTACGTACTTCTGGTCCCAAGAAACTGCTGTTCTTGATCGTGCAGTTTAAACCCTTCATTACTGTTCCTAATGCCCCCCAATATCACTCTATATTTGTGAGTTATTTCTAAATCAGAACCAGATAAGATAAAGACTTAACTTTCTCTCCCTTTCTTTTGACCCTCCCTCTCCTCAAAATTTTAAAGTATAATAGCTTCCAAACATTAGGTTACAGATATTATTTGAACGTCATCTCCTCTGAGACCACTCTTACTTTTTCTAGTGCCAGAACAAGTTGGCTCGAGACAGAGAAATGGGGAACAGTGCTTTACACTGCAGCTTGTAGCCAGCCAGCCATTTAGCTACTGAATGCCGTATCAAGGAGAAATAGGCAACGGGAGATTCTGTGTGGAGAACCGCTCCCCATCTCAGTATCTCCAGTTTCTAAGGGATTTTCTGCAAAAGATAGTAGTGTAGGTATTGGATGCAGTAGAGCTATGCTGGGGTGTTGTTTTGATGCAGCCTCCTTTTCAGTATTCTGAGCAAGAGGAATTTGACTGGGATGTGGAAGAAAATGCAGTCTAAGTGATATTATCTATTTCCCCTTTCTCTCGTTAAGTATATAAGCAAAAGGGCATGCTTCTAAGGTGAAAGGTGGATTTGAGAGACAGTAAGGCTGATGCCAGAGGTGTTTCAGGGAAGAGAAAATGAGATAAATCTGGAAATGAGGAAAGAACTGAAAAGGTAAACCAGGGTCTTGGAATAGAACAAAATGCTGAATTTGAAGGAGAGATAAGAAGGAGAGAAAGAAGAAGAAAATCGCTTGACAGAGAGAAAGGAGATACTAAAAGATGTAAGAAATAGGTGACTGGGAAGAACTGTATGGAGGTGGATGTTAGATGAAAAGACACTGATGGCTTCAGCCGGAGGAAAGACACCTGTCTGAACATTGCTGTACACCCAAACAGAAGCCAGCTGCCACCGTGCTTGCTACAAAGAGACACAAGGGAAATGAAAGCAAGTTTGGAGGCGGAAAGGTCTCTTTTTCTTTGTCTTTTTTTTTTTTTAATTTACACAACTGCATCCTGCATGCAGAACCTATTTGAGATTGAAAAGAATCATGTTTCAACTGCTCCATAAAAGTTGGGGGCCTATTGCTCCTGTTGAGTTCTTTGTGTCAGAGTAGAAATTATTTTTGCCGTCTCAGTGAAGAAACCAACTGAGAAAATACCAAGAAGTCCTTAGGTTGTATATTTGACTTCTACCAGTTCATGTGGACAGAGCTATAGCTCTGGTCTACATAAAAAAAAAGATAAATCACCCAGAGCTCATTGAACAATTATCTGCATTCTGAGAAGTTGTCTGCTCAGGTTTATAACAAATGGATTGTCATTTTTATAACAGAACTCTGAGAAGTTCCTTCTCTTATTGAAAAATAAATCCTCCAATTGGAAAACTGTGACTAATATGTAATTTCCCTCACAGGGCTAGTTTAATGTAGAAAAGTGCTATTCAACATTGAAACACAAAGGACTTGGCACTCAAGCTTTGCTAATAAACTGGATTCAATACAACAGATTTAATCTTTCCATTCTTTTTTCATGAATAACTTCTTTGGCTAAAATATAGATTATTCTTGTGGTCCTAATTTCTGTTTTAATTGCATTGCTAAGAACGAAAATGATTAGAGAATGTTGTGTGGTGAGCAGATTTGTTTGGATAATGTGGTTTTAACACCTCTTGTTCTGCCCAAAATACACAGGCTTCCTTAAAAGGATGTGATAGTGCATAGTTTATAGACTACATTCTGTAACAGAGTAAATGTTCAGTGGGTTTTCATCCACTGATTAATGTTAGAAAGAAACATAAGCTGATATAAAAGCAAAGTAACATAAATAGTGTAGTGGTAAGTAAAATACAGATTTTAATATTTAAGTGAAATTCAGCACTCTTTTTATACCAGTCAGCCTAGGCCATGCTGTAGAAATGTTCTTCTGATATCAAAATTCATGGATATCATAATATTTTATATTTTAATTTGAAAATAAGATGAATACAGTGCTCATGAAAAGTGCTGGATTAATGGTACTCTAAACTAAAGACTTCAGGTGTTCTTTTTATCTAGATTGACCTGCCAATAAACTTACAGCTATCTCTGGAGAAATCACATTTAGAAATGAGAGAATAATTTAATTTCCTACAGAGTCCTTGGCTTGAACATAAGTATAAAACCTGACACCATTTTCGCAGTATGGTCACTTGTCCACCGAAAGTAGGGCTGAAACTCTTCCTAGCCATACAGTGGTTACCAAATCACAGACTCCTCTCCATGTTTTTAATTAGGAACAAATTCTCTGAAGTTAATGGGAGTAATGTTGGGGTAAAACCCGAGCTTAACCAAGTCTATACAGAGTATTCAGATTCAATAGAAGAGGTTTACATTTGACCATCCTGAGATAGACACAAAATCAAGATAGGGCAGGATAGCGCCCACTTTGTATTTTATTGTCGATCTTAAAATGGTCCTGTAAGAAAAAAGAATATCTGATTCTGGAAAAAAAAATCCTTCTTTCAGTATTGTAGAAATTCAGCAATATTGTTGCTGAAATATTGTTAGGCCCACGGCGATATTGACTTTAAAATATTGACTGTAGGGAGAGAGATGCTGACAAAAATTTCCATTTATATTATTCTTTTCCTTTTTCCCATTCTGACCTGCAAGGTTCTACAATGCAGCACCTCCCCTAGGAAAGGCTGAGCATATCTTGCTCCTTCCAGTGCTTGTCTATGTCTCCTGATCATTAGAATAAAGAGGTCACATGAGAGGAATAGAAAAACACCCCCTCTCTCAGATGTCTGAGCAGATTAATTCCACAACACTTCTGTATTCAAAAACAAAGGGATTGACATCAGGAAATAAACTGGGATTTCTCCTTCTCCTCCCTCTACCCTACACCTAACCCCCAGTCAGCACCCCACTGCTGTATACCACATTGTGATCTGAACCTCCTTAAAATTTGGCAGAGGGGTTATCAGATTTATGAGGTTTGACTTGCACCAGTTTGTTATTAGTTTGTGAGATCCTCAATTTTCTACAAAGTGCTTTAACAGGCTTTTGCATAAAACAGGCTATGTAAACTAAACAGTAATTTCTTAGGAACTAGAAGTCTGTATTCAGATAAAAGATTAAAAAGATCTTCTAGTTGTGTGAACTGGTTACTGCATTAGTATCTTCCTCTTCTTCCTGAATATTAAAATACATGAATTCAGTTACTTGCCATCAGGACTTGCACCACGAAGTGATATTGAGACTGTGATCTCTATTCTACAGGTGTAAACTGGTGCCTTATTGTTTTCATAGAATGTATGTGTAACCATAAAATAATCTTACACTAATTAATTGTAAGGTACCTCTTTCAATTTGGTCATTTTAAAATATGTGAATAGGAAACTTGTCTTTTGGCTACTGCTTTTCCTTTACTGAATCCCATCTTCCTCTTCTGATACCAGAAACTATTCATGATATTCTAGTCTTAATTCTCGCTCTCATTCAAATTTAGGGGCACTTCTTTCTGTGGAGACTATATTTTGAAACCAGCAAGAAAAAACAAAACAACCATCTAGTGTATTTTATTCAAATGTAAAGCAAATCTTGACAGAGACCTGCTGCACCTATGTGTGTACAAGCATTATATACATATGCATTAATTTTTAAGAAAAAAATACCACCAGATTGTGTTCTGCATTCCAAATATATTCTTTCCAAATTGTTAGCAGAGTTCTCATTACATCTGAGAAACTCTAAATACTCTAGAAGTAGAAGACAAAGCTATCTCATCTATCTACAAATCTTATTTACAGCTTTCCGTACATATGCTGCTGTTTATTTTCAGTTTGTGGCACATACTCTAGCACACTCTGATAAAGCTGATCCTACTTCATCATCTCCAAGTCTCTGCAGATTTTCATGTACTGTGTGATTAATTACTAGTTTTCTAGGCCTCTTGCTCTTTTCAGTTAAAAAAATAGCACAAAGAGCTAATACAAGTCGTTCCATGCGCGGTGGAAATAACCGAGCCCAATTTCCTTTGTATTTATTACATCCTGTGTCCACCATCCTTTCTGCTTCCCTGGATTCTCCTATCAAGGAGCCAGCCTGAGCATGGCACGCCATGCGCCTGGCTCAGCACTACGAACTGGCCAGGACAAGTGTGTGGCTGGCCCATGGCTAATGCCTCTGGCCAGGTCGTGGGCTGGCTTAAATGGCTTTCGACTCAGTCGGGCCAGTAATGTGGGTCTCCCTCGTCTATCAAACCCTGATTTCCACAGAAGAAAATGTAGGACAGCAATTGAGACATGTAGGACTTGAAACCTGTGCCTTTCTCTGAAATATATTTAAAATTTGCTGGCAGATGCAGAAGTTGTTTGGAATGCCAGACAGATCACACAGTGGTACACAAGCCTCATTTCCTTAAGACAGGAGGTAAAAAATAGTGAACGTAGCAAAAATGATCATAAAAAAACTATACTTAAAATCACTTTCTTCCCCATATTTCTGTCTCTAACTACCTAAGTTTCATCATTTGAAAGATTTATATGAATCATGAATGTTTACAAGATAAAGATAAGAACTGAGAATGTCTGCTGAGGTACTAAATCAGCATTTAAAAGACATGTACTCAAACAGTGTTAGTTGAATAAATTTTTGTATATAGACAGCACATGCGTTTACTTGTCTAGTAATATTTTATTATCTTTAATAATGGCAGTTCACAGTGTCTTGTGGCTTATAAATGAGAATTTTCAAATATCACTGCAGTAACTCAGGAATGATTCTCGTAATCATTTAGTAAGCCAATGCCTAATGTATGCATTAATGGAGTTTTGTGACAAATCACCTGTTAGATTTTAGCTGACAGCTTGTCATATATTAATTATAAATAATTGTAATATACAGCTATCCTACTGTATGTAACAAAAAAATAGGAGAGGCCACTGGAGAGCGTCCTTTCTTGTTCCTCCTTACCCTGCCTCACTTCTTGCTCTTCTCTGCAGTAATCCAATATACACTGGTTCCAGTTGTTAATGGCATGCACTAAATAGTTTAGTGGGATGCCCTTTGATCCTGGACATAAGCAACAGTCCAAAGCAGAGCAGCTGAGGTGAAAATAATATTGTGCACTATTAATACAGTACTGTTTAATACTTGAAATTTGTGAGACTGAGACATGAAACAACACGGCCAGTCCTTTGGGTTGTACATGAAAAGCTATAGCAGAAGTCATTCAGAGAGAGTGTGGTTGCAGGCAGGTATGCAGAAGGATGGACAGAAAGTTGACCAGTTTTTCTCCCTCCTTTGTTATATTCTTAAAGTTTTAAACTTTGGCTTACATCGCACTTGCGCTGCTGATATGTAACCTCAATGGGGACAATGGAAGCACCTGCATGAGCAGGAGGAACAGGATATAAACCGTTAACTTTGAAAGATGAAAGAAAGATGTCTGTTTTTATGCAGATTCTGAGGGAATACATGATACTTAATTTTGAATGACATAAAAGGAAAAGACTCTTTTTCTTTTCCCCTTAAAAAAATTAACAGAAGGTTCTTGTCTTCCAATCTAATTATGAGGTAGCAGAAGCTGTGTATCTCATGGTACAGTTCTTAGAGATTGTTCAGTATTTTATAGGAAACATTTCAAAGTTAATACAATTTGTAAATGTTTTTCCAATTCAGTGTTGTACTAGCCTTAGAGTAATGTACTGCTGCAGACTTGGCAAAAATAGAACACTAGTGTAGAGTGTTGTGTTTGAATCTTTTATGCATTTTGAAAAAAAAAAACACTTTAATTAGTAGTTTGTATCAGATGAATTATGCTTCTTGATATGCTTTCTCCTCCTAACACAGAAGGAACATTAGAGGTACAGTACCTCTAATGGTACATAAATGTATGCATATGTGTACACTACTATCAATAGTATAAAATTTATGCTGATGATAAGAAGTGCTGGAATACATTACAGCAACAGTGAGTAGAGTGTTTTTTTCATGTTGCTTCATGAATTCAGGTTTATTTCTTCTGCTTCTTCCCTTAGCATCACTACACAAACTGGAAATCTTATAAGTAATATTCACTAGACCTGTTTTTAGTACTATTATAGAAGGAAACGCATTTATTCCTGATGTGTGTTGTGATGCTGACTGAATGAACAGAAGGAAGAGCTATACAACCTGGTTATGACTCTGATAATGGAAAGCTAAATGTAGTCCCAAAACTCACATCCATGTTGTGATATCACATGAAAAATATAAAATGCATGGGTTTATTGCTCAATTCTTCAATGTCATGCAAGGATCACAGCATGAACAGCACTAAAACAGCTAAGTAGACTGATTAAAACTGCTGGGACATAACATTAAAACCTGAAATACCTATTTAGTATTGCCATTTCAAAGCAAATACAGCCTTGCAGTCATTTGAGTCAAGGGGGCAAAGGTGAGGATTTAATTTTTGTTTTCTTTAACTGCATTTATTACAATAAAGACAAAATAGCATATTGCCCAGCTTTGGATTTTTGTTGTTTCCCTTTGAAGACACAGTTATTTGTTTAAAAGTTAGTTCTTTATTGCAAAGTTCTTTTTGAAAGATAAAAAGTAGTCATCCATGTTACGTTTCATATATTTACCTTTCACACAAAGTGATTTTTATACAAAGTCATTTGGTATTTTGAAAGATACCATTCTGAAAGGGCCAGTGCTTCTTTAAGTGTAAGATTATTTTGGGGATCATTTTTCATGGTGCAACTGGCTGTGTGTCAAGAGAAGACAACGATTTATAGGACTTGGGGAGAACAAAGTTTATCTTCCCTTTTGTCAGAAAGAGCCTTCATGTTGGCAGCTCTACCTTCCAGTGGAAAGTAAAACATTGTATGATAGAAAATGCCCAAATCCCTCTCCTCCACTGAAAAGTAGCTATGATCTGCAACGAACTTTCCATGGACCACCATGACCGATATCAGAATCAGGGGCTGTAGGGCTTGACTAAAAAGTCTGGTTGCGGCAAGACGGTGCTGAAGTGTGAACGTTTTAAGTTCCAGCCTGGCACACATTGCGCCAGTAACTTTATATATGTGGAAGTCAGTACAGTAACTTTGGTGGAATCTGTCTTCACAGACTCCCATCACCATAGTGACTGACTAGCAGTCTTTATTGTGTTTGCCCTCACACTTCACCTGTGCAATTAATCACTCCATTTTACTGAGGAGGAATGGAGGGATGGAGCGCACATACGCTCCAGGTTTCTAAGAGGGTGAGAAGCCCACCGTGAGGTTTTCCAGCGTGCTGGTCATCTCAACCCTATCGTTCTCACTTAAGTCCACCTTTACTGTGGATTAGACAGGACTGGGCAGGAAAAGTGGGGATTTCTGCTTGTGCCACTGCACTGCACTGGCCGTGCCCAACACCGTGCAGTGTCCATGAGCACGAAATGTGCCTTAAAAAAAAAAAAAGAGTTGCCATATGCCACTGTGATTGCGTATGCAAATATTGGCTTATTATACGCTTCCCCCCACCCCGTAACTCCCCTCATAATACCGCTGTTTGGCTGTCAGGTCTCCTAACCCCAATGATTTAACCAGCCGAGTGTAGACCAGGACGAGAAGTTAGACAGTTAAACTTGGAAACGTGTTTGTCTGGGGAACTTCTGCGGGAGCGCGGATATGGGAAGGGCTCCCCTTCGCGGGGGCAGGAGGAGCAACGCTTGACAGGTCAGCTGCG